>NC_048299.1:256464855-256610891 GCF_013100865.1 Trachemys scripta elegans
TTATAAACTATCTACTAAAGATACCCCCGGCCGGGCACTTCCCCTCCCGGGCTCCGGCTGCTGTGCTCCTCCCGACTCTTCGGCTCTGTTTAAGAGTCGAGCTGCCCGAGCGCTACCAGCTTTGGGCAGCCCCCATACCTCCGGACCCTGCGCCGCCAGAGCAGAGCAGCTGGAGCCCAGGAGGGGAAGTGCCCGGACGGCGGCTCGGGGTCCGGAGGCAAGCTGGCTGCCTGAAGCCGGTAGCGCTCGGGCAGCTCGGCTCTTAAACAGAGCCAAAGAGTCAGGGGAGGAGCAGAGCAGCCGCAGGAGGGGAAGTGCCCGGCCGGTATTTTTCCTGGACATGTTCGGCTTTTTGGCAATTCCCCCGGACGGGGATTTGATTACCAAAAAGCCGGACATGTCCGGGAAAAAACAGACGTATGGTAACCCTACACAATGACATAAGAGTAGAACAAGGAAAACATGTATGTTGATAAAGCAGCAAAGTCCTATATGCTACTAGTGTTCTGTGCTGAAGTTCCAGAAAAGTGCAATAATGAAATAATAATTCATAACTGAAAATTAATGCTCACTTTGGGGAACACATTATAAACTATCTACTAAAGATAAAATTACATTAGTTCTAGTACACTTAAATAAGGAATTTCCTCAATTACTATGCATTAAATAACAGTGTTTAGCAAAGATGGAGAATATTTGCTTAAACTAATAATAAACTCAATGTGCATATAAGGATTAA
The DNA here is from genome assembly GCF_013100865.1 of Trachemys scripta elegans. NCBI lineage: Eukaryota > Metazoa > Chordata > Testudines > Emydidae > Trachemys > Trachemys scripta. The sequence continues at coordinate 256,465,595 of NC_048299.1, forward strand.
TTGCAAAGTGATTCATTAAAACTACACTGCAGCAGAAACCTCTAAGCTGAACATTCAGAAGTGGCATATTTACTCCAAACCTGGGCTTCTAACCATTATATTTACAATAAAATCAGCTAGAGCTTCTGAGAGGCAGCAGGGTGACCTATAGATCTTCTTAAACACACTTCAGAATATTCACACAAGATGGAAACTGGCAGGTTTAGCTTTGGGGTAGAGAATCTTCTACGTTTGCAAAAAGCAGAGACACTATCAACCCCAATTTTCCTTTGTCTCATACTGAACCATACACCTGCCTGAAGACAACAACACCAAAGAGACTCCTTGCATTTAAACGCGTTTAAACAGGTCTTCTTCATCCCTGCAAAGTCAAGAATCTCATTCTTTATCAGATGATAGATGGTGCTCGCTTTATTAGCTATCAACCTTGCATTAAGTGGCATGAAGCAGAGAACTAGTCCTGTTTGCTGAAACCCTGAGAGTTCTGAAAAAGTAAACCAAAGCTAGCAAGAAAAGATTACTCAGCCTTGATTTACACCTACTGCACCAATTCATGCATAATGTTATTTTCCTGCTTTGGCTAAGACTTTGCAACCACTTCCTATGACAGGGCCTCTACATTGCCATCATTCAGCTGCATATTTCAATCAACATAGTCATTTTAATGTGGCCATCAAAGTAGCTACTGTTGCTGGGTGCCAAAGATAGACCAGATAGATGGTCAAAAAGGATTTTGAATCATCAACAAAAAGCATAAATATGTGCCAATCAGAACACAAGAAAAGCTGTGGACTAAGAGAGCACAAAGTGCATTTCTTCGGCCTTACTGTAATCTGCCTCCAAATCTAAGGAGAAGCCCTGGTCTGTTTGCTCTCAGAAACTAGAGCCATGGTAGGGAATTTGGGGCTGCAACATTGCCAACACTAAGTCTGGCAGGAATAATCAGGTGAAAGGGCCAGGGACACATTAAAACTTGTTCTGAGCTATCAATATGAACCTCTTTCAAGGGCAGTTTGGTGGAGTGCTAAATTTTGTTCCTGCCTCTGCAAAGGACCACAAAGAATCAGGCTTTTGCAAGCTTCATTGTTTTAAGAATTAAATGAAAATTCATTTGTGAGCACATCTCTGACTTCAATGGGCTTATCACAGGAATTAATCTAGACTAATCGTTATATAATTTAAAATATTTCCATTAACTTAGAAATAATATTAAAAATGATAATTAAAAAAAAATAACAAAACAAAAAAATTGGTGATTTTTTTTATTTGAAATTTTGACTGCTCCAGAGTTAACAACATAGGATAGTTAATGGCACAGTAGTCCTGACTGTCTCAACAATAATGAAATTCATATCTCCAGCACCTTGCATACTCAAACTGTTACACAGAGAAAAAGGAAAATTCACCACAGAGAAAAAGGAAAGAAAAAGAAACCTTAAATATAGCCCATTACTTAGCCTCTCTCCTGCTAATGGGCAACTGATTCTGATGCTGAAAAGTAAAACTAAAGTGAAACTAAAAGTTTCCTTAACCATCCAATTGCAGCCTTCACTTCAAAACCATTAGAAGATGAGTAAATTGATTAACGGGGCTAATTTAGTTAGATGATGATGATAAGTCCTCTCAAATGCCTTGGGACACTGTGTGTGTGCGCATGTCTCTTTCCCTCTCTCTCCAATAAAAACCCAGGGGACACTTATGATGGGTTTCTGGATCTGAGCATGTGATTTATATATTTCCATTATGCATCTGAAATTTTGGGTCGTTTTCATACAAATAACTTGCACGAATAGGTTTGGGTAAAACTAATCATCCAGGTTACCTGACTAAGGCCTTGTCTGCACACAGATTTTGTATCAATATAAACATGTTGGTTTGGGATGTGATTTTTTTACCCAAAGAGTTATATTGGTACAACCACAAATATGGTATATACTGGTATAGCTTATAGCTGTTCCTGAACAGGAAAGCTATGTATCTGTATAAGCACCTTTATACCAGTAAAACTGTCCACAAGAGGTGGATTATATTGCTGTAACTAAATGTAGTATAATTAATGTGATACAACTTTTGTGCATAGAGAAATCCATAATATGTTCAGGCTTATATTTCTACTGACGGGCATCATTAAGAGGAACAAAAGCCAAACAGGAAACTGTTTAGGAAGGGTTATTAGGACTAATGACCACATATACACATCTAAAGAGGGACAATCAGAGAGGATATTTATAGACCATACCTACTTGAGCTTGTGGTCCTAAATCTGCAAATTATTTCAGGAGAACAAAGTATCCCGGTTTCCCTATAAAGCAGAAAGACCCACTCTGGTATGAGGAGAGGGAGAGAAACTTTCAAGTACATAGATACTGACTCAAGTGACAGTTTTTGGGCAGTTACTCAAACAAAGGACTATTTATTATTTCCTGCCATTCACTAACACCTCTGTATTGGGTACCTCGGCTTATGGACTACATTCTAATATTTTTAGCAATGGTAGTCTCAGGAATTTTAAAATACTATTTCTTGTATGACTTGTTTGTTCTCTAGTAAATTTTGGCTAAGATTTTCAAAGGTGCATGCCCAAACTAAAGTATGCAGTTAGTCACCTAAATAAGAAGCTAGATTTTCTAAAGTGCTGTGTACCGAGAAGTTCCAACTGATATCAAAGAGAGCAGATAGGTACTCAGCACTTCTGAAAATCAGACTACCTTTTCTAGTGTCTAAGTATGGAGTTTAGAGGGCAGATTTTCAAAGACATAAATGGCAGTTAAGCATCTAATTCCCCTATTGGGCCTCTAAAAATTTACCCCCTAAAGTCCGTCCTTAGCCAACTATCTGTAAAAATCTTAGTTTTTACTTTTATTTAAGAAAATGAGTATTAGATGTGGTGATTGCTAAGCAACTGATAAGTAACTGGAGAAACAGCTGTTGGGCACTTCAGAAAGAAGGAATCTGACTGGAAGCCAAAAGACAGGTAGCAGTCAGCGTATCCAGTCACCTGAAACTGTAGATGATGTTATATTCCACCAAATACTGATAAGAGGTCTGGTGAGGTTCAATGTGATCACAGGATGAGCTCATTTGTGACAAGAGAAAATAACATGGCGATGGGGAGCAGGGCCGGCTCTAGGTTTTTTGCCGCTTCAAGCAAAAAAATTTTTGGCTGCCCCCCACCTCAGCCCTGGCCTCCCCCTCCCCCTGCAACTGCACCCTCCTGCCGCCCCAGCCCTGGGTCACTGCTAACTCGCTCCCACGGTGGGTCATTCAGCAGGAATTTTGTATGTGCACAGAACACAGACAGGACTGGTTCCCATATGGTTACAGAACTGCATTAAAGTGGAACAATTTTCAGCTTGTGTGATTGAAGGATATCTGGATGCATATCATAAGACTGTCCTACATAAATGAGGAAAAGTTGAGGCGCCTTTATTATTCTTTTGTTCCACTCTTTGTTTCTATGGGGAATTTGCCAATGCAATATCACTGTCTTCCTTTTAAACAAATAAAATTAAAAAAAAAAAGACAATGGCTGTTGAAAATAGCAATTCCAGTCCTAAAAACCACTGGGAAGCATTTCTTGCTCAATTTTATCCTACCTTTTCTACAGCAAGTTACAGTGGATCTGTATATTTGATTTGGGAGAAATGAAGTAACAGCTGCCCAAATTGAGCTTGAGCACTCCTGAATTTTGAGGGTGTTCAAATCTGGAAGGCAGGTGCTAGATTCCCTTTCTGAATATTAGATAAATCTGGAAAGGAAAAGTCCATTTCTGCTTCCATGGCTCGGAAGTGGAAATCCTCCTACGTGCCTGGTACTGTATCTAAAGCTGCCCAGGTCCTCTAGTACAGCCTCCCCTCCCTTACTTTTCTTTTTAAATTCTAGTGGGATCCACGTACCTCCCTTGCTAGGCTTCAGATAGAGAGGTGCAGGGAGGAAGTGGATAGGGGGAGGGGCATCCCCCCCGAGTGTCCTCTTTTTTGAACGTTAAAATATGGTATCCCTACCATTCCCAGTGCCATCCCTTTCTGGCAGTGAGCTCTCCATTCACAGCAAGCTGCAGCATGAGGTCTCAGCTACCTCACTCCCTCCCCCTCCCTTTCCTGTTGATAGCTGCCAAGGGAATGCTGGGAAATGTAGTTGTTTCCCTGCTCCAGGGTTGGCTCTATAGGCAGGGAGCTAACCAAGGAACTACAGCTCCCAGGGCCCCCTGTTGGTTCTCAGTTCCCATGATGGATCCCTGCCGCCCCTGCAAATGTGCCGCCCCAAGCACCTGCTTGCTTTGCTGGTGCCTAGAGCCGGCCCTGCTGGGGAGTGCTCTATGTTTGAACAGCTTCCAAACTGATTAATGTATTGACTGCAGAACTAATTGGTCACAGATTGGGCTACTTTGTTCTAGAAGAGATGGGTTATAGCTCCAAAGGACAATCTGGAAAGTGCTAATAAGTAAGGGAGTTATATCTCTAACATTGGTGCCCTGTAACGCCCTGATACTGCAACTTGCTTCATGCAGGCAAACTCCTAGGCCTTCATGGAGCCCTGATGACTTCAAAGTGGGAACTAGTTGCAGGAATGGGACCTACATAAATATTACCCAAAGTGACTCACATTCCCTAGAAGATAAGAAATTGATTTGCTGACAGTTATCTAAAGTGTTACCAAATGACAATGTAACACAATCTACTCATGATGCTGTAGCCTCAGACAATGACAGGTAAATTTAGGTGTCACTCTCACTAGACAGTTCTCAAATCTAAGTGTCTGATAGTCTCTCTCAGTAGCAATAATGTCAACATTGAAGAGCAGAGGGAGAGAAGTAATAACTAGGATATTCTGTTACATGTAAGTGTCCCTCTAACATGTGTGTGATGTCTGAAAACAGGAGTTCACCTTCATTCAAACATCATAAGCACTGCCACACACAAAGTGATATTGAGGTACTAAAAAGAGCTCTTTGATCTTTATGTCTAGCTCGTGCTTACTTGCATACAAGTTTAGTTTAAAGCAGAGGTAGCTCAAAAGATTTGAAGCAGAGTAACCCAGCTAGTGTGATGAGGGGTTAGGTTCATAATGGGTTTCCCAGTCCCTCCGCAGGAAAAGTCACAAAGCAAAATATAGCACGTGGAAATGCTTACACAAGTTTATCTTCTAACAACTTGCATCAGCAAAAGGCTTCAATAAACTGTTGTGGAGGATTTTTAATGATTTTGCCTGGTTTTACATCCTCAGTGATTGTAAGCTTCAATGGCAATAAACTGGATTTAAAAATAAATGAATAAATCCCAGGATTAGCACAGCCAGTCCAGTTTCTAACTACGTGATACTCAGCAAGACTGCCAGCTGGTGTAAATCTGCATACCTCCATTGAGATGAGTGGACTTATATTAATGGACTTATACCAGCTGAGGATCCTTCCTGACTCAAGCTTTAGTAGTAGAATGAAAGAACCCTGAAAAGTGGCCTTGTTAGCTTCTTGAGGGTTCCATTTTGTCTAAATTCACTTGAGAAAATGTATCAAAAAGAGGAGACACAAGAGCAGACTAAGGCAAAAATGGCAGTTCAAAAAAAGAAGAAAAGTAAGCTATGCTAGAAAAAAAAAGTGCTGAAGATGGCAGACATATTCTAAGGGACAAACAGTGACTTCTTGGATTTAAATGAGATGAAAACTTACCATGATAAACACACAGATAATTCTGTGACATGACAAATGGGAGGAACTGTGTGCCTTCAACATGCTTTTAATGACCATTAATCAATGTATCTGAGATTGCAGATATACTCCTTGTTCCGTTTCTAAGGCGCCTTCTCTCTCTCCTCTGATAGGATCTGATCCAACCCATTGCAGTCAATGGAAAGATACCGATTGACTTCAGTAGCTTTGGATCAGGCTCTCAGAAGGCCCTGCAAGAGAATTATCAGCTATCTTCATCGCTCAATCTCTACTTTTGTTAAAAACGTAAGTCAGATAATATCTTCCTTTCTCATCTATGGGTTTGATTCTATCAGCAATACTTTGTACAGGCTTAGGAAATTTAATGACATATTACATTATCTCACTTTATCAGATCTCAGCGAAAAGAAACCTTTTTCCACCCTTGAGCATTTTTTCACCCTTGTTGTCGATTTTGTGATCCATTATCTGGTCCTTTCTTTTTCTCTCCCCATTCAGTGTAAATCAAAAACTCTCTAGAGAAACTTCCTAGATTCTTATTATTGAATAAGGCTAATCAAGTTCTCAGAAAACAATCCTGTTTTTTATGTCTATCCCTATCTCCAATCTCTTCATCAAACAATCCTATTAATGATTCTTAAAGACAGTTCAACAAAGAATATTTTAGGTCTTCAAGACAAAATTCTATAGTGCCACGTTCACCACCCTCTTACATTTGATTTAAGTCTCTTTTTACGTGTCTACTAAAATAGTGCATCCATCACAAACGAAAGATTTTGCATTTTGTGCTTCAACACACTGCTTTTGGGGCCAAAGAAAGAGTTCAGTTCTCTTTGATTACATAAACTTTTTTTTTAATCCAAAAGGTTTTTTGGTGAACCATATGTTCTGCATCATTAAAATCAGATATTGTGGCTTTGATCTTTAAATTCTCTCAGTTGACTGCTTCTCCAAACTACAAACTATTCCTGCTTTTGAAGTTATCTCCTTGTTTTGTATAGCAAAACCTTCGGCCAAATTTGATAGGATTACAAGATAATAACCATATAGCACTGTATTTTTAAATACATTTAGACTTTGTTTGAAAAAAAACCAAACATTTAGATCTCTGAGGAGACTTTAAGGTTATAACGCAGAAATAGACACACAAATTATATACATATTATTAAATACTTAAGTATATAAGCAGATCTAGGAATGTTTTATTTCACTGAGCGTTACTTTGTACCAAAAGTAAATATCAAAGCAACTATCCCTTTTTATAAAGACAACGAGAAACTTGGAGAGATGGAGAGAGGACGCCAATGGATTTGAAATGTAGGTCCAAGTAGTGGAAAAAGAGGAAAATAATGAATTTTAGCAGCAGCATTTCAAATGAATTAGTGTTTTCCCCAAAATGGGAAACAGAAATATCAGAAGAGGAGGATGTAGGAATGGAGTTGTTAAATTATGAAGCATGGACAATATTAATAATAAAAACTCAGGCTGGCTGAAATTTTCCATAGAAAGTATTTTATGGAGTACATCATGTATCAATCTGTTTTTGGATGGTTCCCCAGCCAGTTCTCCCGTGATGCAAAACAGTGCCTCAGCAAGGGAGATGTACTCCAGGTAGAGAGCTTAGCTGAGAAAGGAAAATGGGAGCTTTATACACCCGAATGAAAACTCCCATGAGGTACCATGGTGCTGTTTCCAAACTGAAAGATTTTGGACCAAATAAAATTGTTTTCAATTTTTTACTGAGAAGTCAAAAAAAAATCTGTGGATAAAAAATAAACCCACCACAAAAACATTTTCTAACCAGCTTTAAGAAGTAATAATTATAAGAAGAGAGAGAAAAGGGACAATTTAAAGATGGAAATACCAAGTGATTCACAAAGGTAGTGGTTGGAATAGGTGGGAAGCAATGAGTCACTCATTTTGCACCATGTTATTATTTGTTTGTTTTTAATTTTATCACACATACCATACGTAGTGAATGTGTACAAATCTGTAAAGACATACAGAGAAACCTATTATTTTGCTGACAGGGGATAATGTAGCATTCAAGTTAACCAAATACTGTCTTATAAATATGACATTTGTCCAGCATAAAAAAATTAAATAAAATATACAGGGTCAACACAGCAAGCTGTTTCCCTAATTATTATTTGTGTGTGTGTGTGTGTGTGTGTGTGTAAATAAGAAACTTACATTCTATTTTAATTTGGAAAGTTATTTTCATTTCAAGTATTCTCTGCATGGGGCAAATGACTTTTGAAGATGAAAACGTTTCCCACACATGCTTCACATCATGTAACAAGAGAAAGATCACTCCCAAATTCAATCTCACTCATGGCTCGCTTGCGCTCTCTTTCTCTCTCTCTTTTTTTTTTTTTTTAAGAGTGAGATGTGTTTGGCAAATCAACAACAGAGATACTTCAGAAACTGTCCAAGCCATCCAATGCCAAACTGATTCAGGCTGAATCACGTGAAAAGAAGAAAAAAAAAACATGTTGGGGAGCAAAGTTATTCCTATACACCACCTTTTTCCAATTACTCATCCTACTAACTATTTACTGAGATCTATACAGTACTGTCTATTTGTGCTACCATCACATGTTGATAGTACTCAACAGCTCTAAAAATCAGGTAATAGGTTTATATAGGGTGACCAGATGTCCCATTTTTAAAGGGACAGTCCCGTATTTAAGCCCTCCCGCAGGTGTCCCAACTTTTTCTTAAAAACAGGCAAACTGTCCCCTATTTTCCGTCTCCACCTCCCATCAGTATTGGTGGGTCCCATCAGCGATGAATGGGGGGTCCAGTGGCCGGCGCTGGAGGTGGTTGTGCAAGGCTGGTGGTGGGGGAAAGCTGCAGCGCACAGGGCTGGCCACTCCCCCTGCTGCTCCATCAGCACAGCCCCACTGTGTGCTGGCTCTCAGCCAGCAGGGCCTTGCCCCCCTGTTCCATTTCTGACTGGCACTGGCTACGAGCTGAGGTGGCTGGTGAGTGCAGGCAGACACCAGGCAGTGGCCGGTTACATGTCGCCTCTGGGGCCCACCCATCAGCCCATTATGTGCTCCCCCACTTGCTGTCCTCTCCCTGCTTTGCCCCTTCGCCCCCCCCCAGCTCCGCTGTTCCTCCATATCCCCTCCCCCCCGTCGGGGCACGTCCCACTCCCAGCGCTGTGCAGAGAACCAGCCCCTGGTTGGAGTGCTCAGCTCACCAACAGCCTGGCTGGCTGGCTCCTTCCTTCCCCCACTGCCTCCGGCTGGGCCAGCAACCCGGGAAAGCCCAAGACCCTCCGGCCTGGGGCGCTGGCCAGGAGGAGCCAAGCTCTGCATGTGCCAAAGCCCTGCACAGCGCTGCCATGGGGAAGCCTCTCCGCCCCTCAGCTAAGCACTGGAGTGGGAGGGGGGCGAAGCGATTTCCAGCCTGTTTGCACCCCGACCTTGCAGGCTCCACAGCAGCCTCCCAGGAAGGAGCTTAGCACCCTCTTCACCCCCCAACCCCCTGCTTTAGGTCCTGCCCCCAGGGAGCACTGGACTGCCCCATTTCCTAGGCACCTTCACCTGCTGAGCCACCTCTCTGGCAGGATTCGCTGAAGCCCCTGTAGTCAGGTTTCCAGGGCCCTGGTGCGAAATGCATCCTTAGGACTTAACCACTGTAGCCCGCACTGTAGCAGGAGGTGGCTGGGTTATGTTGGTGGCCAGCAGCAGCCTGGAGGTGTTGCCTGCCTTTCGACACTGTGCAGGCAGGACAAGCTGCTTCCAGCCATAGGGGACTGGGGGGAAGAGATGAACTCTTCGAAGCACAGGCCAAGTCATCCCTTCCCCTCCACTCTCCTGTGGCCGGAAGCAGCTCCCGTCCCTTCCCTCCCGCAAAATCCCGAAAGGCTGCTGCTGGCCACATTCTGGTGTGAACCCTGGCAGAAATCTGCGGGGGGGGCCTGTGAACCTGTGTGCCCCCAACCCATGTGTTGCCTCAAGAAGACATGACGACACGTACCAGGAGAGGCGGGTCCATCCCAGAGACCTAGCCAGGCATGGAGGACAGGGAGGGTTGGGTCACTTGGTCACTCCCCCGTGTGAGAGGTGTACGGGAGAGTGTGTGTGTGTCACCTCTCCCTATGTGAACTCTACAGCCTTAAAGATAAGAAGGTAAATAAAAACAATCCAACTACGTAGTATTTCTTTTTAACAGGGGCTCAGTCAACTTGATGTTAATTTGAATGTTTGTACTGTAGAGTTCTGATTGACTGCCGTTGAATTCGCTTGAATATGTGTAATTTTACCATATTATGGTGTCCCATATTCAGCATAGGGAAATATAGTTACCCTAGGATTATAAATCCCAATCCTGCAAGCACTTTAGCACATGAGTAACTTTACTCAAGTGAGTAGTCCTACTGAAGTGAATTGTCCTGATTCTGGAAAGGGCATTTCTGAGTATACACCTGTTTAAGTGTCTGTAGGATCAGGACCATAGTTCCTGCTTCCTATCACAGTGAAACTATGTGTATTTTGGTCACACTTTATATTAAGGTTCCATTTATAAAATGTTAATACGTTAACAGACATTATCAGCATGTAACAGATATGAGCAATATGTGTTACAGATGGTTAAAAGTACACCAGTAGAAAGTGTTACAGATGGTTATAAGCAAGCGACTAACCCTTTGGATTCTATAATAACCCACAAAAATGGTTTAACCATTTATTACGATAGCTATTAATCATTTATTAACCCTGTATAAACAATTTATAAATGGAGCCCTTAATATACAGTGTTACCTGTCTTTTACTCTATTTCCAGGCTACAAAAGCTAACTTTTTTGTTAATATCTAACATCTTTTGTTTACGTCTCTGTTTGTGTTGTAGCATTGCCAGCAACATCGAAGAAGTGTCTATGCACACACTGTTCTGACAACAGTTCATATAGGCTAACTGCTTCTATAGAACTAAAGGGGAAAGTTCATACTTAACTAGGCAAAATTCAGATGGATTTGCAAATACAGCAAAATCTTTTTAACTACATTGTATTTACTGAAGAAGAACAAGACAAGGACTGTGCTAGGCTTCTTTGGCCTCTTAAGACCCATGGTGGGGTTCTGAATAAAGAGAACACATCCTTAACAATGATCTGGTGCCTCAAAAACTCTCAGAAGAGGTGCACAAGGACATCAGCTGCTATTCCAGGACATAGGCCAGAATAGCAGTTATAGAAATACTGTGATGGAAGGCAACCTGCATGCAGGATGGAGAGGCAAGTTCAATCTCACTCAGTTCTGTTTAGTACCATGCATAAAGCCCTATTACTCAGACCTTGGGTGGGGAGGGATGACTTTCATCCAAAATGCACATGCACGTTTATATTTAAGGTAACAGCACTTCCCTGGTTCTTGAGAAAATGACAACTATATAATAAAAGGGAAAACTGAATTAGGGCCTGATCCAAGATCATTGATGATTAACTGAAAGCATCCTATTGACTTCAATGGGCTTTGGATCAGGTCCTTGATATTACTTATGTACCAGGTAAATTATGTGATCATTTGTTCATGAATTAATCTTAATCCTATTTTACAAAAGCTAATGTTCATGTTCTAATGACACTCTAATTATTTGGTGCTGTGTTTACTAGTGGGAATGAACCACATGCCATGTCACTGTACGCTCCAGGGAGTGCTACAGTGATTGGGAGGTTAAAAACGCCCTCTCTGTAGAAACACTTAACTCACTGGTACAAATTATTTCCAGATGCTGATAATTATCACTCCTGGTGTTTGATATTCCGGACTCTACATTTACATTTATACTTGACAAGTTAAACTTTTCATCATGTGCAGCAATTTCTCAAAGACTGAAGACAAGGACAGACACACTGGTGATGGGTGAAACCAATTCCACTTAAAATAGCAACACTTAATTACAAGACTTGTTTATTTCTTTTCAACGTATTTTAAATCTACTCTCTCCCCAGAGGGATTAATACTGTATATTATTACATAGATAAGTATTATTTCATTTACTTCATTAACAAGAAATGTGAATGGCCAAATTCTTTCAGAGATATCTGTAAACTGTTGAGAAAAAAATTCCATTTAAATGCCAACTTTTTCCATTTTTATATATTTTATCCCATTCTGTCTACCCATCCATCCATCCTATCCCCACATAAAATATATGTGTGTATATATAAATATACTCATAATTAATACATAAAATATACATATATAACTGCCATGAAATAAATTATACAATTACTTAAGAAGCCAGGAAGCAAGTAATCTGTGATATAGACAGCTCAGATTGAGATGAATTTATGGAAAAAAAGTAGATTGCATCCAAATCTTATCCTTTCTTGGGTTTATATTGCTAGTTTTAACCTACTATAATGTTTTTATAAGGTTGTTCTTTGAATATATAACACACTGTGAAACAGATCAGTCAGTTGAGACTGGAAGCACTCTGAAGTGGATTTATTTCAAAAGTAACCAAAAGAGATTGATTTATGGTGAGCATTTAGTCAGTCATTCTCACATGCTACAGACACACGTCTACTGGTGATCCTAGAAGAGATCAGTCTGAAGATCTACTGCAGGAAGATTATTCATATAAGCCTTTCTTAATACATGCAGGTGTGTTTTTACAATGGAGAGCATATGTTGTTTTTCGTGTTTTCTCAACAGCAAGCACCTGCAGGGTCCAGACTCTGAAATGAATCTCTGAATACCTGGAATGTTACTACTGACTAAAGTAAGGCTGGCAGACCTTGAAACTGAGCCAATTTGATCTAGGGTCTCACAGATTAAATTATTAGTCCAGTGAACCATGTCACCAGACTTGTACTTTAATCTATTAGATACTTCCTGGCCTTTGTTCAAATCACAGCAGAAGAAAAAAAAAAAGAAAAAAGAAAATTTGGAATATATTGGAACAATGACAAGCAAACATTCAGGAATTTCAACAGACGAGCATGTGAAAAGCACACTCATTGCAAAATAATTTCTAAACACTGGTTGTCTGCAAGTCACAGTACATTGGGCTACATATATTTCGCCAGGACCTCATCTGGTGTAAATCAGCATGACTTCCATGAAGCAATGCTGATTTTCACCAGCTAAAGATCTTAACTCAATTTTACTAGAATAAGATTTTATATTTCCTTGATGCTTTTCACTTCAGAATCCAAAGCACTTTGCCAAAACCCCTGTAAAGTATTTAAGCCCTATACTCATTTTGCAGTTAGCTAAACCGAAGCACCAAAGTTTAAATGACTCAACCAGAGTCACTCAACAAGCCAGAGGCAGAGCAAAGAGTAAAATACAAGAGTCCTTCCATTGTTCTCTCTAACCAATAGACCATAAAACCTCTCATACCGATCAGTCCATTTGTGTCTGACTCTAACCGTAACTGAAAGGAAAAGAGAACACTGCGTCCATTTGTTCTGTCTACCATCTGGGCTTCACACTGCTACAAATGAATATAACTTAAGACAGAAAGGAAAAGAAAGAAATTATCTCTGTTCAACTCACATTAAACTGAGGTGTTAAGTTGGTAGTTTATAGATCCAAATCCAGAAAATTTATAGCAAGAATATATATAAACTAACAAAGGCATACTAGAGCATTGGGGTACTTGAACAGCTTGCCAAGTGCAAGAGAAGTCTAAAAAGCCCATAGATAGCACATACAACAAAAGAAACTTAAAACAGCCAGAAGCTTATTTCCTTTGTGATTCACAAAGCACACTGCAAAACCACAGTGAGTTGGCATAAATTTGTCAATTTAAGCTCTACTAGGAAGTATCTGGTGCTAGCAGACTGTCCTTAGTAGGATACAACTAAAATGAACTGATATGAAAAACAGGACCTGAGAGACAGCAAAAATAACTGCAAGCGCTAATTGATTTTGTCCATTTCAATATACTTTGAAAACTACCCCTCTCACACATACACACAGAGTGCCATCTCGTACATAGGGACTTTATTTTGAAAGTCCCCTCCTATGTTGTTTCCTGAACACCATCCTATGTATTCCTGACTTTTGCACCAGTATAATCAATACAAGCATATATCACTCCCTGGCGTTATGCCTATGTCTGGGGGAAACAAAGATACTCCAGAGTGAGTTGCTCTCCTTTTCTTTTCTTTTGGGGAAAACTCTAAATCTTAAATTGCAAAGGAGTTAAACAATGCCTTCTAGCACATTACATCACTACACTTAATCATCTCCAACATTCTTGCAAGACTGTCCAGTACTTAAAAAGGAGAATTCACTTTATTTCTGATGGGAGAATCTTCAAGAGTTACTTGTATACTTATATTTTATTTTATTTTTAAATTGACTACATTCCATCACCCTTTCTTAAGATATTCTTGACACAATTTAGCACAAGGACTGTAATCCAATACTTATGAAATGAGCTGTCAGGCGTAAACTATGCCAGAATCTCTTAAGTCCACACACAGCAGGACACAAAACTAGTAGCAACTGTACTGAAATACAACCAATAGGAGAAGTCAGAGGTCAAGGAAGCCACACAGAGTCATGCTACAGCCAACAATGAAACTTAATGTACTTTCCATGTCCAGAACCGTCCACTATAGAGCTTCTGCAAAACAGATTAATGATAATAGCAGCAGAAACTTGAAAAGAAATGCAAGAAATGGAGGCTCAGCCAATATTCCATTTGTAATTTGTCACACTATCACACAATAAGACTCCAGCCTGAATGTGTTGCCAATTTACAATTCAAATAAGCTTCCCTGAATTTTAAAAGATTTGACTGTACGCATCAGTCAGTATGACACAAAAATGCCCTGTCAGGTTAATTCTAAATGCACGTTTTCTTTGCTACTGTTAACTAATCACTATCATTACTTTTGCTGTTTAAAGGATGCAGCGTGTATTAAGAAAAATGTAACTTTTGATCCCTCGCTGGCATCCAGCTGTAATTCATTTCTTGATTGCCAGCAATATTTACTTCCTGATTTATGATATTTTGCTTTTTAAACTGTTAGTTGGACATAATTTATTTATCAGCTCTGAAGATCAAGGCATTACCAATGGAGGGAATGTGCTTGGTTAGGCCTTGATGCAAAGCCTATGGAAGGCAATGGGGGCTTTTGAGCCAATCCTTATGAAAAGCTTATGTTCCTTAAAAATTATATTAGCAACACTGTGAAATTCCTCCTTGCTGTAACTCCATCAGCTTCAGTGGAGTTATCACAGGAATGAATCTGGCCTATTGTAAATTGCTGTGTCTGTAGGAAGGTGCACTGACTTGATGATGCAATAAAGCAAGCCCATGCTGTTTCTGATGTTCTATTAAAATGAAAGCTGTTATTACAGTAGATAAGCGGTTGTGGGGCCTAAAATTAGACTTGCCATAAACACTAGTATAATTTGGCATAAAATCTTACTATTTTAAATATCTCTTTATAAAACAAAATCTATCACTTCATTTCTGAGACAGTTAAACAACGCATTAGAGCCCCAGAACAAGTAAAGCATTTAAGTGTATATTTAACTTTAATCACGAGTAATCCATTGAAATCAGTGGGTCTACTCACATGCTTAAAGTTAAGCATGTTCCTAAGTGCTTTTCTGGATTGGGGTCTACTTTTGCAGGACCTTACAAAAGAAATAACATGTGTGAATCTTGGTAAGCAGAGCTGCAAAAATATCATTTGACCATGTCATTAAAAGATCTAATACGTCAGCTACTTTATAAATTCACGTAAAGAACCAGAGACTGGCAAACAGACTTTACTCCAATGCAGGCCTACCACAACCTGCATGCTTCTTTTGAAAAGAGCAAAAATCTTTTTTTTTCTCTAATCAATATATGTGATCACTGATTTGTATATATGTACAGAATGAGGAAGAAAAATCCTGCTCTGAGTCCGTCTTCTGCAACGATTGAATGGAAAATAGAAAGGAATTTTACACACAGGAAAAATTGTTCTATTGACTCAGAAAAGTGTAGATTACTCATACAATGAACATCCCATATATTTTCCCAAACATTAGCCTTAGTAACCTAGAACTCCTGAGTACTAATCCCAATACTGACACTGGTAATCTTCTATGTTCTTTGGAAAATCATATAACCTATATGGTCTCAGTTTCTCCAACTTCTGAAATGAGGATATTCCTTATCAGCCTCACAGAGATGTTGTGAGGATTAGTTAACGCCTGTAAATGATGATATGTTAATTTTCTAAATGAGATCCTTCAAAATCACGTGCAACATCAATAACAAAGTAACCTGAACTGGAATTGTAGTTCATTATATTCTAGGATAAGCAAACTGCTTTAAATAAAGTAAAAAAATCAACTGGAAGCTTCAACCCAAACTAGAACTGAACTGAGACTGAACTTTCTTTGAGGTTCAAAAAGAATTTTGTGTTAAAAAAAAAAAAAGATTACTATTCATCTCTCTTTCATTTCTGGTTTTAGCTAGTGGTCATAAGAATAAATTCTGATATCCTGTGGGAAAGCTTGCTCTAGTGGCATTTTTGGCTCCTTTTGCAGATTCAGGAGAGGTTTGGGTAGTTCAGCTATGTATCCCAATTTTGGGGTACTTCTCCGAACAGAACTGAAGTCTCTAGCATTTGCGGATCACTATTATAATGTTTTCATTCTATCCGGTGTAGAAGTAGTTTTATATGGAATAAAACCTTCTTTAAAACTATGAGCAAATATTAAGGCAGAGCAATTTCTGGAAAGGAAAAAATCCAACTCCCTGAGGTGGCATTCACCTGGAGACTGCAAAAGGGTGGAGTTCTTAATCCCAAAATTAGGCTAGTAAGAATTTCAGTACAAAACACCTGGAAATTAAAAACAAAAACAAAACTTTCATGTGGCAGAAGAATAGTGATGCTATCCTTTAAAGAGAATAGAATTCAGAGTTGTCCAGTAAGCAAGTCCATTTATTTACTGGTCCAAATTCTGTCTTCCTACACGGCTTCTGTGATTTTAATAAATGTGACAGTCAGCCAAACACTGAAGCAGACAGAGCTTGACGTTTAGACTGGTAAATGGCATCATGTTTGCTAATTGATTCGAGTATTACTTCTTTCAGAAAAGTATAAGTAGGGTCACGTTTGTGTTGCCTGCTTCCTTTGTACTGGATGAACTTCTGATTTTACAAGCAATTGAATCTAATAATATAACTGTGAGACAAAATAAAACTCTCCAGTCTAAACTTTACAGAGTTGAGGTGCAATCCTGTAGCCTTTATGAATAGGAATATGAGTAGTTCCATTAGCTTTACTGGGCACATGATGAGACCCTTCGTATTTTTTATGACTTCCTACTATCAAGACTAGCCATTAAACATTCTTGATTTCTGCACATGATTTTTCATAGTTAATTACCTCAGAAGTCACGTTAATGAGATGGAGAGACTGTGAGTTGTATTTTATACCAAAGAATGGAATACTATTTATCATAATTTTATTATCACAGCTTGAAATTCTAATTTAGAATATTATGCCATTGGCTCAGAGCAGAAGCTATATTGAACACTGACTCCAAAGCCCCAGGCCCAATTTGCCACTAGCATAAGTTTGTGCAACTCCACTGCAGTCAATGGATGAAATCTTGGCTCTATTGAAATCAGTGGGAGTTTTGCCAGGATTTCACCCAATACTGTTGTGCCCACTTTTACCAGCAATTTCCCCTTTCTATTTTATGCCATGGTAACCAACATATGTATAAAATATAATAAAACCACGGCAACATTTTAATCAATATACTTCCTTCCCTCCAGAAAAGATCCTAGTGTATCTTTAAAACTATATTAATAGCACATGGATAGTTGGGAACAGAGCTCAAAACAAGAAAGCAATCTATACTAACCACAAAATTTTCTAAGTGTCACATGGGGTTTGGCTATGTGATTTCCATCAAAGTCACTCAGCTAAAACCTCACAATGTAGGACTAATTGGACAGTGTGTTTCTATCAGCAGTTCTCCAAAGTCCTAGAATATTTAAGAAACAGCCTTGCAGGATTCTAGGGTTCCTGCCTGCAGGGTCAGGCCAGAATTTTATAGTACATTGATTTGCACCAGGTCTTGAAAATTTTACCCAAAACCTATTAATTCAAAGACTAAACCTACTACTCAAGATGGGAAACAAACAAACAAACAAAAAACAAACACAAAACCTAAAATGCCCCAAAGCCAGAAAGCAAATGAAAGAACCCCTGAAAATATTATTTTTAAAATCTCGTGATTTTTAAACTAATCTCATGATTTTGGGAGTCTCAAATCATGATTTTGTTTTTAATCTTCATGCTTTTCTGCTCGCTCTCAGCCTTTCTGATCTCTGTAGTGTCCAGGTCACTGAACTATTCATACCCTCTCCAGCATCCAATTAAGCAGGAACATTTGTAAACTGGGTTAAGAGGCACAGCAGAAAAAAATCTGTTCCTAAAAGCTGAATTGTTTCCAGTGTTGCTCTGATTATAAAGTAGAACTGACAACAATACTAATAAAGCTAAGATAGGATAGTTCAAGATCCATTAAAAAAAAAACCCCAACAATAGAACACAATGGAATGATCATTCCCTTAAACCAGTGATTTCCCTGAAGCAAAAAAAAGGCTTTTTGGATTACATAAAGAGTAAACTTGGCACCACTTCATTTAAGTGCTGGGCCTAGTTAGGAAATGTCTGATATATTGCCAACAATGGGCAGTAAAGCTGAAGCACATCAGTTGATTAATGGGCAAGGACCATGCTTTCTTTTGTGTTTGTACAGCATCTAGCACAGTGAAACAAACATTTTCCAAAAGTGTAATCTACAAACTGGATTTGGGGCCAGATTCTTTCCTCATTAAGATTGTGTTTGGGTGTCTATCTTATGTTCAGTCTTTATGTTTACAAATCACATACATTATTTAATAGTACAATACAATAACTTCTGTTCTTATCTTATAATTCATCTTATATAAACCCAGCATTATGATGGCAGATCTTATGGAAAAAGCACATGCAATTTTTCTAAAGAATTCTGAGTGTTTAGTGATGGTTTCAATTAGGCTCCTTTGTTTGTATGCATATGGATTTCACTGCATTTTTTTCCTACAAACAGCCTTTATGTTGAAAAAACACATACAGTATACACAGTAAGCTGAACTCTCAGGAGATTCAGCCCTGCTGTAAGTGGGAACAATTACAAATTGACATGATTGGGCCGTTAGTGACACCTGTGCAACCCCACTGAAATATAGGGGGTTGAAGGGGTATAACTTCATAGCGTCAGATTTTAAGGCCAGAAGAGACCATGTGTTGTCTGGCCTTCTGTATATTATAGGCCATAGAATTTCACTGAGTTACCCATTTTTTGAGCCAATAATTTGACTAAAGCATATCTTTCAGAAAGGCATCCAGTCTTGATTTCAAGACTCTAAAAGACGCAGAATCCTCCCCTTCACTTGGTAATTTGTTCCAATGGTTAATTACCCTCTCTGTTAAGAATTTCTGCCTTTACACTCATTTGAATTTGTCTAGCTTTAACTTTTTAGCCATTGTTTTTTTCTAGATTAAAGAGCTTGTTAATATCTGGTATTTTCTCCCTGTGAAGATGCTTATACGACATAATCAAGTCACTTCAAACTTCTTTTTGATAAGCTACAAAGATTGAACTCCTTAAATTTCTCATGGTAATAAATTTTCTCCAGCCCTCAAATCATTTTTGTGACGCTTTTCTGCATCCTCTCTGATTTTTCAACATTCAACGCAGAATTCTAGTATCTAGTTACTTACAGCAGCATTTCATCCCGGGGGATTACCCTCAGATGAATTTTGCCTTCAGTCTATTTGTAATCGGTTGTATGGGACCATATTGTGCAGTAGTCAATCTGTAGTTGAATTCATTTCCTTTGCAGAACTATTTTTGTCTTCTAAAACTGATGCAGGGAAAGTTTGTTTTCTGGAAAGAGTTTTAGAGACTGTTCAGACCATAGAGCATGAAAGACAATGGATCTCTGTGTCAAGAAGGTGTTGCTGAATATTGATTCTCCAAGAGCCATACATGGAGTTGAGCTCATGGATCAAGCAGAGAATATGGCCCTAAATTGATATCAGAGGAAGCCAGCAAGATAAATGAAGTTTCTTTTTTTATTGGGTCATGCTGGGCATGGCCCATTATCCTTAAATGGACTGAGCAGTTATTGTAGAGAGAAGAATAGGATATTATCTCCATCCAAACTTGTTATATTTTCCAGCGCAAAGACCATGCAATGCAACCAGTAAACAGAGCAGTTGTAAAAGCCAGCATGGCTCCTCCTTCCCTCCCAGGAAAAGAAGACACAAACCTTTGAAAACTGACCCCCCCCCAAAAAAAAAATCCATTAAGAGGGACATTGTTCAGGCAATTAAAAACTGTCCGAAGAACTCATGTTCAAAGTTTTTACAAACCTATTCTAAATTAAGGTCAATAAGACTGATCCTCCACTACCACTCTTTGTGCATTCATTGTATAGCTATGCCAAGGGAACGTGAAGGGGATGGAAAACATTAGTGAATGAAGAATTGTGGTTTCATAGCATTTCAGATTCACTTCATACAAATGGAAATGACTAAATAAAGGGACAAAGCAGTGGGAAAATCAGACCCAATGCAAGTATATGGTTAAAGTATCATCATCTCATCACAAATCTACTTGTCTACCCTTGACATATCACATTTTGTCTCTCTGACATCTCCTACACGTCTTTCCATCAACCAAAACTTTACTTGGCCAAATACAATCTCCTTGGGCCAGATGTTGTAAATCAGCTAAGCTCCATTAATTCCAATGGAATTATGTTCATTTTCATCAGCTGAGGTTCAGGCCCCTTAACTTTTTTACCAAACTCTTCCCACTTCCCCTATCTCTGATGGCAACACAGCTATCCTTCCCCTACACAGACCAGTAATCTAGGCGCCATCTTTGCTGACTCCCTCTCTCCTGCCACATACATCCAGGTAGTGTCTAAATCCTCCCACATCTTTCTCTAAATATCTGTAAGATCTGTTCACCTAATCAAAGCTCTCGACTAGGCACTCAACATCTCCAAACTTGACTACTACAACCTCCTCCTCTCTGGACTCTCTGCATCACCTCCCCCAGCCCAGTCTATTCAAAACACCTTCTGTACTCATCATTCTGACCATACCACCCTCCCTTCCTTGAATCCTTTCCCCATCTGCTCCTTTTCTACCATATCAAGTTCTCATCTTTTGTCCTCACTTTCAAAGACCTTCAGAATTAAACTCCTCCCAACGTATCCATACGTGTGCCTTACTGAGTTGCCCCTTACTCTTCAGAGCAGGGACATTTCTTTATCATGTCTTGTAGCACAATGGGGTCCTGATCCCAACGGGAGGCACTGCATGTTACCACACTAGAGAACTCACAACATGTGAATTACTCCATTGGGTCAGATAACATTAACGTCCAGAATCATACATTTGTTGGGATTACTGAGGAATTCACCCCCGCTGGTGTAGAAGGGGTGTGTTTTGATCTTCTGTACCACAGTACAAGCCTGGCTCCACAGGAGTCTTGTGGGCTGAAGATTCCTGGAAGAAATGTGGAGTCAATAAATTGTGCCTCTGTAATACCTCCGGGTAGATTTTCTAACGCTGGAGGCCAGCAGCCTGGGTTCAACAGCAGAAATCAGGCATGAATCAAATCCTGAGTGTTTATGTTTGATCCAGGCATGGATCAGAAACATAATGCAGCAATTTACTTTTTCCCCTCCCCCTCTTCCATTTATATCGTTTTTGTTAATACTCTTCCGTTAAATTGTTAATAGAAATCTATGCTATAGAATTATTCTACAAGCCTTTCAGCAATAGATTCAAGGAGCTCAATATATTTAGTTTAACCCAGAGAAGGTTAAGGGGTGCAGCCGATATCAAGCAGAGTGCCCCAGAGGTCTGTCCTGGGGCTGGTTTTGTTCAACATCTTCATTAATGATCTAGATGATGGGATGGATTGTACGCTCAGCAAGTTCGCAGATGACATGAAGCTGGGGGGAGAGGTAGATATGCTAGAGGGTAGGGATAGAGTCCAGAGCAGTGGTGGGCAACCTGCGGCCCACACGCGGCCCATCAGGTTAATCCATTGGCGGGCCGCGAGACAGTTTGTTTACATTGACCGTCTGCAGGCATGGCTGCCCACAGCTCCCAGTGGCCGCCATTCGCCGTTCCCAGCAAATGGGAGCTGCGGGAAGCAGCGCAGGCCACAGGGATGTGCTGGCCGCCGCTTCCCGCAGCTCCCATTGGCCAGGAACGGTGAACCATGGCACTGGGAGCTGCGGGTGACCGTGACTGCAGATGTTCAATGTAAACCAACTGTCTTGTGGCCCACCAGTGGATTAACATGACGGGCTGCGTGCGGTCCCATGGGCCACAAGTTGCCCACCACTGGTCCAGAGTGACCTAGACAAATTGGAGGATTGGGCCAAAAGAAATTTGATGAGGTTCAACAAGGACAAGTGCCTGCACTTAGGATGGAAGAATCCCATGAACAGCTACAGGCTGGGGACCGACTGGCTAAGTGGCAGTTCTGCAGAAAAGGACCTGGGGATTACAGTGGACGAGAAGCTGGATATGAATCAATAGTGTGCCCTTGTTGCCAAGACAGCTAACGGCATATTGGGCTGCATTCACAGGAGCATTGCCAGCAGATCGTTATTCCCCTCTATTCGGCACTGGCATATACCCACATCTGGAGTATTGTGTCGTTTGGGGCCTCCCGCTACAGAAAGGATGTGGACAAATTTGAGAGAGTCCAGCGGAGGGCAACGAAAATTATTAGGGGGCTAGGGCACATGATTTATGAGGAGAGGCTGAGGGAACTGGGCTTATTTAGTCTGCAGATAGAGAAGAATGAGGGGGGATTTGATAGCAGCCTTCAACTACCTGAAGGGAGGTTCCAAAGAGGATGGAGCTCGGCTGTTCTCAGTGGTGGCAGATGACAGAACAAGGAGCCATGGTCTCAAGTTGCAGTGGATATTAGGAAAATCTATTTCACTAGGAGGGTGGTGAAGCACTGGGATGGGTTACCTAGGAAGGTGGTGGAATCTCCATCCTTCAAGGTTTTTAGGGCCCGGCTTGACAAAGCCCTGGATGGGATGTTTTACCAAGGACTCTTCATCACTGGAGATTTTAAAATCAGAACTGGATATGTGCTAGTTCCAAAGGAATTATTTTGAGGAAATTCTATCCTGTGTCATGCTAGATGATCACAATGGCCTCTTCTGGCCTTGGAACCTATGAATCTAAGTGCTAATGGCCTTTTTTCATACCCTGGTATTTTATGTGACCTTATTGGACCTCCTCCTTATCCACAGCTCCTAGTTTTCATTAAATGGATGCTTCCATCGCTTTACAAAAGAGCACTTCTAGGCAAGATTTGCCTAGAGTAAATATATATATCACAAGATTTTTAATTAAACAATATTCAGTTCCAAAGATTATTTACAAGCTTCACATTAGCATATAAGTCAATAAATCAAACTGAAGAATGCCACTTAAGGAATCCTGTTATTCTCACATGTGCACTCTGCCCTGCACGCTTTAGATAAAGTACAGTCTGGCATACAGGTAGAATGGCTACTACAATACCTATAGAAATAAATCTAAAGAAAAAATCTTCCTGTGCTGCTACTCCAAGCAACTCATTGAACAGAACTGCCGAATCAGTTCCTTTGAGGTACTGACTCATTTCCCAAGATCCTCTTGTCTTTGTGGCTATAATATGGTTTTGTTGTTAATCTGAAAGCGAATGCTGGGTCAAAATCAATAAGACATTATTAATGAGCATCCATGTATTTAGAAAATTTAAATGTGAGAGGATGTAACCCCTTGTAGAAATTATCAGGATATTTACATTTGGGAGTCTGGTCCTTTTAAATTACCTTTGAATCTGATTACTTAATTCTTCATCTCAATGTTTGTCAGAGATGGCAGTCTTTTTGTAGCTAAAGCAAAATTCACCCTGTCAAATTACTGACAAGTAGTAGTGAACTATTAAAGTGCTATATTAATACTAGATTACACTGATTAATAATACTATTAAAAATTGATTCAATGGTGCTCTCATTTATATCTCAGAGACAGACGAAAAGAAATACACAAAGAGGCAGAACATATGTTTTGTTCCTCTTGTGCCATAGCAGAAAATTAACAGGTATTTTATTTTTAATTAATGAGAGATTTTGGAAAAACTTTTTAAGATTTTTAAATAATGTACAATTCAATATTTTCAAAGGGAAAAGCCTGTATACCAAAGGCAGCTCCTGAGAAGTTGTCATATTTGTTTTCTCTCAGCCAATTAATTGCCTTCTTGGGACTTGATCTGCTGTTGTCACAGACATGGGTTACCCAGATAGAATTAGATCATCCCTTTTTGCAGCACATGTGTGAAAGGAGCCATGCCTGGGAAACACTGCCCACAGACAGGGAAACAGTGAGGTGAACTACATGATGTTTTCCGCAGTGCCTCATGTTAAAGGAAGGGGGATTGGAAGGCCACAGAGTTTGCAGAAGGCAGAGCTGCCTAACCCTATAAGCCTCTCTGATCCACAGAGACATGAGACATCTGCAAAGATAGCTGCTCTTCTCCACTGCTCCACTGTTCTCTCCTCCCACCTCATGCAGTATCATTCCATTAGGAGACATGGTGCAACTAGTTGGTCTCCCTGTGGCACCATTGTAACAGCTGCAGAGGAGATGCAAGGAAATTAATATAACCTCTGACAACATTAATTCCTAACCAATTTATCACGTGAAACTTAGGTGCATCTGCCAGGACTATACTGCTCTGTCCCTCCCAAAATGAAACTCTATTGAGTGATTCCACCCGCAATCCAATGGAAATAAGAGGTGATGGGCATGTGATGGTATTGCCTCCTTCCACACAGAGAGAGTTCTAGCAGATTTTGAGACCCTCAGTGGAAGAGTGTAAACTAGGGGTTTACATTTAGACTACTGAGTTTAAGAGAATAAGATCTTTTAAATTGTTTGATAAATTCATTTACAGATAACAAGCAAGAGCAAAAGCAAATTATTCATCAAGAAATCTGTCCTACCTCAGCTTCCCATTGCAGGAAGAGCTTTCATAACCAGTTTCACAGAGATTATCTTTGTTAAATTGCTTCTGTCTCCACTTCCAGGTAGCTGGGGGTTACTTACTTGCTTTGAAGTAAAAAATATCCTTCATGTCAAATATGTTATAGAAGAACAAAGTCTGCAATGCCATCCCAGCTCAAGTCCAAAGAAGTCCCATCACTGTATAAACGTGAGGTCTCTTCAGTAGGAAGAATTGCTGAATTCTGGTTTCCTGGTCTGATAAGCTTTATTCTTTCTAAGCCAATTTCCTTCACTAAGTCTTCTTGTCTTGTTTTTCACAGAAATTAATCTATTACTGTGGGTGGCATAGGGAGTGGTAGTGGGACTATCCCATTTTTTGTAAAGCTAGTATGAAAAATGTATGCTAATAAAAGACATTTATCATCAAAAGCACCGTAACTCCTAGATTTATTCAGGCGTACACTTGAGAGTTCAAAGAAACAGAACAGATTACTAATATTATGATGCTTGCAGCAAGATGATTGAAATGATTATTCAGGTTCTGAAGGAGAAAATGTTTTAATAGAAGTGCTGTATTGTATCTGCTAAAGCATCTGAGGTAATATTAAAAATACAATTGTGCAGAAACAATTGTATGGAGAAAAAATCATCTTCAAAGAAAGAAGTCACATATACTTCTGTAACATGATTTAGAAAGACTGTATTTGCAACACTTAATATATTTTCTCTCTTATGGCTGTATTGCTAACACAGCAGAAAAACAAGCTAGTCAGTTAGCTTTCACCTCCCCATGTAGTACCAGTCTTTAACAGGTGTGCCTCAAGGACTTTTCGTTCTTACTCTTTGAATCATTCTGTACACACTAATGAGAATCCCTCTTCAGTTTTAATTATTGGTCACTGACAAGTCAACATAATAGGAATCAGCTTAACAAACTATACTCCCCAGTGACGTGTTCAATTACCCAGGTTGTACTTCTCTGCAAGAGGTCTGAGGGGCTGCTAATTTAACATTGTCAAAAAAATAAACAGTGGTATCAGTTACAGTTTATCTTTTGACCCCTGAGTCACCAAATCTAACAAGACACATCCTAGTACAATGGATCAGCAGATTAAACGCTTAAAGACTTGAGTTTATTTTTAAAATAAAATTAACTAATACCAAAAAAGTGTCTGAAGTCAAAAGTCACATTTTATAATGTAAGAAACTGGAAAGATATTGACACTATGATAACACATATCTGCTTCTATATTTCTACATTTTTCAAAACTACTTAATTTCTCAGTTGTATAGAATGAGTTGTGGTATTTATTACTTGTTATTTGCTGTAATTTGACCACTGGATAACTTTGTAAAACAGAGGTCCAGTTGTTTCCTGTATCCGGAAATAGGTATAAGAAATATAGTACTTTTACAAAAAAACTGTATCACTAAAAAAAAGTGAGATGGCAAAAGTGATGAATATTGAAGCAGAGACACAAAAGAATATCTTCTGAGGGTAGACAACTGTAAGACACAAGTCATATGTTAGCCACATAGAAACTTTCTGTAGCTTTGTAAGTGACCTAATCAAATGACTAAGAGCTGAACTCTTGTCATGTCTGTGTACTATCAGGGTTTAGTTGGTTTGTTTTTCAGGGGATGATGGAGGTTATTTGGAATAAACTTGAAGATAGTAGACTCATATTATTAGTTAGAGCCGTTCCTACTACATACAGGTGCTATGCCAACCTGTTTCACTCTGCTTAGAAATTACTTCAAAGTTTGTGGAAGTAAATGGCATTCTCATACATTTTAAGTCCAAATGGGACCATTTTGATCATCTAGTCTGACCTCCTTTATAACACAGGCCCAAGAACCTCACCCAATAATTTCTGCATGAACTACTGCCTTTTCATTGACCTCAGTAGTTTTAAAACAGCCTCTTTTACAAACAGACGTTGATCCTATTTCACCATATTTCAGTTCTGAACCTCTCCTGATCCCAAACTCCAAATGGTGAAAATCTATATGGATTTTTATTATTACTATTGTGAAACTTTATAGAGAAAATGTTTTAACTTTTCAGTACACTTGTGCAAAATATTCACAAAGGTGGACAAAGCTACTCAAAATTCACATTATTTCACATTTTGTTAAACTTTAATGAAAGAGGAGTATATTTCACTTAAAATAGTCTTCCATGTTTGTGAATTTTTGACTCAAAAAAGCATCCTTTTGGCTTATTCCAAGCAAGCAGGAGACCATTCTGAAGAAAACAATTTCACAGTCAGAAATTAAAATTTTCATATGGTTTCATTTCATCACATTTCACAGAAAATTAAAAACTGAGGTGCAAAAAAACTGAAAGAAACACCAGTTTCCTCAGCAATGTTTCAGCCCAATCAGAATTTAAAATCCATTTTAAAATCCAGAAGTAAGAGGCAAATTTTCCCCTGAGCCAGTGTGCCACCCAGATACCATAATTCATTATTTAATATTCATGAGCTTTAGACCGAAAATGTATTTTGATATATATATTTGTTTAATATTTGCTAGGTTCTCAGACGCTGTCATCTTGAGAACATTATAAGGCTCTGATTTAGGAAAGTGTTTAAGTATGTTTTGAACTTTAAATTTAAACAAGCATTCAACTGCTATGCTGAATTGGGACTCTACATGCTCATATAAATTTATATATATAAATTTAAAGTTCAAAACATGCCTAAATGCTTTCCTAAATCAGAGCCCTATAATGTTCTCAAGATGACCGTGTCTGAGAACCTAACAAATATGAACAGACCCAAAATAGGAAAGTTTAGTGTCCTCTTTACTTTCCCTGAGAGAGCCAAGAAAATATGTACCCCACACACACACACACACACACACACACACACACATAAATATACTTTCACACGCACACACAATATTTTTTCTCTTGCTCTTATCTTCCCTTCATTGCAGTTTTTGTTGTGGTTATGGGAAAGCCAGTTTAAAGAAATGAATTTTACAGTTTGATACAAATGTGTGAGAACAAGAGCAAAGTGTGAGACCTGCATGAGGCCTGGAGCAAAACTCCAGTTGACTGCACTGGGAGAAGCATCAAGGCTTATACTGCTGATAACTTCTCTTAGGGCTGGTCTACACTGGGGGAAGGGGAGGGAATCGATCTAAGATATGCAACTTCAGCTACGTGAATAGCGTACCAGAAGTCGATTTACCTCGGGTCCTCACGGCGCAGGATCGAAGGCTGCGGCTCCTCCGTCGACTCCGCTGCCGCCTCTCGCTCTGGTGGAGTTCCGGAGTCGACGGGGAGCGCGTTCGGGGATCGATTTATCGCATCTAGACAAGACACGATAAATCGATCCCCGATCGATCGATCGCTACCTGCCGATCCGGCGGGTAGTGAAGCCGTAACCTTATGAAAGAGATTCAGCCCATTCCAAGCCCTTCATTAGTTTACGTTTTTGCTTTCTTGTTCTTGTATGTGACACCATAGTAAATTTAGTCTTGACTATGAAAAAATGCAAAAATGACAACTTCTTACTCAATGTCCCTGCTTTCTAATGCCTTCAATGTCATCTCTGCTCAATTCATGATGAAAATAAGTTTTTACTAATTTTTATTCTTTTTAAAAATGCAGCGCTGATACAGCTATAAAAGATGGAGCTGGATTTTATTCCGTATTGTGCGCCATCAACAGGATTGCACCATTCTGGCTTGTGCACCATCCACAGAAACTCTAATTGCAGAATTTTTGTTTTTGGAGATGATTAGAAAGAACCAGATGCCAAGGTGAGTTTGCAGAGTTAGCAGTCGGGGGGAAAAAAACATTTTCTCATTTGAATACCGAGCAGATTTGATGTGACTACTATCCAGGACTACAAAATGGGACCCAACTCCTGCTCAAAATGGAGAAGTTGTTAATGGGGAAGATATTTAGAAAATGCTTAGAATGGTGTAAGACTGGATAGACCTGGAAGGAAAGTTTCACTGACAGTAACTCCTACTTAGCTTGTAGTAGTATGGACCACCAAAAGAGATGAGATGCTTCACAGGACTTTCTTGTAGACAACTAATGGTAAATTTCTGGCATGATCTCTGATAAGCTTAGTCTAAGAAGTCCTCAAACACACTCACTATATGGCCATTAAACTGAATTTAGCCTAAAGCCTCTCCCTTTGCCTAGGCTCTAGATACAAGGATCTTCTCGCTACCACAGAATAGCTGTGATACACTCTTGAGAAAGAGCGCCAGGACAGTAGATCACAGAAGGTCAAATTCTCTATGGGAAAATCAAGAGTCTTTTATGGGAGTAATAATTTTCCCAACTGGTCAAATAAACTGTAGGTTTGTACAATCTCTTAAAGGCTCTGTTTGATCCTTGGGCTTCAGAGTAAAAGAGAATCGATCTTTTCAATCAGTAGGGAAGTTGTAGAGCATAGCTGGGTGAGCAGAAAAGTGTGGGGGGTGTTTGGGGGCTATTAATCAGAACTC
Organism: Trachemys scripta elegans; assembly: GCF_013100865.1. Classification (NCBI taxonomy): domain Eukaryota; kingdom Metazoa; phylum Chordata; order Testudines; family Emydidae; genus Trachemys; species Trachemys scripta. The sequence continues at coordinate 256,494,820 of NC_048299.1, forward strand.
TACAGTGGGTATTCCATCATCTGGACTTTCTTCTTCACCAATAGTGGGAACTTCTCCCAAGGTAACAATGAGAGTGGCAAGCCTAATCCTAAGAGATTTGATAATATGTTCACATACAAGATAGGGCCTCCACCAGAAAACATTGGGAGGAGCCTCGAGAATGTTGTACAGCTGAATCAAATCGACATCCCTGACACCAAATGGATTGAGAAATTCTATTTGCACCTCAGAGGACAGGCTAACATGTCCCAACTGTTAGCAACTTTTCCTAATTTTCCTCTTAGAGCTGAAGCTAGACCATGGTCAGAAACCACCTGTGCTGAGGAACATGGCTAGATACTTCAGGGGTGGGGGTGGGGGTAGGGAGGTGGAGTAACAACAGAAGCAGCCTTTGATAAAATAACCAGTCTGCTCTCCCAAAATGGAGGAGAGCATGCTGCAGAATCTGCTTCTATTCTAGACATTACAAATGTTTTTGATATTTGGGAGGCTACGTTACAATGGAAAGATCCAAACAAATTAGACAGATTAAGGGGGGAATCCTACTTCTTTTACAGACTTTCACGTGGCTGAAGCAGGTTCTTCAAAAGCGTTGTGCCTGGATCTTTCCCTTCCAACAGGTGTACGTAAGCGTGTCTCAATGAATAGTTTAGGAGTGGTGCAGGAGAGGGAAATAAACCCCACAGCCTTGGTCTAATATAGTTCTGCACAGGATAAACATTTCTTGCCCATGCTTCAGGATTTATCTTCTGTATGACTCATGTTGAGTAATTGTTTTATCATTCCTTTCTGTTATGCGGGAGAAGGAACTTGCTTCTGCAAGGCAGAGCTGGGTAGGGAATTTGGGAGAGACATTGGGGCGTGATCTAGAGACATCCATGCCAAACCATTTGGCTGGATCTGACTTGTACTTCTGCCCATCTTTCACATAACAGTGGCTGACCCTGCAGTTCCAAATTGGTGTATGTGTGCAGCAGAAGAAGCCCATACTATGTACTTTAATTTAACACAAAGTAAATAGGACAAAACAAAACGTGTTGAACTGTTCTTTACTGAAGATTCTGCAGTGGTTGTGATAATTGGGTGTTATTACTGATGTGTCTCATTCCACCAAATATGAGTAAAATCGCATACTCTTGAGATAATGTATAAGAAAAATGACTGCATATGTGTCTTTTCTGTTGCCTGAACATTCGAGGTTCAACAGATATCAATCTTGTTTCACTACTATTTAATAAGAGACAAACCATAAGTGCAATTAAAGAAGGACTACAATTCTTCTCTTTGAAAGTTCTACCAACTGCAAATACATTATGCTCAGATTATACCAAACATCATCAAAACATAATAAGCCAGCTCAGAAGTTGAAATAACAGTTTCCCATTTAAATGTTTCACTCCCCCTTTTAATATGTATTTATATTGCACTTCCTGATGAAATCTTATCCCTTGATCCCACTACCAGGATACTAGATTTTGAAAAACTCAACGTCAGAGAGAGAGAAAAGAAAATAAAGCCACAAGAAAACAGTATTGGCAGCATCAAACCACTCTTACTGGTGCTGCAAGTTCTTCTGGTTCATTAACCAACAGTGAACAAAGTATCAAACAAACCTGTTATGATGACCAGCACTACAACAATTCAGTTTTCTCAGCATGTGAAAACCAGTCACATAACATACAAAAGATTTTTCAAAAGTTGCATCTGATGAAATGGGTTTTAGCCATTAGAGACAATAAATTTGTTAGTCTCTAAGGTGCCACAAGGACTCCTCGTTGTTAAAACATACACTGTGGCATCATCAGAACCTCTCTTTTCTTCCATCTGCAGCCTCCCCGCATCCTCCCCACAAAATCAAACTCTAGTGGATATTTTACTGTAGTGCTACAAAAACCTCATAGCACGTTTTATACATAACAGCAGCAGCCACACTAAGACTGAAGTGCCACAATTTCAAAAAGAGATGGTAGAATCTCTATTTTCAACTGGCTGTGATAGACATACACCTCTACCCCGATGTAACACTGTCCTCGGGAGCCAAAAAATCTTACTGCGTTATAGGTGAAACTGCGTTATATCAAACTTGCTTTGATCTGCCGGAGCGCGTAGCCTGCCCCCCCGGGAGCGCTGCTTTACCGCATTATATCCGAATTCATGTTATATCAGGTTGCGTTATATTGGGGTAGAGGTGTATCTATCAACATTTGCTCACGGTGCAATAATAAAGAAAGCCATGACAAGTCTGGAACCTATCTTAGCACATCAGCACATGAATGACATCTACAAGCAAAACAACATTTGCTGATCATCAAATGCCCTATTTGGAACATCTACTAATTAGCTAGGAAATTACCAAAATCAACATAAAATGGAGCACAAACAAGAATTAAATCACTCATAAAACAGTGGCAACATCTCATTCCATCCCCTTCAATCTCCTTACAAACTGATCACAATAGTTCCAAAACTTAGTCCCAGAATACTGCAAGTGTGACTCAGACAAAGGAAAGAAAGGTGAGAATAATGATTCTGACTCAAGCTCTGATAAAGGAGGATTATGACAGTGTTAGTGATCTCTCACAATCTTTCCATGGAAACATGTACAGAAGAGCAGCCTCCAAAACAATGAGACAGCTGTCTGGCAGATACATGCTCAAACACTGTGCCGAGATAAGTAATAGCTGTTTGTGTTCCACTGACGGTTTACCTGCAGAGTACTTCACGTGACAACTGCTCATCTTCGGAGAGTTTGAGACAGAATAATATAGAGAATAAACAATATTTAAAGAAGCCAAAAGTAGGTTAAAAGTCCCCCTACACACTCACACACACACAAACCTACATTTCCTTTTGCGGTACTTCTTCCTCCTCTTCCCATGTTTAGGATTGTTTTAATCTCTCCCATGATATAGTATAGGCAGCAGATGCTAGTTAGACAATAATTAATTCAACACCAGGCAGTCATTACAGTAATCTTAAGGAACTGAAGCTCTGTATTTTTTAGTTATCTAGTTAACCATAGCTAATTTGATGGTCTGCGGAGGTAAGCAGGTCAACAGCTTTAATGTCTACTTCATTAATACCAAGATTTTCAAGGAGGAAATATAAGAGAAAAAGAGACATAATAGGCCATCGACTATTTAAAGAATTTTCCAAATACGTAAAACCTAGGGGGTAAATGTTATGAAATTTGATAGGGATTACTTCCCAGTCTTGCCACAGTTCTTTTTGTATTTGAGCATAAGTGACTAAGGCAGCACCCGTTTAATGAAAGACAGGGAGAAACTATTGTACATAAAAGTGGAGTATAGGAAAACACACACAATGATTACATATGGAAATGAAAAGTGAGCACAATAAGTCTATTTTCTGCTCACAACAGCAAGAATTGTACTCTACATTCCCACATTCATAAAGCAGCACCAAAAAATGATTTAGAGAAAAAAATATCATGTTAAAAAAATACCCTTCTTCCTTACTCCTCCTAAAGTTAAGTTTAACTATAATGTGTTTAAACTTAAACAAATATCAAATTATTATAGCAAGTCTGTTTTAGTGACAGGGGAAATTTTTAAACTCAACATGATATATAATAATAAAGACTTGTTTTTTTAGGGAGTTAAAATAGTCTCTCCTCAGAAGATGCATAGAGAGTGTATCATTAGCTTTTGAGTGAGCATATTTAATCCCCTCTTCTCTTGTGGCACATCTATTAACAAAAGGATGTTTTATGCCAGGAAGGCCCCGTTCCTGGCAACTAAGTCAAACTACATGAACTTATTCCTTACTGAATGAATTATCACAATGGACCAGTTTTAGTGGATGGACTATGCTAGTAATAGTGGATGGACTATTTAACTATTGCTAAATGTTTAGGTTTATGATTCTTGGGCCTTCCATTGACTATCCCTGTATGACACAATATAAATCTTACTATGGAGCAGGGGTGCCCGCAGGGTGGACGGAAAGCATATCATAAGGCCTGCGGCATGCTTCAACACAATATACTAATGTCTGATTCATTAGAGTTTTGTCATGTTTACATCATTTAGCTTACACAAGTGTGTAAATAGTCAATACCTACATAGAAACAACCTATCTAAATACATATGAAACAAGCTGAACTTAAAATATAAGGTGACTTTAAATCTTATTAAAATATGTTTAGAATGTTTGGCCCAGACAAGGTTGTGCTCAGGTTTATGTGGGCCTCCTGTGTAATAAGGCTGGGCACCACTGCTATGGAGAGTTAATAAAGTGTCACCTTTAGCTTGGGTATTAGAGGCCCGTGTTTATGGAACAAAGGGTCAGGGATTTTACTCCCCATGTTGCATGCATGTCTTTAGCAGGTGACTGTTTTCTGTATGGGTATGCAGATATAAACCATTTCACACAGGAAGAGACAGTCCCTGCTCTGAAAAGTTTACAATCTAAACTCACAAAAGGTGGGGTGGGGGGTGGAACACAAATAAAGTGGTCAGGATGTCTTTGGAGCAAAGAAAGACTGTGTGTATATATATCTCCTCATTATATGTTCCATTCTATATGCATCCGAAGAAGTGGGCTGTAGTCCACGAAAGCTTATGCTCTAATAAATTTGTTAGTCTCTAAGGTGCCACAAGTACTCCTGTTCTTCTTTTTGAGGATGATGATGGGCAAATGACTTGCTAGTTCCATTTCCACCCCGAGCAACATGTAAATGCTGGGGTAGAGGGTAATCAGCATACATACAATGGGGACACTTACAAAGGTCATTTAATTTTTAGAGGCATTAACAATTCCAGCAGATATCCATATACATAATATGGGAAATAACTCCAAAACTAGAATGGGCGCCCACTGTATAACTTGTGCATACATATTATAGTTACATATTTTTATATACACTATACACCTTTTTAACGTGACCTGTAACAACTCTGCTGGATTTATGCTCAAGAAGCCCAATCCAATGAGCTAATGAAGAAGTATCTAATATGTCAAAGGATAGGGCCCAACGTTTTATTAAAAGTTAAAGTAATGCTATCAAGGATAACAGACCTGAAATTTGTATTGAAGAGAGGAAGGGGAAAACAGCCTTCCAAAAAGAGAGCTGTAACAGTATTAAAATCCCATCTGCTTCAATGAGTGACCTCTGAGCAACAAACCAAAAAGGATAATAACTGGCAAATGGGGAGAAATGACAGAGCACTTCAGAAAACAGGAATCTCGTCAAATTCAATTTTCTTTTAGATAACAAGAATAGAATTGAAAGGAAAGGAAAGAGACAATGTGATATACACAGAAGCCATTTAATAACAACAAACTCACCACTGCAGCTTTGATGATTCTGGGTCACCCAGTCAACAAGCATTTCTTTTGACAGAGCTGATCATTTTATTCGCCATCCAAAGAACAATTAAATGCAAAAATAAATGTAATTTTTAAGGGAGGGAAAATACATGTGGGGGCCTGTCAGTCTTGACAGTGACCCTTTGAGAGGGTTGGTGCTCATAAACCTCTGCGCTCTGGTTTGAAATAATAGCATTAAATTTTTAAGGGTATTTAAATTACAGACCTTGTTTAGTAAATGGAATAAATCCAAAAAATAACTATAAAAACATAGGCTGCTAACCAATTAATATATATTTTGTGGTGATATGAGTATCATATGCTTTAAAACATTAATGACCATTTGAACTGTTAAATGATAAATATGTTAACCCATTGGTGCTAATATTTCATTTCCTCTCAATATCACTCACTAATCCAAAACAAATGATTAGCAATTAGCATCAACAAGCACTCATTCTTGGAATCACTGGGCTAACCTCAGAGATACTATTTTTTCATACTATTAAGCAATTTTTAATCACTACATTTTCCTCATCTATCCACTATGTTTCTGGCCAATTAAAATTTCCAGATCCATAATATGATCATAACTCTGCTGTATAGATTTATGAAATTACATATATATGGGTTTTTTTTAAAGCAGCTGAAGCTTAAATTGTCAGATATATAGCTCTGTTTCTGCTTATGACAAAGCAATTGTAAGGGTCTCACTATTACTAACAATGGAAATGAATTCTTTAGAATGCTAATGTAGCGATAAAAAAGGGATTTGAAATTCTTTACCCGACTAATTTTGCAGAGACACTCTACCTCAATTCAACCCTCATTTGTATGGATCCCATTACTTAGAGAGCATTTCTGAGCCTTCAGTTCCATCAAACAGCCCTTGAAGCCTGAGCAACAGTATAACTACATTGGGTTGAGGTGAAGGGGGAGCAGCATGAGGAGAAATCTAGTTATGTCAAGTGTGAAAAAACATTGACTTAAAAATCTCATCAAGGCTACAGTTTGCTTTCCCGCCCCAGCCCCACCCGCTCCAAGTTAAGTGAGTTTGGCCAAGTCTCTTGATAATTCTGAACTGTGATGGAAGTAAATATGGGATCCCTCCAATTTTGTTCTTATGATTGTTTTACTCTATTTAATCTATTAATATCAATAAATGCAATGTGTATTTAATTGTTTTTCACAGTCAAGGCCAGCTGGTGTTATATATTTTAACAATCTGTGATGAAGCATGAACTTTTATGGGAAAGAAAATCTCTTCTCTACATAGATTCTTCACAGTTTTAATATTGGTGGGCATGCACAGGGCAGTCATTCTGAACAGCATTCTCTCTCATGCACATTAATATTGCTTGCATTTGTTTCTTCTAAAGTTGACCGTATTACATCCACCCAACCTTAGCCTAATTGCCCTGTACATTTGCACTGGCTTGTAGTCTAAAATATCTTGGATTTCTATCTGAAAGTTTTAATATCCACATCTATTTTGAAGTCTAACACCCAGAGGAGTGTTCAAGCAAGATTAGAAAGTAAATTGCCCAATCACCCTTAGGTTTCCTTCAGTGTTAATGTGGGAAGAATAATGAAAATTGAAGACATAGATAATCTACACTACTCCTGTGCAAAAGGTGTGGTGAAAGACAACATCACAGGCCCACTGCAAAGGTACATGTAATCATAACAATGCACAGGAGCATTTGTTAATAGAGCCTACAAACTACAAAGGAACAACATAAAAAAAAGGACCTTTTTTTAATGAATTCACTAGTCCAGACAAGCATGATGCTAAGTTATTAGCAAGATATGTGACATCCCAAGTGACTTTGTACCGTCTGTGCTATTAAAACTAAAGGATGTTTACATGCTGCAGTATTTCCTTTCAGTCACAGTATTTGTATTATTCCCTATACTAAGAAAGGAAAATGCTACAAATATTGCACCCATAAATGGAGAAGTGTCTGTGTTTAAAGCCCACTATGGCATACAGAACTCAGCATTCAAGGTTTTTACTGTGCCATCCAATTTAAGGAGACCCAAAGCTCTGCTTGGGATCTATCATGAATAGCACTGTTGAAGATTACCTCACAAAATTCTGCATTAATGTCAGATGGTGGAGGATTTATTCAATCCCCTCATTTAGTCAGGTTCTGCCAACTTCACACAAGTTGAATTGTACATTCCTCCATATGTGGTTCCATATAAACTCAATGTGCATTTTATCATAAGTAATGGTTGTATCCTTCAAACTGTGACAATCTCAGGTGCATCCCAGACAAACATTCCAGGCCCAAATGAAACAGATCACTAGCGATGTCCTGAAGTGATAGCCAACAAATATAGCCAACAGATAGCGCTCTGAGATACTTACCCTGACAGTCAACAGGGTTAATGAATACAATGGCTCTTTTTGCCCCCATTTTGATTGTTGATATATTAAACAGCATCAGTTAAATATAACAAAGTCATTTGGGCTGATTAGCATCACAGTAAAACCTCAACCTGGCTGCATTGGAATTGATTATAAAGTGAAGAATAAGGTTCTAGGCCCCGGCATCCCATATCCTCTCACACGTTTTGATAAAGCGAGAGCTACTGTAAAACCAAAAGGCAAAGCCATACTTTTTACAGATTTTATTTTTAAAATGAATATTTATCACAAGTTATATAGTAACAATACTTGTACTCATAAAGAATCTTCAATCCAAGGATCTCAAAGTGCAGTCAACACAAAGGGAAGATTAATTAATCCCCACAACATGCTTATGAGTAAAGCTAGGTCATCAAAAAATGGGAACATTTTCTGTGAAAATTTTCACAAAGAAATGTGTGCCTTCTTTTTCTGTCACCAAAAACAAAAAAAATAAATCAGAATTTGAAATTTAACAGCAAGCTTTATTTATGAAGTAGGTATTAATATAACCATTTATCTAGTGGAGGTGTTTATAAGCCATCTATTACTGTGGAATCTAGGCATGAGGCACATTTCTTAGAGGAGTAAACTGAGACGTAGAGAGATTGTGATTCGCTTTCATAGAAGGAGGAATCAAACCCAGGAGTCCTGTCACCCATTCGAATGCTGAGCAATGCTCTCTCCTAAGTGACGCAGGTAATAGTGCCATCCTCACTAAGGGCAACACTCTCCAAAGAGAATTCATACCCAATTCCTGAGAGAGAGGGAGACTGATAGTAAGATAGTGACATATCTTTTACAGGAATAATTTCTCTCAGCATTTGAGGGGCACCAGTATTGATCATCTAAATTCAGTGTTTCCCAAACTTGGGACGCCACTTGTGTAGGGAAAGCCCCTGGCGGGCCGGGCCGGTTTGTTTACCTGCCCCGTCCGCAGGTTCCGCCAATCGCGGCTCCCACTGGCCGTGGTTCGCTGCTCCAGGCCAATGGGAGCTGCTGGAAGCGGCGTGGGCCGAAGGACATACTGGCCGCCGCTTCCAGCAGCTCCCATTGGCCTGGAGCAGCGAACCACGGCCAGTGGGAGCCGCGATTGGCGGAACCTGCGGACGGGGCAGGTAAACAAACCGGCCTGGCCCGCCAGGGGTTTTCCCTACACAAGCGGCGTCCCAAGTTTACGAAACACTGATCTAATTTATTAAAAGCATTATTATCCAATCAATCAACCAGAGAATGAGAAAAAAAATTACCTCTGCAACTTGTTTCTGAGGTCTCAGAGAAGGCTTCAGTCTTTTGACCTATACCTGATGGCTGTTTATTTCTTTTTTCCTCACATGGGAATTAGATTCAATTAGATTGGAAATTGTTTAGGCCAAGGACCAGGTCTTATATGTCTGTGCAGCACCTAGCACAATGGGGCCCATTAGGACCTTTGGGCACTACTGCAATATTAAAAAAACAATGCAGAACAAATTGCATCACATAGGGTAAGGCATGGAGCGGGATGAATCAGGAGAGGACTAGGAGTGGGTAAGATGCACAGTGGCAGGAGGGTACCTGGACTATATCAAGACAGAAGGAAAGACAGGAAGGGATGAGCTCAAATCGAGCTTTTACGAATGAAAATACTCAAATACTCAATATTTTTAAAAGGGGAAAGGGAAACATAAGCAAAGGTTTAACATAACAGCCTCCCCTCTCCACCCCCCGGCAATCGGGGGCATTGATCCTGCATTGAATCTGCATGGTTGGATGTTTCAAATGAGCAACGGTATCAGAATCAGGCCTCAAACATGTAAACAGTGCACCTAAGGAAGGATTCACTGTGTACATGTTTGGCTAGCCTAGGCGCATAGAGACATTTAATAAAGAATAAGGTCAGAGTTCATCTACACCTAGTAAGGAAGGCTTTTGAAAAAACTGTATTTTACTCTATATTTGAGAAATAGTCTGCAATCATGTAATTAAAAACTGTTATATAACCAAGCAGGCAGAGTTAAGAGGATGTGAGCAACTTTAACATTGTCTTTTCCTGATTTCTGACTGCTGAACCATGCAAGTCTAACTTTTCCTTAATAACATTTTTCTTTCTTTCTTTCTTTTTATGGGAATGATAAAAAATATTAAAAATTATATCCCAGAAGTCTGGAACAACATACTAGATTGAAAGAGTACTGAATACTCAGATGTTATACGTTTATGCAAGGTGGCTATAAAAGCATGATGACTGCAACTGCATTGGAATGTACCAAGATGAGCAGTTTTGCTTTTTTAATGTACAATGCCAGCTGAAAATTTATTATTCATGCACTGGGGGGGAACATGGATGCCACCAATTCTTGTAAATCAAAAAATCCGAATTAGGGCCTCAAAGAGTTAATTACAAAGGAAAGAAAGTGTTCTGTTATTTGTATATAGACTGACTAATTCAAATGCAGACTGCCCCTTCACCAAGACTTCAAGAGGGGAAGCACAAGAAAACTAGTAGTCAGGAGAAAATGGCCTTAAAGGTGTGAGTTTCTCACTAGTTTGTTCCTACTAGAAATAATTCCAGCACTTGAGAAACTAAAGGATCAAAAGGAAAAAAACCAACATGGCGCATGAGCCAAAACCCCTGAAGTCAATCCTTCCATTAAATAAATCACAGCTTGTGAGAGACTGCTAGCCCCTTTGCAGCGTGTTTCACTTCTGAAGCATTCCATTTACTCTCACAGTTTGCTTGAACAGAGCCTCTTGCTTCTTGTCCCTCTCCTCAGATTCCAGTCACTTGTTGTTCTGTTAATTCAGAGTCCATATTACTTACAAGAAACACTGTCAGTCTTTAACATAATACTACAATTAGTATGATCGCTCTGTCAAAAAATTCCAATAAAAAAAAAAAGCAACACACACACAAACCTCCAAGCACATGTACTGATCTAACTGCCATGCATGACAGAGTTTATACAAAAGGCCTCAACTAATGCATAACTCCAATTAACATAAAGGTTGCTAAAAGAAACAGGAGAATACAGAAACTCGGTTTTAAAGCTAATTGGGAAAAATCTGCTTCTAGACTGCATGGAAGTCTGACAAAATGTTTTCAATAGGCTTTTCAAGTAAAGGACCCTGAGGTAATAAGATAATATATTGTTTCCATTTCCAAAGGATATAACTTATAGTTTCTTTAAAAAAAAAAAAAGAAAAAAAGCATAAGGGAGGAGATGTACCATATAAAAAGGGAGGATCACATACCTTATCTGCCTTCTTATGACACTGCTGACATCAACAGTGAAGGCATGACTACAGCTCCTGTGTTTTTTTCCCCCTCTCCATTAGTTTTATGAGATTGGCTAAGATTTACATGAAAGGTTGCTGATCACCTAAGGCAAATAGCATGATCAAATAGATTAAATTAAAAGCTACCAGCCTCGACAAGAAATACGTAGAATGAGGATTCTATGAATGACATACTCATCTACTGTACCTGCGTACTGTAAATCATCAAAAGGATTTCTTGATGGTGCCAGACATAGTCATATGATTGCTAAAATAGTATAAGTTTAAACACTAGTTTTTCAGAATAATTAGCCTTTCAGTAGTTGAGAGTGAGGATATTCTTTAAAAGTTTTTTTTCTCTTTCTTCCCCCGTCCCTCCCGCTTTCATATTCAAACACTTGGGGCAAGGCAATTTGACACTGGTTTCTGTAACAAACCTGGTCAGGCAGGATTTCTCACACACCCTGCACAAAAGGCTAACCTCTCACAAAGTACTTATTTCAGATTTACGTCAAGGTTGAGTGAACTGCAGCCAGGGAACTGAGCTCAAAACACAATGTAAAAGGCTCCTGTGCTAATCACTAAACCAATGGTTTAGTTGGAGGGCGAATTAAAAAAAAAAATCTTTGCACTGCTTCATTTCCCTTAATACAGCTATACGCTTAACAAAAATTATCCTTACACAATAATAATTAAAAGGCCAAGTCCCCAAAAGTGTTGATATGTTTTTAGTCTAACTCTTAAAATACTTTATTTTGGGTATAAAAAATGGGATTGTTATGCTGCTACCAGTCTTGGCTTCTTTGCGTCTTTTGCTGATGGTGATATACTAATGGATTGGTCAGGTGACGCTGTAACTCAGACATTGATCACAGTTGTTGTCACAAACCATTATCTAGGGGGAATATCCAGTATTGGATTGGAATGTGATTGTCAAAGGTGACACCTTGTTAGACAAGCTAACCAATGAATAAAATGACTGGCAAAGTCTGATGGACCTTGTCCAGACTAGAATATAAAGCATGTTGTTAGAACGTATTAATTAAATCTATGGTACACAATGCACATCGCTGGAAAGCTTGTCTCTCTCATCAACAGAAGTTGGTCCAATAAAAGATATTACCTCTTCCACCTTGTTTGTCTACTCTAGGTATTTAGAACATGTTAGTTAGAACAACATGTTCTATCACCACACCTTTAAATCGTAATCTAGACAATGCTCTACATGTTTGACAACAGTGTAGATTATTCTTGGTGGGTTCTGAGTGGATTCCCAAGTAGTCTCCAAACATTCCCCCAACATGGTTCTTTACTCCTAGAGAACAAGGATCAAAAGCTAGCTCAAATTATGCCAGCATGTAAATTAGTTTCAGGAATATTCTCACAGATCCCATTTCTTCAAGTTAACACTTTAAACAGCTGAAGAAATATACGAGTCTCTGAATGACAAAGATGAGATGAAGAACAAATGTTGACACCTAATGATCTTTTCACCTCAAGAGTTGCAAGGTGTCATAGTAAAGCAGCACTGGGAATCATACATCATGTTCTTTGTAGAAAATGCATAGGCCCTGTTCTTCCAAAGGGATCATAGCAGCCAGACCTTTGTGCCCCTGCAGAGTCCCGTTGTTCCCTTTGGAGGGTAAGAGGGGAGGAAAATGATGAATTATAATTTCTCCACTGTGAATCGCTTTTGTGCTAAATTTGACCTACATTACTTGGTGTGTGGCGAATCTTTTATCACATTGTTAACATTACCATTATTTCATAAATTACACAGAGTGTTTATTCAATGTGCAGAGATGTCATATATGCTTAATGGATCCAACTGCTCAAGTAACTTTATTACCTATAATCTCACTCTTACACCTTCCTGTGGAGGAATAAGAACACGGTATTGCAGTACTGGTTTCCCAGTTGCTGTGAGATGTGAGATTTAGGGGAGAAAGGTAACATACAAATGAGATAAGAGACATATTAGTCAGTAAACAGGACACCACAAAGAATTCACATATCATTTAAGAACTAACAGAATAACCATCCTGTAACTGCAGTAATAAACATAGAGATGTTAAGAAAGGTTTTCCCCATATTGCTGCAAGAACCCCAGCTTCTAAGCAATAACTGTTACCATGTAATTTTGGGGGTGGAGAAGTTATCTGCTGCTATAAAAATGTTCTTATAACTATAAATAGGAGACACGATTGCTTCCCCTAAAAAGGGTAAGACCAGACTTTTATCATTAGACTCTATCAAGGGTTTAAACCCACTTTGCTGCCTGAAGATATTTAGCAGCACCAGCACAAGCTCTATCTTGGAGAGCTTTAAAGGAACAGATCCCCCTTTTTAAAAACTCGGTCCTGGAATACTATGTATGTCAGTAGTGTAGAGAAGCCCAAGGAAACACTACTGCCATGGAAAGGGATCAGTTAAAGAGGGGTTGCGCAACAGCATAAAAGAAAGATTAGAGAAAGCCATTCATATAAGGAAACAATGGAACAACTTTGACACACTCAAAAATTGCCACCCAAACCTGGCCATTTGGAGGCACTTTCATAGAAAATTGCATGTCCACGTTTGCCCTTGATAATACCGTAGTATATTTCAGCTATCTGCTGTATGCAATCGTCTTCTAGAAACATGAAAAATACTCCCCCCCGTTGCCTTTCAACTTGCAAGCTCTTTTCTTCTTGTTTTCAATGGAGCTGAAATTAACATGGCTGATACTTGTGTAACAGTAAACTCCTTAGCCGGCTGTCCCCAGCTTTGTTTGTACACCAGCATCACTGATCGCTCTTAGCTCTGAAAACCATGCAAGTTCACTAACCACTGACGTTGAAACAAGTGGAGAATATTCTTGTTGTGAGTGCCTCAAAAAAACAGGTGTTTTGCTTGTTTTAATTTGTCTGTGAATGATTGGTGCTTGGGGCAGGATAAGATTAGGAAATCCTTGGATGGAAAGTACTGTAGTACTGCAAAGTGTTATTTATTAATAACAAAATAATTGCAGTGCTTTTGAAACCAGTTCATGGTGTACTATTGGCCAGATTCTCAGCTACACTAGGAGTTCCTTATACTGCTCTGGCACTTCGTAAAGGACCCTTGCTTTAAAGCATCTTTACGCTCTCAGATCAGTGCAAAATGACACTATTGAAAATCAGGCCCTATGTGTTTTACTTTACCCATCTCCTTAGATTGTTCCTAAATATGACAGAATCTCAATGTCTGCGCCCCAAGATTACCTCCCATTCTTGTATCCAAACTGGATGATGGATGCGTGTATAGCGAAGATTACTGAATCATGAGAAACTGGTCACGTAGCCCTTTTTGCTCATCATTTGAAGCATTCTATTCTTTTTTTAACTGCTATCCGCACCCATCACTTAATCATAAGTAATTAGCAGTAAGACCTCACTAACCTTTCAGTTTTACGGTTCCAAATTATAGCATCCACCATGTATGCTGAAAAACAGTTTTCATCACACATACCTCAGAGATTGTTATGTCTGTGTCATCTAAATGAAGTTCTTTGTAAAAAATCCATGTCCTGCGTGTTATTACCATGTAGTGTATGCTAAGAAAGCCTGAGGCAGATCTAACATATGTATTAGTTAGGCAGCTCTAGAGGGCTTTCTTTAAAATTCATATACAATGTTTTATGTCAAATCAAGGTGCTCCCATGCTTGTTTATTCTAACTATATCTGATTTGCACAACCCTCAGGTATAATAAAGAGGCTTTAACATGCACACAAGATAAAAGTAGTTTAATGATTTTAACTTCACTCACTAAAAATATGATGTGCAGTGGGCTTCTGTTGTTGTTTGATTTACCGACATTACAACTAAATGTGTCAACATTTGACCTGTGAAGGCGTCATCTAAAATTAACAATAACATAATGGAGGCTCAGTTGTTTTTCAATCCCAGAACCCTCCACTGAATGTACTCAGAAGGATGTCACTTTTCAAGGTGTTTTTTCTGTATTGCTAATGCCAGTAAGATTTGGACCAATACCACCAAAGATTTCACATAAGCCACCAAAGAGAACTTTTGGTCACTGTTTATCTGATTTAAACATGTGAGTTATCTTTACACATCATAGATACTAACAGATTTACTATAATTTGATGTTCCCTTCACAGTTTAGGATAGGAATGTAGAAGTGAACAAAATTATTGCAATAAGACTGAAACAGTCATTTAGGTAACTTCTCCAGGTGCTGCCTTAACTTCCCGATGCAGTTCTCTCCTTTGTGTACACAGCTCTTCTAAACCTTGATTTGCCTCAAATCTCCTATGGATCAAGTTTCTCTGACTGTCTACCTGTTAACCCAGCGGTGGGCAACCTGTGGCTGGTGGGCCGCAGGTTGCCCACCACTGAGTTAACCCATTAAAAGGAAAAGTCTCTTTATTCACATTGAAGGACCCGGTTATCTCCCTACACCTTCACTAACGTACACATCTCACTCCCTCTGTTTTCCTCCCAGGTTACCTTTCTGGACCTCTTTCACCCTCAAACTTCTCAAAGTGGTCCCCAGAGAAAAGCCTGCTGTCAGTTTGGAATTATGTCTCTCATTTTGTCTGTCCTCTTAACAAAACACTCAATTTAATATTGCTTTAGACAGACTTCTAGAATATGACTAAAGTTACACTGTACATGAACAATAATGAAAATATGGCTGAATTCTCCCAAGGCTGTACATCACTTCTTTCTTCAAAGAAATGTCACCCTAGTCATTTAAAATTGCATTCAATGAATGGACTATTCATTTAAAAATAATTATTTTATAGAATAACTACACAGTTTCAGCCATAGTGGAATCTCACTAGCATTTTTGTTGGAAGCCAAACTGCTTTTTCTGATCAACAGACAAATTCTCTCAAGCAGCAGCTGATGGAAAGGTCATTGAATGCATGGGCGCTAGCTACTCTCTCTATTTGGAGGCATCATGGTTGTTAGCATAGTTGTCCCAAAGGGTATGTCTACACCACAATTAAAAACCCACAGCTGGCCCGTGCCAGCTGACTCAAGGTTGCAGAGCTCGGTCTTGCGGGCCTGTTTAATTGCAGTGCAGACATTCGGGCTCAGCCTGGAGCCAAGGCTCTAGGACCCTGCAAGGTGGGAGGGTCCCAAAGCTCTGCCTGCAGCCTAGTGTCTTGTTTGTTTTTGTTTTTGCCTCTGAGCTCATCCTTTAGCCCTTTTACTTGATATTCCAGCTTAAATTTCAGAATATGGCAATCAAAAGACGTTACAAGATTCCACTGAAGTTGTTTACTTGTACCCAATTCCTGTTTGTACCCAAGACCCTCTCTTCTACAATATAAATTGTATCTTCCAAATACAATCTGTTTCCCTGGCTATATTCAGACAACTTCCTTAGGAGACTCTGCTTTCCAACTTTCCTTCTTGCTGCTGTCATTATACTGTTTTCCACAGCAATTTCAGAGGCTCTCTTCAACTGTTCTCTCCATCCCTCTGTGTAGCTGGCATATTTATTACCCTTTTTGTTCACTACAAATGTACCCAAGGTATCTATGGGTAACCTTGGAGACCACACAAATATCAGGAAAAATACACACTAACCAGTTGTGTCATGTCTGGTGCAGTTATAATCATGAGCTACTTGCTTTAGATCCTCCTTCCAATTCAATTTTTGTTGCTCAATGTTGGCTGGAAAATTCAAATGTCAACACCAAACAAACAAACAAAAAATCACAAAAATGTCATCCTGCTTTCTAGCCAAATATAGAGCCGATCAAAAATTATTTCCCATTATTATATTATTTTAAAATTTTAATTTTTTTACAAAAATGGCATTACAAACTAACATTTTTTGGAAAAATTTCACCCGAATATTCAGTCATTTCTACTGGTAACATTATTAACAGAGTTTAATTGACCCTTTCAACTGAATTTTTTCTTGCAAATGGTAGGGTGTGGTCTGGACGCTTTGTATCTCACAACCCCATATATATTACAATAATAACATGTTTATACAATAGTTGATCTCGTACTCTGTATCTATCCTAGTCCTGGTGGGGCATATGGTCCTGTAGATGCAGTTTTTTAAGTCACCAAGTTATCACAATGATAAATCAGTACAGACAGGAGATATATTAGTCACTCTGGTGCATGAATTACATTTAAACTGTGCAGCATAAAATGTATGTGCAGAAATAGTTAAGAACATACTGCCAGCTACAGAAAAATAGCCCTAGTTCACAACTATGACATCACTAGAGAGCTTCAGTGACTAGAACACCTGTAATGACATCAGAGCTGTGAAATATAGCTCCCTTCAGATGTCAAGCTACACAAAAAATAACCCCAAGAATTTTTTCACTTGCAGATGACATTTAGAGTGTTGGTACTTTTCATATTTGGTGCTTCTTCAGCCACATTCACCTTAGTTGTAGCTAAGGAAGAGGGAAGTGCTCATGAATTTTTTAAGGCATTCAAGGTATGATCTAGCTGGCCACTGACAGGGCATTTTCAAAGATGTTAAAGAACCAAAAAATCAGATAGGCACCTACCGGGATTTTGAAAATCCTACTACATATACTTATCTGCAGTTAAGATACCTACATACCTTGAAAATCTTACCCTGACTGTTCTTTACTCCACTTGAAGTCTAGGGGGGTTGAAGTCACTCAGCCTTGGCCCTACAAGCCAATCAAAATCCATTTTCTCAGTAAAAATGGCTTTTAAAACTACAAAAAGATCATGAGGATTTTCTTCTAGAACTAGGGAACAAACAGTATAGCCACAAAAACTTTCAAAGCTGCAAAAACAAATAACATTCTCTCTTGAGAAGTCATCTAGGTAATCTCCCTTAGAGAAAGAAATGTAATGTAAACAATATACATCGACACAAAGTATAATCATTTTACTCTGCTGTTAAACATACAGTACATAGAGCAGGAAAACAATGCTAAGGCTCTAATAGCATTTTGACACACAGATGACATCACAAACCTCTTACATTTCATTCTCCTTGTTACCATGTTTTCATTCACTTCCTTAATGTCTGTATAGTCTTGTAGTTCACTTAAGTGCTATGTCTCGTATATATGGCACATATTGTACACACAGAGACTATATCCATATAAACTTATGTACATGCTCTGGATATGCACATTTACACATATACTTACATGCATAAGTACCCAAACATAATAAAAATACCCATTGGTGAGGCTTTTCTGATTAAATGTTCTGTGAGGTTTCTCAAAGGGCACCTAAAATCCCTATGTTCTCCTTTCTTCTGCTGGGAAAATGTCAAACATATCTGAGAAGGCATGGGCTAGTCTTTTATACGCACCCTACATTCACTCCGTCCTTTTTTCGTTTGACACTAACTGTATACAACTTAATCATCTATGTTTTTTTTTTCCCCCCAGGTATGTCTAACAAATCACAGAATTTACATGGTAGGGAGATAAAAGGCTGAGCAAGTTTCTCAAGGCTCATGCATAAAACCCATAACAAAGCACAGATATAGACAAAGAGATCAACCATGTGTTGAAAATAAACTGTTTCAATAAATTCTGTCATCCTGAGGGACAAGGGGAATAGCATGCTGATGATGTTTAAGGAGTGAGAATGACACTGTCATTTCCCTAGTCCAGTGTTACAAGCATGTTGTTTATACAGTTCCAACCTCATTACCATATGCTGTTCTCGCTATCTTGACCTAACATGACTGGTTTCAAAACCGTTTGTTCATGTCAGAAGTGCAATCATGCCTGAGTAAGCCAAAGCTGTCATTGTAAAATAGTGGATCTAATATAAGAAAATACATGTGTATTAAACATATACAATTTCAGTAATTAGTAATAATAATTTCCACTTCTACTGTACCTCATATCCAAGGCTCTCAAAGCACTTTATTAACATTAATTATCTCCATGCCCCTGGTAATAAAATGAGCAAATTAAGGCAAAGAGGGGTTATGTCAGGTGCCCCAAATCATTCAGCTTAGTCAAAGCCAGACACTGAAACAGAATCCAGTAGTCCTGGCTCCCTCCTGCTCTAACCACTAGACCACATTCCCATTCCTATGCAACTTAATTATTTTTATAATAAACAGGTAATCAGTTTGGATAACCTATATCCATTTCCTATTCACTCTCATGCTGCAATCAAATGGATAAACAAACTACACTGTAAGGAAAACAACAGGCTGAAAAGTCCACATAACTGTTAATGTATACACACAGAAACATACCTGGGCAAACAGACAGATCAATCACAAATTCCTACATTGTATAAGCCATAGTACAAATTTCAAAGCATTGTAAATGTGGGATTGTTAGATGATTGAAGAACGTTTTTTAGTGTGATGGGCTTTGTAAGTGGTTTCTGCAGCCCGATCTTAAAAAAAAATGCCAATGCATAATGTGAAACAATCAATATACACATACATATTTCACATTATGCTCAGCAAATATTCAGATCCAACGATCTAAAAATGCACGGTCCCACTGTCTTCAGTCTTCAGTGACATGGCAAAAATTACTGCAAACACCACCAAGTGCACTAAGGAATAACTAGTGTCAGAAATATCACAATACACAACAGTAGGGGATTAGTTATATTAACAGATAAAGGCATCACTCACACATCTCATAACTCTTTATTTTATAACACAGAACACAGGAATTTGAGACATTCCTTTTGTATGCAGTACATGGGACAAACTGTGCTTTTCTATATTGCTTATCCTCAAACACAAACAGCATTTTATTCCCTATATTCCTCACATCCTAACCTTTGGCAAATCAATAGCCCAATTGCTATAGAACCAGAAAAAAAAAACCATTGTGATTGTCTTAATACATTAAAATCCCACAATTTAATCGTTATTTTTATAGGAAAATAGCTCATGATATATTTATTGTATAAATTTTGTTTTATCTGTTCCAAAAGTACTAGTGAAATCAGTGGCAAATAAGGTGTTATTCACCATGAGTAAGAGCCCAGGTGAGTATTAGTTAGTAGTTAAATATTTTGAGAACTGATGCAGAATATATTATATTACCTAAAGTTTATTAGAATATATATTTGAGTATTTATTATTCGTTGCACTTATATCTCATATTTCATCTGCAGAAATCCAAATGTTTATAAATAATAATTAATTATGACACAATCTAAATACTACAGACAAACACCATCAATTTAACACACTGGTTAGATAGATAAGTATTATTACCCCATTTCACAGATGGGGAAACTGATGAGGAGAGAGGTTAAGACATGAAATTTCAAGCATGTCTGTTAATTTTGGGCACAAAACCAGAGACAATTAGGGCCTGATTTGCAGAAGTAAGGAGCACCCACAACTTCAGGAAGCAGTTCCTCCTCTATGTAAACTATCTTAGCTCCACTAGAGTCAATGGAGCTATGATAATTTACACCAGCTGAGGAACAATCCCCAAGTGAAGGCAAAAGCATTTATAGGTGCTTAGCAGCTTTGAAGATCAGGCCCTATGTGTTTCCAGCTGTGCAGTATTATAAAACAGATAGGTAAGGTTCAAAAATGAAGGCTCTCACAATTAGCAGCAACTTGCAAAACTGTAAACTGACTGGAAGTGACTTTCCCAAGATCAGAAAGGGAATTAGTGGCACTTCTGGGACTAGAACCCAGAAATCAGAATTCCCCAGTCAGCTCTAAAAAACAAGAGCTGTCTTTGTATTGAGAATGAATTCCTGTCCCCTGCCTCTATCTTATCTGTTAAAAAGGAAACATGTTCTTGCAGCCCTTTAAAAAAATAGTTTCTGTTAACAATTATTAAGGCCTTTCTGATTTCTGGCACTCATACATTTGAACAACAGAAAGTTTTTGCAATTACTGCCATTTTGTAAAAGAAGCTGTAATTATCAAATATTTTAAGAGTTAAGGAGCATTATTTTCCAAATACTTTATGGCTATTAATAGTCATCACTGAATTACTATTGGTATTTTTGTAAACCAAAAGCTCATAATTATCAGATTGAAAACAGACTTTGATCAAATTAACACAACCCCTTAATGCAGTACAATCAATAATAATGGCAGTACAAACAACTAGTAAAGGCATCCTACCACATTTCAGACAGAAAAGTATTTTTTTCATTTTAAATTAGAATCTCACTTTCCTCTATCAGCAGATGGCAAGCAAAGTGCTATTTGAATCCATATGGCTATATCCGATAGACAGTGTATTACAAAGTCTGAAATTAGATTAAAGTATTTTGATATTGGCCATTTGATATTTGTAGAGGAAAGTATGATAACTTTGTCCACTAACCAATAGTTGGTCTTTCCATAATGAATACTTCCACCAGTCTATAGTCAGGGCTACCTATTCAGAGTCATTCAATCACAAAAGGAACTTTTGGGACAGATCCAACCCAAGGGCATTCCCTGCCAACCTATCAATGTTATTAAACATTCTATTCACTTGTGTTTCTGATCCGTTCTAACACTTCTCCTTACTCCTGGCAAAAGTTTGTTAAATGGTACTGACTGAAGAAATCAGTACCTACACTTTGGGTAAGAAAATTCCCATGTCACGTACAGACTACATGCATGATAATAGGCATTAATGAAGACAGACTTTAATGAGGGTTTACCAAGTTTTGATGAATCTCTCCCTCTCAGGAGACTCCCATTTCTGTCTTAGTTATATATCCATTGAGCAAATGGTTGCTAAGTGAAGTGGGTTGAAAAACCTGAACAACTTCAGGGAGTTGTCAAAAAATGTCTTGTCAAAAACTCAAAATCAAGAAAATTTCAACCAGCTCTGCTACTGAGACATGAGTTCCACAGATGAATGATGACAAAAATATATAAAAAGAAGAGAGGTGTAAATAAGGAAGAAGAGGGAGAAAACCCAACCACAATGAATAATTAAGAGAATCCCAAGACGAATCCCAAGAATCCCAGTAAACCAAAAGAAATGTCCTCTTTCTTTGCAACTTTTACACGAAGACAGAGAGGGCAACAGATTTCTACATTACTGATGTAAGTAGTACACAGCGGGAATTTGGAGACAGCACACATTCACAGGCAAAGAATGGAACTGAACATATTTGCTGAGCTCTTTCTGTAACTCTCAAAGCGCTGGGCATCTCTCCTGAACTCACTCCAGATGGGTGGATGGATATGCTTGTGAGAGAGTTAATTTTCTAATGCTTTCAAAATCCAAACTCCCTATTAAGGAGCTATGAAATAGTAATAGACAAAACGTTTTTCAACCTTGTGCGTTTAAAAGTGCTCTCTCTGTACAGCTGTGAGATGTCTTAGGAAGCAGAGCCTGAATACTCTTGTGGTTCATCCATCC
Organism: Trachemys scripta elegans; assembly: GCF_013100865.1. Taxonomy (NCBI): domain Eukaryota; kingdom Metazoa; phylum Chordata; order Testudines; family Emydidae; genus Trachemys; species Trachemys scripta. The sequence continues at coordinate 256,517,150 of NC_048299.1, forward strand.
TAACTAGAGTAGCAGGAAGAGAGCTTTCAAGTACCTGTAACAATGACTAAGCCTTCATACTGAGATTCCTATTCACAAATTTAAATTCTATATTTGAGAAAACAATCTGGTCTATACCAATGCTGGCCACAAGGGCCAGGAAGTCTAATGCAATACCTACTGCAGGAACTTGAGACATCCAGAAGCAAAAAGTCCAAGATCTGTACTGACTGAATCTGGGTCTCATGTCAGATAGTGTAATTTAGTCATTTACTGGACCGTCAAACCAGAACAGGCCAGGCTGAAGGATCAAGATTAACAAACACCAATTATCTCTTCTATCTTGGAAACGGAGTTTCTAAATCAAATCTGAGCTGACAGTTGTTATGGATATCCATTGCAAGGACCTGTACCCTTCAACAGTTTAGTTAGCTATTAGAAGGCAAGGGCAAATTGATTAAGTGAAGATTAAGTTTACCATCCTTTAGGCATAAAAGGAACTATTTAAAACCAACCCAGATTTAAGACTTCTGCTAAACAGAAAGTAATTTTCAGTAATGGAAAAATCAGTACACTCAGAACATACTCTTTGCTTTTAAAATGATTAACATTGGTCCTATAAAACATCTTGCTAAATAACTGCAGAAGTTCCTGTGATCAGTGGAAAAGCTTTTTCATTTTTTTTTAATTAAAAAAATTCTACTGACTTTTCTTATTTTGGTTCTTATTTTAAAACCAGTAAACAGACTAGTAAAAAACACAAAAAATACATGTGTAAGTGCCAAGTTGTTTACAAGAACCAGAAGCCTTGAAGCCTGAAAGACTTTAATCAAGATTTCCATTAACTCCTTCCCCCCATCGACCCAGTATCCTAGGGTTTATAAGAATTTAAATAAAAGGAAAATCTTTATGCTTATTTGTCCAGTGCAGTAATATATAAAATAATGTTAGTAATTCACTACCAGGTGACATACTACAAACAATGCACACACACACACAGATTGTCTCTCTTCATTATTAGCCACAGAGTGAAATGCCAAAATGACCCTCACAGTTTACTGTGTTAATTGAATTCAGAAGAATCATAGAATCATAAAAGATTAGGTTTGGAAGAGACCTCAGGAGGTCATCTAGTCCAACCCCCTGCTCAAAGCAGGACCAACACCAACTAAATCATCCTAGCCAGGGCTTTGTCAAGCGGGCCTTAAAAGCCTCTAAGGATGGAGATTCCACCATCTCCCTAGGTAACCCTAGTGCTTTCCTTGAAGAAGAAGAAGAAAAAAAAAAAAAAGATTGACTGAACCTAGTTTCACAATACAAGCTTTTCAATACTTCTAATTCAAAGTCAATTTGGGGTTATGAGAGTATCCATCTTCAGGTATCAAAGAAACATATAGTATATACCAGAGGGTATATTTCTCCCCTTACAATTTAAGGGCCTAACACCAGGAACATTAAAGGCAGTTAATGTACATGCATGCATCAGGAAATATTTAGAGATTTTATTTTCCAAATGTCTTATAAAGGATATAATAGTGGTATATTAAATCTCTCTTTGATTTGAATGTTTTTACCTTGTACTATCTGCCTTACAGCCTTTTAGTCATGTACAGACTAGAGTGGTGAGAGCTTTGAAGTGCCCAAGTTCCAGTGAAGTTTTTAAGCTTTTCTATTAAGTCTGAAGAGGTTTGTGTGTGATTTACAGTAATTTCAGAACAAGCTCAAAGATTTATCCCACCACAAAGAGATGCAATTTCTTCATAAAAGCATGCGATATTCAATTGAACAAGGTCTCTGTTTTGGGGGGATTTTTTAAAATACTTTGGCATTGTGACTACATTATACTTAAAATACACTGCACATGAACAATGATGTGCCTAATTTGGGGGGAAAGATGCAAGATATTTTTGTGGGATGAGTTTTATTCCTCTGCAACCAGTAAATACAGTTCAAATGATTCACAGATTTAATTTTTATAATCGTAGTGAAACAGCTGTGATCAGACTCTATTTGTGGCATCAGAAGAAATTTGCACCCCACCTACTAAAATTAGTTGTAAGCATCCAAAGTTCTCATTTGAACATCTGATTGAACAAAACAGGCAGGCATCGTTCCATGCCAAAAAAAGGAGGAATTAGACCTAAAATATGCCTTTTTCTCACCAGAAATTGCAGGCTCCCAGAATAACATGTGAATTAAACCCATTTCCAGCTTGTTTGCATCTCTCCTTCTCCCCATTCATAACAAAATCCTTGACAACTGCTCTGATTATTTCTTTTATTAGTATTTATTATTATTTAAGCACAAATTTCAGATCATAAACTTCTTCAAAGAAGAAACAGCATGTGGTACAATCCATGTTAAAATGTACTGGGTGGAATTTTACTCCTAGCAAGTGCTGAAGGCAACTGACATGATTAAAGACTACAGAATAACCAACTGTTAAAGACTTCTTCCCATATGTGAAAATAGGTAGTTTGTACCTCAAGAGTGCACAAGCCGAAATGAGGTCAAAAGTCAAATGAGAAATATGAACCTCCTGCTCCATGTGCATGATCTCTCTGTTCAGGATGAGGAAGAGGAGAGACATTTACAAAGCGAGTATAAAATTTAGACCTGCAACCTAAACTTTTTGTCCCCTTAACTTGTACTCCAGAAATTAAGGTATGATCCAACTTCCATTGAAGTCAACAGCAATGTTTTCATTCACTTCAGTGGGAGATAGATCGGGTCCTTCAAGCACAATGTGACATCACAGCATTTGTTAATTCTGAAAACAGAAGCAGAGTGACATGCTTACTCACATTGAATAGCCCCTCGCTGACCTCAGTGAGACCACTCATAGAGGAAGGTGCTATTCCATATAAGCGAAGGTTTCAGAATCTTACCCCATAGTGTTTCCAATCTTGCATGAAACATTCTCCTCATTTTTTTTTCAAATATGTAATTCTTTTAGCATGTATATAACAGCCTATATATTTGTGGTAAGTAAAACAGGCCAGAATTCATGTTATTCTATTTACAATGTGTGCTGTGGAATTAAAGCTAATAAACAGAATTTGCACCATAAAAAATTAGGGCTGGTCAAATTTTTTCCATAAAAACTATTTGGATGGAATTATTTTTTAAAGAAATTCTCTCAAAAAGCATCTCAAGAAAAAAATTCAAATTTTCAATGAAAAAATGAATGCTCAAAATCTGAAAAACGGTTGGGTTTTGCTCAAAAACAGAGATTGATTTTTGGGATATGTTGCCACAGTTCCTCATGGGAGCTGTAATTCAGTTGCCTCATCTCTCCCTTATACTCCAGTGCTGGGCTCCCCAGTTGGGCTTCATCTCCCATGATGCACTGCCTCACATTAACATCTGGTGGAGGGGGAAACTGTATGCATCATGGGAGATGTAGTCAAACCAAGGGGCCCAGCCTATAGAAGAATAGGAGCATGAGGCATTTGAACTACAATTTCCCATGAGGCACAGCAGTGGCATTCCTTAATCACAATATTTCAGTTTGGGGAAGACATATTTCAGTTTTCAATTTTTCACTGAAATTTTCTGCAGGGAAAAAAGAAGCCCGACATGTCTAATCAAAATATTAGCTTTCAAATTCCATGTAATTTCTTTTGGGGCCGGGGGGGCTCTGTAAAAGGAGGGTGGTCTTATCTAGTTAACGTACTTATATGACACATTTTACAGTAGTATCTGTGTACCTCACAATCATTAGTGTATTTACATTCACAACACCCATGTGAGGTAGGGAACTGCTATTATCCTCATTTCATAGATAGGAAACTGAGTTAGAGAGATTAAAGGACTTAGCCAAGATCTCACAGGGAGTCTGCATCAGAACAAGAAACCGAACCCCAGGTCTCCCAAGTCCCAAACTAATACTCGGATTACTGGCCTATCCTTCCTCTCCATGAGAAAAGGGCACTAGCATGAACTGGCCAATCACACAGGGTGCAACTGCTACACTCCACTGTGGGCCTGCATCCTCTGCATGACTGACAGCGCTATCCCATCCCATCTCCTAGAACTGGAAGGGACCTTGAAAGGTCATCAAGTCCAGCCCCCTGCCCTCACTAGCAGGACCAAGTACTGATTTTGCCCCAGATCCCCAAGTGGCCCCCCTCAAGGATTGAACTCACAACCCTGGGTTTAGCAGGCCAATGCTCAAACCACTGAGCTATCCCTTCCCCTAGACCAGAGGTGGACAAACTACGGCCCACAGGCCACATCCAGCCCGTGGGACCATCCTGCTTGGTCCCTGAGCTCCTGGCCCTGGAGGTTAGCCCCCGACCCCTCCCCCGCTGCCCTCCCTCCCCCACAGCCTCAGCTCACTGTGCTGCGGGCGCAATGCTCTGGGCAGCGGGGCTGTGAGCTCCTGGGGTAGCGCAGCTGCAGAGCCTGGCCTGATCCGGTGCTCTGTGCTGCGTGGCTGGCTCCAACCGGGCAGCACGGCTGTAGCGTTGCCAGCCACCGGTGGTCCAGGCAGCGCGGTAAGGGGGCAGGAAGCAGGGGTGGAGGGTTGGATAGAAGGCAGGGGAGTTTGGGGGGTGGTCAGGGGCCAGAGGTGTAGATAGGGGTGGGGGCGGTCAGAGGGCGGGGAACGGGGGGGTTGAATGGGGTGGGGGTTCCGGGGATGGTCAGGGAGAGGGGTGGTTAGATGGGGAATGGGTCCGGGGGGGGCAATTGGATGGGGCAACAGGGGGCAATCAGGGGTGGGGGCTCTGGGGGCGGTCAGGGAACAGGGAGAAGGGAGGGTGGATGGAGCAGAGGTCCAGAGGGGGCAGTCAGGAAGGAGAGGGGTTGGTTGGATGGGGTGGTGGGGGGCAGTTAGGGCCAGAGCATCTGGGGGTGGTCAGGGAGAAGAGGTGGTTGGATGGGGCAGGGGTCCCGGGGGGACAGTCAGGAAGGAAGAGGGGGTTTGGATGGGGTGGGGGGGCAGTTAGGGGTAGGGGGTCCGGGGGTGGTCAGGGAGAGCAGGAGGGGTGGATGGGGCAGGGGTCCCGGGCGGGGGCCGTCAGGGGGCGAGAAGTGTGGGGAGGGGGGGGTCGGATGGGGGGGGGCGGGCCATGCCTGGCTGTTTGGGGAGGCACAGCCTCTGCTAACTGGCCCTCCATACAATTTCTGAAACCCAATGTGGCCCTCAGGCCAAAAAGTTTGTCTGCCCCTGCCCTAGACAGAATGCCTCCTGCTACTTCCCTTTGGGCAGTATTGCTCTGCACCAAAGCAGTATCATTAATTTTAAAATATATGCCATACTGCATAGGCTTGTTTGCACTGGGGCAATGCGGAGATGCACAACCTCAGCAAGAGCTACAGGGAAGCTCAGTCACCAGGCCACACTGCTAACTCTAGCATCCCCTGCAGTGGACTTGTGTGACCATGGTCCCCATCACACCGCCCCCTTTGGAAACCAGCTGCTGTGCAGGACGCAAAGAAAAGGCTCTTTGTTTCCTCTACAGTACTGCACACTCCTCCAGTGGCCAGGCACAATCTTGCTCTGTGGTTTTAATTCAACTTTAAATAAATGATGTCATATCTCAAATATAATATACTACATATACATACACACATCACTTTTTTTTTTAATTATAGAGGTAGGACATTGAAACATATACTGGCAATCCATGTGACATTTTAAAATACTCAGAGTACTTCTCAAAGGAACAAGTAGCAAAACATCAAAAGAACTATTCAATGGTTATATGCATGTATTTTAGAAAGAGAATTCAGTACAAGACATAAATGAAATATATCAGATGAGAAGCTCTCCACTATATCAACCTTGCTACAATAGAGATCTTAAAATAAGGATCATTAGACCATATTAAAAGTAGCTACATGCATATATCTATTTTGATCAGTTCTTAGGTAACAAGGGAAGTTCCTCAGCACCTGCTATGTGTATATCTATAAATTTTATATAGATATACTTACATTTCTTCTGTTTCTGCACATATCTGTGCACACACCAAAACTATTTCCCATAGTGGGCATTTTTTAACTGGAAACATTAACCTCTGGATAAAATAGCTATGAAAAATCAACAGAACATGAGTATGCACTGTTTATTTACAAATCTGTTTTTAAATCTTTACTATTTTGAAACTCATTCAGATATGCACAGCGTCTGGATTCCTTCAAATTAATTAAAATTATGGCTATTCATTCCTAGTCCAATAGATTAAGCACTTATTTGTAGCCTATCACAATATTCCTCCTCTAACATTTATATTAAGTCTTTCTTTTAATTAGTAAAAGTTCATGTACAAAGGATATCTGAAATTCAACACAAAGAACAACTGCACTTCCATATGTTAGATCAGGGGTAGGCAACCTGTGGCAAGCGTGCCGAAGGTGGCACGCAAGCTGATTTTCAGTGGCACTCACACTGATGGGTCCTGGCCACCGGTCCGGGGGGCTCTGCATTTTATTTTAATTTTAAATGAAGCTTCTTAAGCATTTTAAAAACCTTATTTACTTTACATACAACAATCGTTTAGTTATATATTATAGACTTATAGAAAGAGACCTTCTAAAAACGTTAAAATGTATTACTGGCACAGTGATTAATTAGAGTGATTAAATGAAGACTCGGCACACCACTTCTGAAAGGTTGCCGACCCCAGTGTTAGATGTATCTTCATGCCACTTTTCACTGTTCAACGCCATTCTACTTCAGGCAAAAACAAAATTATGTATAATCCTCGCCTGCATTCATCTATGAAATTTAATTTTCCATTGAAAAAAATCTACAAAATTAGCAATAAATTCTGCCCTCGGACATGAGTGTGCTCTTCCTATTGTATTCAATTTGGCAGAATTTGGTCCTTAGTTTGTATGTAAAATACAAACTTTCATTTCAATCTGTCAATCCTTTCCGTGTCCGGGCCGGGTGAGGTTTCCCGTGTTGGGTTTCCCGACCATGGGATGGTGTTCCAAGAAGGAGTGCTAGGCAGAGATGGGCTCCACCTAACGAAGAGAGGGAAGAGCATCTTCGCCAGCAGGCTGGCTAACCTAGTGAGGAGGGCTTTAAACTAGGTTCACCGGGGGAAGGAGACCAAAGCCCTGAGGTAAGTGGGGAAATGGGATCCTGGGAGGAAGCACAAGCAGGAGAGCGCAAGAGGGGAGGACTCCTGTCTCATGCTGAGAAAGAGGGACGATCATTGAGTTATCTTAAGTGCCTATACACAAATGCAAGAAGCCTGGGAAACAAGCAGGGAGAACTGGAAGTCCTGGCACAGTCAAGGAACTATGATGTGATTGGAATAACAGAGACTTGGTGGGATAACTCACATGACTGGAGTACTGTCATGGATGGATATAAACTGTTCAGGAAGGACAGGCAGGGCAGAAAAGGTGGGGGAGTTGCGTTGTATGTAAGAGAGGAGTATGACTGCTCAGAGCTCCGGTATGATACTGCAGAAAAACCTGAGAGTCTCTGGATAAAGTTGAGAAGTGGGAGCAACAAGGGTGATGTCGTGGTTGGAGTCTGCTATAGACCACCAGACCAGGGGGATGAGGCGGACGAGGCTTTCTTCTGGCAACTAGCAGAAATTGCTAGATCACAGGCCCTGGTTCTCATGGGAGACTTTAATCACCCTGATATCTGCTGGGAGAGCAATACAGCGGTGCACAGGCAATCCAGGAAATTTTTGGAAAGTGTAGGGGACAATTTCCTGGTGCAAGTGCTGGAGGAACCAACTAGGGGCAAAGCTTTTCTTGACCTGCTGCTCACAAACAGGGAAGAACTAGTAGGGGAAGCAAAAGTGGATGGGAACCTGGGAGGCAGTGACCATGAGATGGTCGAGTTCAGGATCCTGACACAAGGAAGAAAGGAGAGCAGCAGAATATGGACCCTGGACTTCAGAAAAGCAGACTTTGACTCCCTCAGGGAACAGATGGGCAGGATCCCCTGGGAAAACAACATGAAGGGCAAAGGGGTCCAGGAGAGCTGGCTGTATTTTAAAGAATCCTTATTGAGGTTGCAGGAACAAACCATCCCGATGTGTAGAAAGAATAGTAAATATGGCAGGCGACCAGCTTGGCTAAACAGTGAAATCCTTGCTGATCTTAAATGCAAAAAAGAGGCTTATAAGAAGTGGAAGATTGGACAAATGACCAGGGAGGAGTATAAAAATATTGCTCAGGCGTGCAGGAGTGAAATCAGGAAGGCCAAATCACACTTGGAGTTGCAGTTAGCAAGAGATGTTAAGAGTAACAAGAAGGGTTTCTTCAGGTATGTTAGCAACAAGAAGAAAATCAAGGAAAGTGTGGGCCCCTTACTGAATGAGGGAGGCAACCTAGTGACAGAGGATGTGGAAAAAGCTAATGTACTCAATGATTTTTTTGCCTCTGTCTTCACGCACAAGGTCAGCTCCCAGATTGCTGCACTGGGCAGTACAGCATGGGGAGAAGGTGACCAGCCCTCTGTGGAGAAAGAAGTGGTTCGGGACTATTTAGAAAAACTGGACGTGCACAAGTCCATGGGGCCGGATGCGCTGCATCCGAGGGTGCTAAAAGAGTTGGCGGGTGAGATTGCAGAGCCATTAGCCATTATTTTTGAAAACTCATGGCGATCGGGGGAGGTCCCAGATGACTGGAAAAAGGCTAATGTAGTGCCCATCTTTAAAAAAGGGAAGAAGGAGGATCCGGGGAACTACAGGCCAGTCAGCCTCACCTCAGTCCCTGGAAAAATCATGGAGCAGGTCCTCAAGGAATCAATTATGAAACATTTAGAGGAGAGGAAAGTGATCAGGAACAGTCAGCATGGATTCACGAAGGGGAAGTCGTGCCTGACTAACCTAATTGCCTTCTATGATGAGATAACTGGCTCTGTGGATGAGGGGAAAGCAGTGGATGTGTTATTTCTTGACTTTAGCAAAGCTTTTGATACGGTCTCCCACAGTATTCTTGCCACCAAGTTAAAGAAGTATGGGCTGGATGAATGGACTGTAAGGTGGATAGAAAGCTGGCTAGATCGTCGGGCTCAACGGGTAGTGATCAATGGCTCCATGTCTAGTTGGCAGCCGGTTTCAAGTGGAGTGCCCCAAGGGTCGGTCCTGGGGCCGGTTTTGTTTAATATCTTTATTAATGATCTGGAGGATGGTGTGGACTGCACTCTCAGCAAGTTTGCAGATGACACTAAACTAGGAGGCGTGGTAGATACACTAGAGGGTAGGGATCGGATACAGAGGGACCTAGACAAATTAGAGGATTGGGCAGAAAAAAACCTGATGAGGTTCAACAAGGACAAGTGCAGAGTCTTGCACTTAGGACGGAAGAATCCCATGCACTGCTACAGACTAGGGACCGAATGGCTAGGTAGCAGTTCTGCTGAAAAGGACCTAGGGGTCACAGTGGACGAGAAGCTGGATATGAGTCAACAGTGTGCTCTTGTTGCCAAGAAGGCTAACGGCATTTTGGGCTGTATAAGTAGGGGCATTGCCAGCAGATCGAGGAACGTGATCGTTCCCCTTTATTCGACATTGGTGAGGCCTCATCTGGAATACTGTGTCCAGTTTTGGTCCCCACACTACAAGAAGGATGTGGAAAAATTGGAAAGAGTCCAGCGGAGGGCAACAAAAATGATTAGGGGTCTGGAGCACATGACTTATGAGGAGAGGCTGAGAGAACTGGGATTGTTTAGTCTCCAGAAGAGAAGAATGAGGGGGGATTTGATAGCAGCCTTCAACTACCTGAAGGGGGGTTCCAAAGAGGATGGAGCTCGGCTGTTCTCAGTGGTGGCAGATGACAGAACAAGGAGCAATGGTCTCAAGTTGCAGTGGGGGAGGTCCAGGTTGGATATCAGGAAAAACTATTTCACTAGGAGGGTGGTGAAACACTGGAATGCGTTACCTAGGGAGGTGGTAGAGTCTCCTTCCTTGGAGGTTTTTAAGGCCCGGCTTGACAAAGCCCTGGCTGGGATGATTTAGCTGGGAATTGGTCCTGCTTTGAGCAGGGGGTTGGACTAGATGACCTCTTGAGGTCCCTTCCAACTCTGATATTCTATGATTCTATGATTCTATGATTTCACTGGAAATATATAATCTAATGCTAAACACCGATGCACCTAAAAATAAATTATTATAATGTGCTTATTTTACTTCTCAAAACTTTTGATAAGTTTAATAATTGATAAAATTAGTCTGAATAGTGCAAACTTCTTACTTCCAAATTTAAAGAGCCCTTGCCATTGAAAAATCTAAGAATTATATAGTTTAAATATAACACTCAGTTTTGTTTATGTATGCAGTGCTCACAGCTGTATTTGTTTGGTACTGTCACAGTATTTTATTTAAAACAATAATTAGGCTATAGTTATAACTGATACTATAAGAGAGTAGCACAAGTTAAAAGTTAAAACGTAGTAAACCATTTGAAGCCTGGATAAAAGATGTTGCTTTGATTTTAGGTCTGTTCCTGAAACCCTACTTATTGTGAATAATCTTTACTCAGGTGATTAGTCCTACTGAAATGAATGGTACTATTCTCAGAAGTAAGGTTTGCAGGGTTGGGCCCTTTGTCAATAAATAAATTAAAATTGACAGCTAAAAAAAGAACAGAGGCAGATCACCAGCTGGTGAAAATTGTCAATGTTCCACTGAAGTTAATGGAGCTATAAGAATTAAACCAGCCTGCTCCCCAGGACTCAAATGAACTTAATAGCAACACATGTTACAAAAGATGTTGATCTGATCAGAGAACATAGCACTAAGTAATCAGAGACATGTAAGCAAAGTTATTATTCATCATATTTTCTTCCTAATAGTCTACACACGTATTTTATAAAATTACATAATTACCATAAAATCATATTCACTTCAAAATCCATATTATATTAATGACAATTCTTTCTCACAAGTTCAAATAGTGAGACCATGATTCAACCAGTATTACTTTAGAAACCAGTATGCATAATATTTTGCTTCTTCTTACTGAAGAAATTATGTTGATCAGCTAACTACCAAACCACTGAGAATAAGAGCAGTTCTGGTATCTGACTAATGATGGGAATATAAAGGTTCAATTAATGATATGTGATTCTTAATTTCAATCCATATCAGCCATTTGTTTCATTATAGAATGTAGGGTGGCTTTTGTCTTCGTTATTGACTCAACAAGACAAATGATGCAGCTCATCTTAAATCGAGAATCTGGTTTTCTCTGCTAGAATTATTTTGCTATTGATCCTAGCAACTTCTGTATATACTGTTGCTTACTAAAAGGCCAGGAGGCTTGTAACTTAATGCTTATTGCTCTTTGTTCTGCAGACTGATTCACCTTTTCCTCAGCGTTTTTGATGCAAACATCCACCCACTGTATTATTACTGTGCCACACCCAAATAATGATTTTACTGTCTAATACATTTTTACTCATTCCCTGCCCCCAGTGACAGAAATGTACGCAACTCTGGGTGGGTATATATCCAAAAGGTGGGGCCCTCTTTCCATGTGACAACCCGTCCCCAGTCGACTATGTTTCAATTCAATTCTCATGAACCAGAAACATCTATTTAACTGGGCAGGTTAACATTTTTTTGAAGTTATATTCTAGTCCTATTTGATCACTGTGTCATGATGAGTAATGCAAAACATTCAATTTTCTTGTGGGTTTGTTCCAGTAGTTACTAAAAGGAGCCAAACACATGTTTGTTTCTAAGCTATTTCAAACCTTTATAAAGTTAGTTTAACTTCACTTGTAGCCCATTCACCAACAAGGGAATTTTACCATTCTCCGGTTTTGTGCAGGAAATCAAGGTTTCAAAACTGTTTCTAATCAAGTCCTATCTTTACTCTGACACTTTGCTTGTCAGATGATAATTTAAATTTTCCAGGTTCTATTTTATACTTAAAAATTAACCCCCCACCACCTCAAACTCTGAATTGTAGAAACAGGTGCTTTTAACAAAACTGAAAGAGCTTAGCAGTTCTTTGACCTAACATAGCAATGTGCATTAGTAAGACATAGTGCCTGCTGAGTTTCCCTGAGTTAATTAGAGGACCCGTATGGCAATGAATGGCCTTGACTATAAATACTTCCTGAAAGATCCCTTACGGAGTCAGAGGAAATGGAAAAAAAATGAGATGCAGCTAAAGAGAAACTGTTTCAGTTGTTTCTTCTTTAGAGGGGTACTTTTTAAGAAAGTGGGGGACAAGGATACAGTGTCCAAGAAATCTACCAACTAAAGCAAAAAAGGAACAATTATACTCTTCTTAAATTTAATTCTACAAATCAGCATAAAAATACTCCAGCTTAAAAAAAGGTATTCATTGCATTGTATTCCCCAGTGATTATGTACATCTGTTAATGCTACCAAGACTTTTAAGAACACATTTTGTATATTCTCTCATGCAGGGTTTGCTCCTCCTGTTAAAGTCAGCAGCAAATCTACTGACTTCAGTGCAAGCAGGATTCACTTATAAGATTTGCTATCCTTCTAGAGCCAACAATCTGATGTTTATACACGGGAGGAATAGTTTCAAAAGCACACAGGGGAGTGAGCAATTTCCAGTGAGTTACAGAGGTTGTTGGGCACATAACCCTTTGAAAGTCTCTCTCACAGTTAAACAGGGATCAATAATTCAAAATGCAGTATAAACTATCCAATGATTCACTATAGGGAAAATTATGTATGATATTTACTACATAGTTACTTTTAAGTAACTAAGCGAAAATTGCATCTTTTTTTTTCTTTCAAACTTTGAAAACAAATCAACCTGCTCTTTGGCCTGTTAAGAAAAAGGTGAAGGGGTGGAATCATGATTGGTCCAGCAGAAATTCATAATTTAAAAAATTAACCAGCTCTAGATAGTTATATACAGAACAAAATATGGAACATATACAGAACATATACAGAACAGAACAGAATATGGAACATTTGAAGTGTAAATATCACAGGCTGAACAATAACCAACTATTCTTGAGGTAAATTGAATCAGTCTTGAAATACAATGCTTTCTTGTAGCATGTGTTGCTGAGTGCCCTCCGTTCCATGGAAAAGTTGAGAGTGTTCAGCTCAAGGGTTATGCCTCAAAAGAAAACATCTATAGCAAATTTTAACATATTTTAGTCAAGACTTAAATATTGCTGTCCAAGATCTCCATTTATTACAATTTGCTCCATTGACCCTCTCTCATATTACAGGTTTCAGCATGGTAACCGTGTTAGTCTGTATCAGCAAAAAGCAATGAAGAGTCCTTGTGGCACCTTAGAGGCTAACAAATTTATTTGGGCATAAGCTTTCGTGGGCTAAAACCCACTTCATCAGATGCATGGAGTGGGGGAAAAAACAGTAGGCAACTCCCATCTTTTCATGTATTGTGTATATATACACCTGCGTACTGTTTTTTTTTTCCCACTCCATGCATATGATGAAGTGGGTTTTAGCCCACGAAAGTTTATGCCCAAATAAATTTGTTAGTCTCTAAGGTGCCACAAGTACTCCTCGTTTTTTCTCATATTACATATGTTTTAGATGAAATTACTGCAAATAGGCCATAATATGTATGACACTTTCAGAAATGGACGACATTAGAAGACATCAGGGTCTGTGATTTTATGCATGCATATGAAAATGTTGCAGTAACATTTGCACATCCCCTTGTGCACAGATAACATTGTATGCTAAATAGGTCTGTGTGTGTAAATTAACAGGATCACGTTGCACCTCTGTGTGTCTACACTGTGGAAAACTTGGTACTGCAGCATCAAAACATAATCAAAGAGGACACTTCATTTAAAATCAGTTTAGGAAAAGAGTTCCTACTGTCCAGAATCAGAGTTGTCAAAGCACTAAACAATGCTGCTTGGCTCATCTTCTGCTGGCTGCCAATGTTCCCTCCCACACGAAAGGAACATTTTTGCATCTCAATAGACTCATCCAGTGTCAACAAATCTTTAAACTATAAATTCAGTTACTCTAAGGAAGAGAGGGTTAACATCTACATTGTTCCATGAAGAGGGATTTTTTTTTTTTTTTTTTGTATTCCCATTTACAAAACATACAGATAGCCTGTAAATACAGTTACTGGAAACATTTTAATAAGAAAAATAAAATTAAAGCTACTCAGAGAAGTGTAACAAACAGAGCCGGCTCCAGGCACCAACATTCCAAGCAGGTGCTTGGGGCGGCAATCTGCAACGGGCGGCAGTCTGTGTGGTTTCGCCCCCAAGCAGCGCGCCGAATTGCCGCCACGGAGGGCGGGGGCAGTCCGTGTGCCATTAGGGCGGCAAGCGCGTTTCCACGGCGGCAGCAATTCGGCGGCAGCGTCAATGTTCAACTGCCCACGGCGGCAGTTTGGTGGCTTCTGTCTTCCAGCTGAAGACAGAAGCTGCTGCCGAATTGCGGCCGCTGTGGAAACGCGCATGCCACCCTAACGGCACATGGACTGCCCCCGCTATCCGCGGCGACAATTTGGCACACTGCTTGGGGCGGCAAAAACAGTAGGCCCTCGTAACAAGTCCCTGAGAAAGATTCACTCACACATGAGCAGCCTGAAAACTCTCCCTAATTGTCTGGGGGGGCAGGAGGTGTGCCCACTATCCACATGTGTTTGCACGTGCGTTGTATGAACTGCCATCATTACAATATCTCAGTCTCCTGAAAGGATGCAATGAAATCCTACACAACCTTCTCCCATGAAGAATCCACTAAATGACACATTGTGGGGTCAGGTGGCCATCACAGGTAGAATGAGAGCAGCAAAGCAGCATATAGGCAGGTTACAAAACATGAAGGCTTACAAATGTATTGTACTTATGAGACAATTTTGTTGACAAAATTATAATATATAAAATTTTCCACCTTTTTTCAATCGATTTTTATTATTTCTGACATTGTAACCACATGTCAACCATCGGAGATATACTATAAAACAAACACCTAGAAAACTTGCTTGTGATATTATCCTCTATTTATTTTTCTGCTGTTGGATAAATTCTGTACCCCTTGCATTAGCTGATTCTACAACAAATTCTATTTATGCACAGTTTTATCTATAAGCATTCCGTCATCAGCTGTGATTAAAAAACTATGGGGCTGTGTTTCCAAAGAGTACACTGAATATACAATATACAGCTTGCAACACAACTTGCATTATGTAAATATCTTCCCAGAAATAATAATTGCTATGTATATTCCATATGCATTTATACACACTTTAAAAACAATTAAATAAGCCAAATTCCTTGACCACTTAAACTTCATGCAACACCACTCAAAACAGAACAGGGAGGGAGTGAGCAATCGGAGTCACAAGGACAAAATTCTGATACTGGTTCTGCCACTGATTTGCCATGTGATCCGGGGCTGGTCTCTAAGCTTCTCAGCAACTCAGTTACCTCATCTGTAAAAAGTGTGACTAGCACTGCCAACCCAGTCTCAAAAGTGAAGTCCAAAGATGAAAAGTGAAAACTATCCTTATAACTGTTAAAATCATTTCAAAGCTTTCTTAGTAAATGGGAACCACTGGGGGGAACACAAAAACAGACACATGCGATTTTTCCCCTTTGATCACGTTATATATTCAATGCTTCCGACTGGGTCTCCCCAGATTAAAACTGTTCTGTTCATGTCAGTTTTTCAAAAACATGAAATGACAGTCTCTGTCATCTAAACAGAATAATAGAAGTAGTGTAAATTTTGCCTTTTTGTCAACAAGTGGCCCTAGCACGCACAACTTTGAATTCAAACTACTGATATAACTTTAGAGACTTGTACCAGCTGGAAGCACTGGTTGGGGCATGCCAGCTTTTAGTACCTAAATCATTGCTTCACGTTACAGTCTTACATGCTCTTTTTCCTAAGAGGACAATCAAGTAAGATATGTTCAAACAATAAAGAACATTCTTGTTTTTTAATTTACTGGGTACAATCAGTGTTGACTAGAAAAACTTTAGATTTCTGGAAATGAAGAGGAGGCAGCAGAATTAATCTAAAGAACTCTTCTGCTTGGATCAATTGACATTCTAATCCTTCAGAATGTCAGCGGCAAAGATGCCTTTGGGTGAAATTCTAGCCCCACAGAAGTCAAAGTTTTGTTTTTGACTTTAACAGAGCCAGGGTTTCACTGCACAATTCTGCCCTCAATGAACTGAATCAGGAATTTTGGGGGTTCTTTTCGCACTGACCTGATTCAGCTCTGAATCTGAATTAGCACTAAACCCTCAAGTTCCATTCGCCCTGAGAACTCCCAAAATGAAGGCTAAAGTCTCACTATCGCCTTCTTCCCTCAATAGTTATGAAACATAAGTATGTCTTATGATGTGTATGAACTCGGTCCAGCATGTTCCAGGAGTCCACTGACATAGTGTCCGAGTAAAAAGATGACTGTCTTAGGCTAGCTGACATAAGCCCCCTCTCCAGTCTTCACAGAAGAAAAATGAAATCATGAAAATAAAAAGAAATGGGGGTTAAGGGAAAGACATGTTCAATTAGGTTCTGTGTCCAGTGGAGTTCAACTAGCATTAACTGTATTTAAAGGTAATTCTTCCCTGTAAGGTGCCAACATAGTTTCCCTAATCAGTGCAGACTAAGCCTAACCTTTTACTACAATCATTTTACAAACTATGTAAAGCAGAAATTGGGATGTAGGATAAAATTTTAAAAAGCGGATACCTAAACCTAACAACTGAATCCATATTTATGCACCTAAATAAGCAGACTGCATGTTCAGAGGACAATGATTTTAGAAGTCAATGGGAACTGCAGGAATTCAGCACCTCTGAAAAGCAATCCATTCAAACCCAAAATATGGGTTTGAAAACCTCATCACATTAGCACCTTTCCGTGAAGAACCTTTAAATATATATTTATATTTGAATTTCTTGTTGAGCCAACCATAAAAATTGCCCAGCATAATCTTTCCTTCTCTGCCTTCTCCAGTGGTAAAAAAATCAGGTAAATCGAAGAACTAAAGTGGTATTATTTTTAGGTTTCAGGCACAGCCAGAGGAGTATAAGTGGTTTTCACAGCGCTAATGCAGCATGTTACCAGATTCCTTTGCATGTTTTTTTTTTAAATAGACAATGAGGTTTAGCCTGTGCAAAAACAAATAAAATTTAGTCTCAACTGGCTAGCCTCCCAGGGTAACAGTGGTCCCTGTGGAGATAGCCAACAAAAGGTCTATGCATGGCTAAGTCCCACTAAATAGAGCTTAAGTGGGATATAAGTGGTTCCTTCTGTCAGGGTAAATTTCACCTCTAATCAGGATTTTTTAAAAAAAATACTGATAAACAGAGGAGAAAAGCAACTCGTGTACTATATATGAAGCTCCCATACACAATTGTCCCCAACCCAGATCTTCCCACAGAAAGCCTTCCATGTCACTATTCAAATAATTAAGCTGAGAGATGATGTCAGTGACATTTCACGGCTTTATACAATATATAATGCTTTGGTTCCATTCAGATGCATGAAGCTTTTAAATTATAAATAAATTATTGAGAATTAGCACAATTGTCAAGTTTTAGACTCTACTGACTTAAACAGCTCAAAAGATATTTTATAAATATATTATAGAAGACTGCTGAAAAATACATTTGCCTTCTCTTTACCCTTCTGACATATTGTACTGGATTTTGATTCTAAATGTCCTTAAAGAGAGAATAAAGAAAAGCAGCTAATCATTATTTCCATTCTCAATACCAGCTGAGTTTCAAAATCACCTTTGTATGTAAACTGAAAGCAACTGCAGCAACTTTCTAGGAGTTCAGATGGGAAATGGAACCTAGTGAAAACCCAGTGCTGACTCAGAGAGAAAGACAGTTATTTCCCCGGGCCACTAACCTCCTCCTCAGAATTAGTGAGTTATCTGAAACTCAAACTTCCTTCACAGGGCAAAGTACATACAGTAAAAGAGTGAGGGGAAGCCCTTTGTATGCACAGGTGCGATTTGTTCAGAGAGAGAACTAGTTCAGTTTTGTTTTGAGGATAGGATGAGAATGTACAGTAAGATACAGAATTTCTCTCTCTTTTGACATTTCCTCAGTTCCTTTTTTTCTTCTTCTTCTTCGACAAGCCAACCAGACAAATGTCAAAGTTACCATGTACTTTACATGTTTTAACTCTCCCTCCCCAATTACATTTCTTTATTAATATTTGACTCATATTTCATATTTTAGCTGTTTAATACTATGATATCTCGCTTCAGTATGCGCTGTCACCCCATCTCAAAATTTAAGAGGTGATTAGATGTGTTAATATAACAGATGTGCAGCCTTCTGGGGTTCTAAACCTTTCTTCGCCAAATGTATCAGATTCTTGCATAATCAGCAGGAATGATTAACCAAAATTCAGTCAGAGCTAATGGCAAAGACAAACAATTGCTTCCTACTGCATCTGGTACATGTTTTATACAAACGCTTGTGAACTATTACCTGCCAATGTAGCTCTAAAAGTTTGAATCTTTTAGACTGATTTTAATAAAGTGCCCTTGAAAATAAAGTACCATTCCAAAATTAAAGAAATGAGTAGTTGAAAGTAAACACAATATGCATGCATTCAGTGTAACAAAGGAAAGCTTCCTACCCGTAACAGGGACTGGGATTCGTCCTTTGATTTGTTATCGCCTGATCCAGGATATTGATGAGTGAGTGGTCCAGATTTCTCTCCGCCTCCTGCTGGCACCCCCTGCAGGAATCCCTTGGTCTCAACAGCCAAGCCATAAATAGGCCGTGCAAGGTGGGCAGCTTCTACGTTTGGACTATCCCTTAACGGCTTTGGCTGCTCTTGGCCAACAGACACTGGGGTCAGGAGGCCTAAGCTTGTTTGTGTGTATGATGGACTTCCCCTCAAAATGTCTGTTCCTCTCCAGGTCACACTGCGAAGATCATCATTGGAGCTGTCAGTCCAACCTTTCTCCTTGAGCACTTCCTTATCTTCTAGCTTTTCCCTCTTCACTATGCTGTCAGAAATGGGCTCCCCCATTTTGGGGTCTGGATTGATCAGACTGTAGACCTTTAGGTCAATTTTGGGCTCTTCTTTGATAGCAGACATACCATGACTGTCTTCCCCATTGGCTGTACTGATGTCCATCTCCTGACAATGCACAGTGTTGAAGTGCTCTAGTAGTGACTGAGTGTCAACAGCTGTAAAGCTGCACTGACGGCATTTGTAGCAGTTATGTACTCTCCTGAAAGAAAATGAAGATAATTTTAATATCAGAGTCCATTCACCATCCCCTTTCTTGTACCTTCATTTTTCTTACAAAATATATGAGGAGGTCTGGAATGGAATACTTCCAAATCCAGAACTTGAAGTGAAATTATCTGGCACATGTAACTCTAAATAAAGAATGTGGATTTATTTTTGTTGTATGTTGGGTAACACAAAAATAAATCTAGTTGCTAAAAACTGGTTTGTTGCTTTTGTTATCAATGATCCTCTAACCGTTCATTCATACTCAGTCCTGTCTTTCTGAACTCTACATAATTTCACTGCAGATTTTGTATGATTTTTCTTTTTGATTTGAATCAATACACTTTTCACCTCCTATTTATTCCACTGTGACATTTTCCAACAGAAAATGAAACACTTACAAGGGGACATACTTCTTTCTGACACCTAATTAAAAGCCACTTTGTATAATATAGTGCTGTATTAAAGAATTCCTGTTTAATTGTTTTAAAAAATTCCTTCGCCTATCATCAATTTTACATCCATTTAGTCAATACAGAGGACTTTGGAGGAGAGCTCTAGTTAACTTACAGCTAAAGATACTTCAAGGGATAAGAGTTGTTGAAACAAGAAACAATTCTTATTTGTTCTCTGTGGAAATTCTAAAAACTGTTTTGAAATGAGACTGCTCTTAAGGAAACACAAGACAGCTGATTGTGTCCTTATATATTGAATTCTACTGTCAAATGCAGAGGCATTTTCGTAACGTATGAGAGGCTTTCAAGTAGGGAAGCAGAGAATATATGTGAATTCCATTACAGTCTGCTAAAAGGTGTGGAATATGATGGAATAATAATGCACATCCCTGTTTTCATTATAAGTCTATGCAAAGTACTATATTAGTAAATCATGTAAAGCATACATTACTATATTGGAACAACATGTTACCAGTTTACCGTATATCCCACAGTAACGGAATACTTTCTCTGAGCTAACTATGAAACACTTATTAATTATTATTATTTATACTACAATAGCGGCCAGAGTCCCCAGCAAGTATTGATGTCCCATTGAGCTAGGCACTGTCCCAATGCAGGGTAAAAGACAGTCCCTACTCTTCATCAAAATGTATATAAATCTGTAATTCCTTCTCCATACAGATACACTCATACATACACACCCTATGTACTAGAGTCACAGTACTGACTCTAGTCAAGTTAGAAAAAATGAGCCCTTGACTATCCACACTGGACAAAGCTTGTATGGGAAATCTGTTACTGCCATGACAACTTCAATTGTTGAAAATTAATTCTTTCAAGGCCAAATCCTGGTCCCAATGAAGTTAGTGGCAAAACTCCCATTAACTTGAATAAGAGCAGCATTTGACGTTTAGTTCATCTGTATAGCTGGAATAGTACAGAAAATATCCCTTTTTAAGTCTGATCGTGTAGAAGAAATAAATGACTAAACTTACAAATTAATCTTTTTTTGACAAAATAAACCATATGCTATTTAAAGTATCTGATTTTCATGAAATTTTGCATGCATGCATGCAGATATGAGTATGTATTCAAGTATCAATATCTGTAATGCTTGTGTAATATTTTCTCTGTGTTTTTTTCAGTATTATTATTTTCAGTTTAGATAACTAGATGGGCTCCTTCAGCCTCCAAAAAATTCAGTGAATTATTCTGTATATAGTCTAGTGGCAAAGGAGTCTTGTTGTGGGCCAGAAAACAGTGGGTTAAAATCCTGTTCTGGCTGTATTGTCTCATTCTAAACTAGCTTTTTATTGAAATCAGCCCATCTCTCAGTGTGATACTAAGTTAATTCTTTTCTGAACCAAGCTTAATTCTGTTTCTGAACCAAAAAGAGAAAGTGCTATCTGATCAAAACCATTTAACAGATACGAAAAAGCCAATTTAGGGGGGGGAAAGGCTAGTCATATAAAGGTGGAATATCTTCAGAGAAGGCCAAATTCGACAAGGGTTAGTTATCTAAAAAGCCAAGTTAAACAAGACACCATTTGGGACTAATGGCCCAACCCCAATTTACTCCCTGCCTGAACGTTTATCAATCCTTTGGGAGGCAATTTAGCACTAAGTGTCTTTTGTTTAACTTGGCCATTTGAAAGGCTAACCCCCTTTTCTAACTTGGCTCCTTTCTACAGATATCACACCTTCAGGCAGCTGATCTTTTTCTGTCTAACTCGGCTTTATTAGGTGCATGCTAAATATTTTTGATCCAGATTGTATATACCACCATTATGATACTAGTGAAACAAATAAATGAACAGTATAGCAGCTGCCAGCCAGGGATTTTAACTATATATTTATAACTAAGGCACGGGCCTGCTTAAATGCACTTTTATTACTCTGAAAGCTTGTAGATTTTTAATTCTTTAGAAAGGGGTTATTTTTTCCACCCACAGAAAGTTACATGAGGATTTCTTAATTTGCCTGTGTAACTTTTTATACAAATGCCACCCAATGGGAAAAATTAGGAACTTTTCGGACAAGCAGAATAAAAAGATAGGCTCTTTTAGAACATACCCTTTTCTAATCTACATAAAAAACCACCTCTAATCCCAACTGGATAGCTCAATACCTAAGACTTGCACAATATTAGTAGATACACTGGACAAGCCAGGATTTGGTCACAGATCTTAAACTAAATTTTCTATACCCACCAACCTAAAAGTGAGCAAGTGTTAAAAACTGCATACATGTGAATAATTTAATCATTACGGATCAGAGTACAAATTTGGCCCAACACAAAAAAGCTACGAGCACATCTGATTTTTCTTCCTATCCTGGCACCAATCCAGGAAGCAACTTGAAGGGCTGACTTGTTTGTTTGTTTTTAAATCAGAACTGAAAACTACCATTGGTTCATAATGGGACAAATTCCGTGGAAGTTTGTGAAGTGAGGCCCCATAAAGCTAATCAAGAAAGTTTAGAAGAAAGGCAATTTGCATAGTACGCTATATAATACATTGATTTAGTTTTTCAAAAGTTATCATTATTAACTAGATGGTGGTTGTACCATCTCAGGCTGTGATCTTATGAGATAAGATACAGCACACGGTGTCAGGGTTGATCAGTATTAGGATGAGAGACTTCCAAAGAAAACTGAGGGATGGAGGAAAATGGTGTTGGTGAAAAAGCAAATACCACTCTTCCTTCTATGGTCTTGTTCCTGAACCATTCAACTTAATGCAGTTTTTCCACCGAGTTGAATGAGAGACAAATCAAGCCCTAGGCCAGTACTCATCTTATCATGGCATTAGGAAGGCACTGAAGCCATTTTAAAAATTTATTATGATATAAATCTAAAGTTCTGAACACTTGTGGGCATTAAAATATTCCATGATACTTTTCACAGGAACAGGAGTAAAATATTCTGACCGAGATCCTATTTGAGTTGTTACATGCTGCAACCGAGTATTTTACTATTATTTATTTGTATTGCAGTAGCATCCTAAGGTCATTGGCATGAGGAGCACTACAAAGACAGTGACAAGTGACTGTGCTGCAGAGCTTGCAGTATAAAAAGCCACAAAAAAACCCACACCTGAAGGGTAGGGAAAAATGGTACCACACACAGGAAAGGTGCTCAGGTGACGGCAGGCAAATGTCATGTTACTACCATGGTTTCTGTATGTTTCACATTTTATTTATTTCTTGTTAACACATTATTCCTTTTATTTAGATTACAAAAAGCTGGGTTTAAGAGGGGTTTTGTTTGTTTGTTTTTAGGTGTGGGGGTTATACTTGGAGTTGAAGGGGAGAGAGGAAGAGACTTTTTGAGTAAGAGGGGTAGTGAGTAAAGGGAGAAGGGAAACTGAGGGAGGAAAGTAGGAGGATGTGAAGGCCGGAGAGTGAGGCTGAATGGGATGAAGGAGAAGCAGCAACCGCTGAAAGCAAGGCAAACAACAAAAAATATATATCCACAGTCCAAGTTCCAGAGCTGAGTGAATTAAGGTATCAGAAGGGTGGGAGGGCTCCTCCCAGCTGCTGTTGTTTCCCAGGTGAAAGGCAGGGCCAACACCAGGTCCCTCTAGGTCTGGTAAAAGAGCTAGATGGCCCTGTTTTACCCCCACCCCACCTCCACACACACTTCAGCTGCAGCAGATGATGGCTGCTTTGTGGAAGAAACCCCCAAATCTAGGGATTGCCATAAGACCCTCCTCTTGGCTGCTACTGCCCATGTGAAGCAGGAGAGGCAGTCTCCTGTCCCAGTACCCCAGATATATCCCTCTGGATCCACTGGGATATAAGGGCCTGAAAAGTCCCTGTGCCCTCAGCCACAGCCTGTGCTGTCTGCTTTATGCACTATTCTTCATTTCTTCTCCCAAAGCACTGTGTAGTGTTATAGTGCATGGTTAGACAGTTGATGAATTTGACCTCAAGGGCAGCTGCATTTCAGTAATGCATGAAGTGACTCTTCGTACTTACTTCAGGTCTAATATTTAAAGTCAGATGTACAGCTGCATGTGCAATTGTGTACCCAGTCTGTATGGGCAACTGCCATAAACTGCATGCACCGATCAGGTTTTTCCATGGAAAAACAACCACTTATGACTCTCACTGTCTATTCACATATGCAAAGAACCAATTTATACATGCAGTTGTGCTAATTACATACATGCATTTAGCTTGTTTTTACTCAATTGCACACTTACCTTTTTGAAAATCAGGTTTTTTACATGTATCTTGTAAAAAGTTTTTGAATCCTTCTGAATGAAAACCAAATAAAATTGTCACTTACATTATCAACAGATTAGTTCTGTTTATTGGAAAACATGATTCTGCCCTCATTACAAAAGATCATAAGGCATTCTGAGTGGGAAGTGTTGTGTCCTTTTTTACAAAAATGAATATTACAGACCTTTATCTTACCCTTTTTCTAGAGAGGTTTGGACCATTTTTCATCATGTTACCTGACATTTCTACTAGAGCTTGCCAAAAATTTTCAGTAAAAAACATTTCAGTAAAAAACATCTGATCCCACTGAGGATTACCTAAAGAAACTACACCATCTGCTAAAAAAACTCCCTGACAAAGCACAGGAACAAATCCGTACAGACACATGCCTAGAACCCCGACCAGGGGTATTCTATTTGCTACCCAAGATCCATAAACCTGGATATCCTGGACGCCCCATCATCTCAGGCATTGGCACCCTAACATCAGGCTTGTCTGGTTATGTAGACTCTGTCCTAAGACCCTACGCTACCAGCACTCCCAGCTATCTTCGAGACACCACTGACTTCCTGAGGAAACTACAATCCATCGGTGATCTTCCAGAAAACACCATCCTGGCCACTATGGACGTAGAAGCCCTCTACACCAATATTCCACACAAAGATGGACTACAAGCTATCAGGAACAGTATCCCTGATAATGTCACAGCTAACCTGGTGGCTGAACTTTGTGATTTTGTCCTCACCCACAACTATTTCACATTTGGGGACAATATATACCTTCAAGTCAGCGGCACTGCTATGGGTACCCGCATGGCCCCACAATATGCCAACATTTTTATGGCTGACTTAGAACAACGCTTCCTTAGCTCTCGTCCCCTAACGCCCCTACTCTACTTGCGCTACATTGATGACATCTTCATCATCTGGACCCATGGAAAAGAAGCCCTTGAGGAATTTCACCATGATTTCAATAATTTCCATCCCACCATCAACCTCAGCCTAGATCAATCCACACAAGCGGTCCATTTCCTGGACACTACTGTGCTAATAAGCGATGGTCACATCAATACCACCCTATACCGGAAACCTACTGACCGCTACACTTACCTACATGCCTCCAGCTTCCATCCAGGACACACCACACGATCCATTGTCTACAGCCAAGCTCTAAGATATAACCGCATTTGCTCCAATCCCTCGGATAGAGACAAGCACCTACAAGATCTCTATCAAGCATTCTTAAAACTACAATACCCACCTGCTGAAGTGAAAAAACAGATTGACAGAGCCAGACGAGTACCCAGAAGTCACCTCCTACAAGACAGGCCCAACAAAGAAAATAACAGAACACCACTAGCTGTCACCTTCAGCCCCCAACTAAAACCTCTCCAGCGCATCATCAGAGATCTACAACCTATCCTGAAAGATGATCCTTTATTCTCACAGATCTTGGGAGACAGACCTGTCCTCGCTTACAGACAACCCCCCAACCTAAAGCAAATACTCACCAGCAACCACACATCACTGAACAAAACCATTAACCCAGGAACCTATCCTTGTAACAAACCCCGATGCCAACTCTGTCCACATATCTATTCAAGTGACATCATCATAGGACCTAATCACATCAGCCATACCATCAGGGGCTCGTTCACCTGCACATCTACCAATGTGATATATGCCATCATGTGCCAGCAATGCCCCTCTGCCATGTACATTGGCCAAACCGGACAGTCTCTACGCAAAAGAATTAATAGACACAAATCTGACATCAGGAATCAAAATACTCAAAAACCAGTGGGAGAACACTTTAACCTGTCTGGTCATTCAGTGACAGACCTGCGGGTGGCTATATTACAACAGAAAAACTTCAAAAACAGACTCCAAAGAGAGACTGCAGAGCTAGAATTGATATGCAAACTAGACACAATCAACTCCGGTTTGAATAAGGACTGGGAATGGCTGAGCCATTACAAACGTTGACTCTATCTCCCCTTGTAAGTACTCTCACACTTCTTATCACACTGTCTGTACTCGGCTAGCTTGATTATCACTTCAAAAGCTTTTTTTCTCTTAATTAATTGGCCTCTCAGAGTTGGTAAGACAACTCCCACCTGTTTATGCTCTCTGTATGTGTGTATATATATCTCCTCATTATATGTTCCATTCTATATGCATCCGAAGAAGTGGGCTGTAGTCCACGAAAGCTTATGCTCTAATAAATTTGTTAGTCTCTAAGGTGCCACAAGTACTCCTGTTTTTCATTTGACAGAAAATAACTTTTCCATTAATGGAAATGTTCACCAAAAAAATAAAATTGATTTTCAGCAAAAAAAACCAGAAAAATTATTTTTCCCCACCTTCTGACAACTGAACTCTGAAGGTTATTAAAAGTTGCCAAAAATCAAAATAAGTTTGGTTTCAGATTTTTGATATTTCAACAAAAAACAGACAAAAATGATGACAACAAAATTGTTTTGCGGGGGGGGGAGGGGGGAAGGAATATAATTTCCTTACCTACTATAATTTCTATAGTAAAGAACTTTTTCATCCAAAGATATCTAACTACATATTACTCATGCAGTAATTGTTTAATCCGTTATAGTAACACACACCTATGGAGTACACTGCACAACTGAAGCTCTCAATGAAATGTAAAGAATATCTCCTGATTCTTCAGGTACAATGGGGTGAGAGTAATAGTTAAATTAGTAGAAAGTGTAGCGAGACAAGGTTGGTGAGGTAATATATTTTATTTGACCAACTTCTATTGGTTAAAGAGACAAGTTTTCAAACTACACAGCTCTTTCACCAACAGAAGTTGGTCCAATAAAAGATTACCTCACCCATATTTTCCCTTCTAATATCCTGGGACCAACATGGCTTGAACACTGCAAACAATAGAAAATGTAGGACAATTAGACATTTGGAGATCTGTTTATGTAAGCACATTTTAGGCAGGTTTAGACACAACTACACTGACATGCAATGTGATTCATTAACTTTGAATTCAACTGAACAGCCTACAAATTACATGTGAAGGAAAAACTGAGTGGTGTTAAACTTAAGTATATATTTCTGTAGGGACACAACATGAAAAGCTAATTATTCTTGCAAACTCTAATGTTGTCAGTAATGAAGGGCTGCCAAGGCCTGCATTGCAGATGGATAATACCGGAGGACAATGACACAAAAATAATATTTAAGTAAACAGACAAAAATGATATTACAGACGTACAGCCAGAAAGATGCAGAAAAAAAACTTGATGCATAATGTATACCTGCGATTCTTGAAAGTCATTGAAGTCATTGAAGATGCACACACAAGGGAGTTCACAGACTCAACCACGCAGGCAGGTTCTAAGCAGATCCATGGTATTCAGTATGTGCCAATGGTAAAATTAAATATGGGAATTGAAAAACACCATTTCTGCCCATACAATGCATAATTATGTATTTATAGTTGGGATCCATTCAGCTTCTTAGTATATAAATTGCCAGCAGCGAGTTTTGCTGCATTTTTCCCTCACAGTGGTGGAACTGAGAGTAACTATCACATTATTTTATTATATAATAATTATTATATTTCCGTATGATAAAAGGTTAATAAGACTGGGACTTTTCAGCTTGGAAAAAAGATGGCTAAGGGGAGATATGATTGAGGTCTATAAAATCATGACTGGTGTGGAAGAAGTAGATAAGGAAGTGTTGTTTACTACTTCTCATAACACAAGAACTAGGGGTCACCAAATGAAATTAATAGGCAGCAGGTTTAAAACAAATAAAAGGAAGTATTTCTTCACACAACGCACAGTCAACCTGTGGAACTCCTTGCCAGAGGATGTTGTGAAGGCCAAGACCATAACAGGGTTAAAAAAAGAACTAGATAAATTCATGAAAGATAGGTTCATCAATGGCTATTAGCCAGGATGGGCAGAAACGGTGTCCCTAGCCTCTGTTTGCCAGAAGCTGGGAATGAGCAACAGGGGATGGATCACTTGATGATTACCTGTTCTGTTCATTCCCTCTGGGACACCTGGCACTGGCCCCTGTCAGAAGACAGGATACTGGGCTAGATGGACCTTTGATCTGACCCAGTAGGGCCATTCTTATGTTCTTTTATTCTTATCTCTCTCTCTCTCTCTCTCCCTATATATATATATAGGGAGAGAGAGAGAGAGAAAACATGACTGTGTGGCATAAATACTTTCTACGTCTAAAGTCTTGCTCATGCATGAGGAAGTCACAAAGAACATCATCTCATTGATAAAAACTTTATATCGCACCAGTATGTGCTCTATGGGGATGTCTAGTCTGCAATTAAAAACCCAAGACTGGCCTGTGCCAGCTAGCTTGCCTTACAAGGCTTGGGCTCAGGGGCTGTTTAACTGAGCTGTAGACATCTGGACTTGGGCTGGAGCCTGGGCTCTGTGACCCTACAAAGGGGGAGGGTATCTAACTGCAGACTAGATATACCCTGTATGTGCCACGTAATTCACAGATACAAATATTTTTCAAAAATTCTGGATCTTTTTTTCTTGGAATTATTCTTGTATCTCTTCACCTGTTCAGCCAGGACCAACTGTATAGGACTCAGAGGGAGAAAAGAAGAATAGGATTGATTAACGTCCCTAAAATTTACTCATTGAAGGTAGACATGGAAGTTGTATACCATTATATAGTAAAAAATTCCTCCCTTTCCAATTGGAATAGCCCCATGCTTCTATCCTAGTAGGTCAAAAGATAATGGGTATTTAAATAAAACTATTATCTATGGAAAAGTCATTTTGGGTCTTTTTTTTAATAAATTCTAAATATTTGTTTTAAATTTTTTCCCAGAATTAAACCACAAAAGTGTGATTTTATAGGAGAAGGGACATGAAAAATGAGAACAATACACATTTTAAAAGTGAGACGTGTTTGAAATTGGGAGATGCTGAGAGCAGGGAGTTGTGGTTCTAGTTATATGACATCTACAAAGTACATGAGGGTGTGGTGTGCTAAAGGTTTAGAGAATTCTTCCCAAGCTTTTCAAACAAAGGAGCCTAATTTTAGGTACCCACGTCCACATTTAGACCTTTAAATAAGTCTCCTGATTTTCAAAATACTGAGTACATAGCAAAAAGAAGAACAGGAGTACTTGTGGCACCTTAGAGACTAACAAATTTATTAGAGCATAAGCTTTCGTGGACTACAGCCCACTTCTTCGGATGCATAACAGTTCCCACTGACATTGGTAGGAGCTGTTGGCTATTCAGCATTTTTTTTAAATTAGGCCACTGATTTATGTGCCTAACTTAAGGCACTCAGTTTTGAAAATTTTGCCCTCTCTCCCTCCCTTTTCCTTGGGAATGGGCATTTTAATTAAACATGCTTCTTAAAAATTTACCAGCTGCAGCAAAACAATTGTTTTCCAGTAGAGAAGCCATGGAATAGCTAAAAATAAAATCTTTAATAGCTAACAAAACAAAACAAAACAAAAATCATGCTATGCCCCAGCACCAAAGTGCTGTCTATGGAGTTAGACAACCTGGCCCAAAGCTGACCTGATAATAATATCTCATACTTAGATACCACTCTTCATCTTCAAAGCAGTTTACAAACATTAACCAGTTATTCCCCACAACATCCCTGTGGCCCACTTAAATAAAAAATCAGGCACTGCATGCTGGGACCTGTAGTCTCTGGAGGCTACAGCCCCAAATTAAAGATGAGCAATTTGCTCCATTTTTTTATGGGCTCCCCAACATATTGCCAATGCAGCCCTCTGTTGAGCAATGTTTAGATGCCCCTGTTTTAAGCTCTATTAAAGCACTATACTATAGTCTGCCTTTGTTACTTTCTCAACGTCCTGGAATCTAGTAAATGCATTGCAGGCTCTCATATTTAAGAGAGGTCTGAAACTGGATCTTCTTTTGTCATCACTATATATGGCTTCTATGCAAAAATCCTTTAAAGGTGATGGAAGTCTGGATTTTCTGTGGTTGCCATTGACTCTTTGGTCATAAATGTTTAATGCTAGTTAACATTCTTTACTTAATATTTAAGCCAGTTTTTGTAAAATGTATAACAAACTGTTCTTTTAAAATCGGAGGGCCAAATTCTCAGATGATGTAAACTGGCAAAGCTCCACTGAAGTCAATTTCCAACAGCTGAGGATCCACCCCAAAAGGTTTATCAGGGAATTGGCTGCCATAAGGACATGAATCGGAAGATTGGCTCTGTCCATCTTCATATAGCAATGCTAACACTTAAAAATAAATAAAGTGACACTTTAGACCAACAACATAAAAATAATCATCTGGAAAAGTATCTTGTGGGATGGCATCAACAGATGAAAGAGTGCCTGCTCTCAGTTTGAAAAGAATTAGGGCGGTCAAGCGATTAAAAAAAAATTAATCGCACGATGAATCAGACTGTTAAACAATAATAGAATACCCTTTATTTAAATATTTTTGGATGCTTTCTACATTTTCAAATATATTGATTTCAATTACAATACAGAATACAAAGTGTACAGTGTTCATTTTATATTTATTTTTTATTACAAATATTTGCACTGTAAAAACCAAAATAGTATTTTTCAGTTCACCTACTACAAGTACTGTAATGCAATCTCTTTATCGTGAAAGTTGAACTTACAAATGTAGAATTATGTACAATAAAAACCTGCATTCAACAATAAAACAACATAAAACTTTAGAGGCCACAAGTCCTTCTTCAGCCAATCACTCAGCCTACAAGTCCATTCAGTCCTACTTCATGTTCAGCCAATTGCTCAGACAAACAAGTTTCTTTACATTTGCAGGAGATAATGCTGCCCGCTTCTTCTTTACAATGTCACCTGAAAGTGAGAACAGGCATTCACATGACACGGTTGCAGTCAGCATTGCAAGATATTTACGTGCCAGATGCTCTAAAGATTCATATGTCCCTTCATGCTTCAACCACCATTCCAGGGGACATGCGTCCATGCTGATGGGTTCTGCTCGATAACAATCAAAAGCAGTGCAGACTGATGCATGTTCATTTTCATCATCTGAGTCAGATGCCACCAGTGGAAGATTGATTTTCTTTTTTGGTGGTTTGAGTTCTGTACTTTCCGCATCAAGAGTGTTGCTCTTTTAAGACTTCTGATAGAATGCTCCACACCTCATCTCTCTCAGATTTTGGAAGACATTTCAGATTCTTAAATTTTGGGTTGATTGCTGTAGCTATCTTTAGAAATTTCACATTGGTATCTTCTTTGCATTTTGTCAAATTTGCAGTGAAAGTGTTCTTAAAATGAACAACATGTGCTGGGTCATCATTTGAGACTGCTATAACATGAAATATATGGCAGAATGCAAGTAAAACAGAGCAGGAGATATACAATTCTTCCCCACAGAGTTCAGTCACTAATTTAATTCATGCATTATTTTTTAATGAGCGTCATCAGCATGGAAGCATGTCCTCTGGAACGATGGCCAAAGCATGAAGAGGCATATGAATCTTTAGCGCACCTAGCATATAAATAGCTTGTGACACCAGCTACAACAGTGCCATTCAAATGCCTGTTCTCACTTTCAGGTGACATTGTAAATAAGAAAAGGGCAGCATGATCTCCCATAAATGTGAAAAAGCTTGTTTCTCTTAGCGATTGGCTGAACAAGAAGTAGGACTGAGTGGACTTGTAGGCAATAAAGTTTCACATTGTTTTGTTTGAGTGCCGTTATGTAATAAAAAAACCCTACATTTGTAAGTTGCACTTTCATGATAAAGAGATTGCACTACAGTACTTGTATGAGGTGAATTGAAAAATACTATTTCTTTTATCACTTTTACAGTGTAAATATTTGTAATCAAAAATAATATAAAGTGAGCACTATACATTTTGTATTCTGTGTTGCAATTAAAATCCTTATATTTGAAAATGAAGAAAAGCATCTAAAAATATTGAATAAATTTCAATTGGTATTCTATTAACAGTGACATTAATCGCGATTAATGTTTTCAATCGTGATTAATTTTTTGAGTTAATCACGTGAGTTAACTCGATTAATCGACAACCCTAAAAGGAATACTAAACAATAGCAGAATGTCCTTTAAATGTTGGAACTGGGGATGGAAAATACTACAAAAGGGTAGTTAATTAAGAGTCTTGTACTATAAAGCATGAAAGAAATAGACCTATAGTCAGTCTTGGGAAGAAAACCATTTGGATTCCCTTCATAAATGAAGATATCAGCTTTCTGGCAAAAAGTAGCTAGAAGTATTTCAGATGGAAAACAGCTCAGTAAATCTCAAATATGTAGGAACCACAGCATTCACACAGGTCTAAATTTTGCTCTTAGGTGCACTGGTTTAAATCTAGAATAATTCCCATTGACTTACCTGGAGTTTGACCAAAGTAAATGTAAGTTGGATTTGGCACTATATAACCAGATATAGAGATACACCTATATGTATTCCCATTTTGATCTAATTTCAAGTTTCTCCGGTATACTAGGATCCCCGACATTTCATAGAAGTGTTCAGGGTTTGTTTGTTTTGTAATTTACTATATGTAATTTTAAAATTCACTGTACCTGTAGTGTCGGGAAATCTCTTCTTCCACCTGGGTAATAAAGTCACATTTGGTACATGAGTGTTCTTTGTTCTCTTTGAGAGTCAGCGGCCCATCCATCCCTTGAAGGGAATTTGCTTCTTGTTTGACATCAGATGTCTGGGCTTCATGTGCGTTCTCATAATGAAGCAGGAGAATATCTACATCAGGAGTGGAGAATGAGCATTGATCGCACTGGTGTTTGACTCTAGAGCTTCCTGTCACCCCAGGAGACAAGTGCAAGAGCAAGAGAGCACAGTGGGAACAATTACTTTTTCGGCAAGCAAATGGATAAGTAATATCTCCAAGGTGCTTTTCTGGGCTGCAGAGGCCTCGGGGACAGAACTGACAGTGTTTAATGGTACATTTGTGAATGTTGTGTAGCTGCTGATAATGACGGAGAAGTGGGCCCACCACTATTACTTCTGGGCCATGGCTCTTGGAGTACCTAAAGTCACAGAACTGACAGTTGTAGCTTGTCACAACGTTATCCTCTCCACCTTTGCTAGAGAAGTCTTTCTTTTTTGCCATACTAGAACCCTTTTCTGTCTTTGTTACTAGCTCCCCATCTGCATTTTTGGCTAGGTCATTCTGATTAATGACAGATCCCCTTGAAAGTTTATCATTTAGATCTGGATGAAGGCTTCCTGATTGGTTTCCCCCATGCTGTTTGCTGTAATGTTCTAATAGTTTGAGAGAGCTGGATGATTCACAGCTGAAACTGCAAAATTTACACCAGTAGTAACTGGTGGCATCTGTATCATTTTGTCTAGAAGAATCTATGGGTTTGATAGGCACCGAGTATCCAACTGGTGTGTTGTCTCCTGCTTTTACGGTGATTTTGTCCTGCCACTTCCCCAAGTCTCCAGAATCACATGATCGAAAAGTAGGACTGGATTTATTAGAGTTTTTCTCTGAAGGTTTTCCAGATTCAGAGGAAGGAAGGGCGGCTTTCATTTTGTTCGGATGAGTCTGTAAGAAGTGTTGCTCTAGTTCATTTGATGAGTTGCCCATGTAGGTGAAATTGCAGAATTTGCAGCGGAAGTACTTGGTGTTGCCTTGGCAATCTGGAGTTTTCCGTCCAATGCCGATAAAGGTTCCACCTAAAGTAACCTGTGAAAAAAGAATGCGATAATTTTAGCTATACTGAAGAATTGTTCAAACCACCAAATAGGAAAAAAGAAAGGATAAATTTTAAAACATCACCAATGTTTTGTAACAACTATGTCATAAAATAGTAATAAAACCCTTCACTTCTGCAGAACTTTACATCTGAAGATCTCAGCGTGCTTTACAAAGTTGAATAAATATTGTGCCCATTTTTCAGTTGTGGAAATTGAGGCATACATAGGTTAAAGAGACTTGCCCAGTTTCATAGAGCTGGACCGGAATATCTTGACTCAATTCCTATCTTTCTTCTGTACTTATATGGCCACCATTATTGTTGCATTTGAGCACATCACAATCTTTAACTCACAACATCCATTTTAGGTAGGGAAGTACTATTATCTCAATTCTACAGATGGAGAATTGAGGCACAAAGAGGCTAAGTGACTCACCCAACTCACATAGGAAGTCTGTGGTAGAGGAGGGACATGAACTCAGCTTTCTAAAGTACCAGGCTATTACCACTGTACCATCCATCCTTCACTGCTCTAAAGTACTGCCCCATCCTCCTCTTTAAAATCAAGCTAATCTAGATATCCCTCAATAGGAGACTTCTGTGAGCATTTTAGCTGAGTGTGGAATACAAGATCAGGCCCCCAAGTCTTGATCTCCCAATATGACAAAGAATTTGGAGTGGAAGTCAGTATTACAGCACAAGGAGTACCACTGTTTTATGAATCTGAACACACAAAAATGAAATTTGAAAACCGAATTCAGTTGACTGCGCCTGATTACATCCACTCCTTCATATAAAGAACATTCTTGCAACAGCATCCAGCATCCGCCGAGACTCCTTTTTAGAAATATGGGGGTTGCTGTCTGAACTGAAAGGCAATTTTCTCAAAGATTACTCAATGCAGACATTCTCCAAGGAAATCTTCCGTTCTTTTCCTATAAAGAGCTCTAACTCAGTAAAATAAGGATGAAAAAATTACAGTAGAAAAATGGCATGTAGCAAAGAAAGAAACTTACTACACCCAAAACCATGACATCACTAATTAAAAAAAAAAAAAAAAAGGTAGATCTACTTAACTGTTCTCATGATCTATGAGCACATGGATTGCAGGAAGGAAGGAAGCAAGGCTTCCAGGCTTATGTTATTAAAATCTCTGTTCTCATAGCAAGCAGTCCTGCCCTTCCCATGAGTGCACCACACCTGCCTTGTGACATCATAGAGAGATTTGCTGCTCCTGTACAACTGGTTTGATGGCCAAAAAAGGAAGGGGGGAGGGAAGAGGGAAAAGTCTCTCATGACAAAAATGTCACCACAGCTTTACTTCTTTTCCTGAATTATAACCATTACACAATATTCAGCAACCAATTACCCACCCACCCTTCACCCAGTTCACCCTTTGTATACCATTCCTAATAAGCAGAGATGTCAGTGGAAGCCTCCATGCGGCAGTGCCATGCCTTGGATTTTTCTGTATGAGAAGGGCTTAAACGAGGGCGTATAAAGTTTCGACACACTTCGTGCAGGGTCAGATTTTCATTCCCCCAACTGTTAAGTGAATTACTGCTTTTCTCCAGGATTCAGTTGTAATGCATTAGGCAAATGGTGTAATTATTTTTTTCTTCCCCTCCTCAACAGCTGTGCCACAGAGCAAGCATGTGATCACCGCTCATTCAGAATCACACCATACGGAAAGACTCAGACATACAAAGAGCATGAAATGTAAACATTTTAAAATGCATATAATAGAAATGCCTTTTAGCTATTTAGCTTGGAATATAAGATGCTTATGCATCTTATGCCATCAGCACTAAACACGTATAGTGAGTCAATGGGTTGCTAAATCATGGTATAAAGATGCTTTTCAGCCTCTGATTCTTGTTTTAAAGAAACATGATTCCAATGAGCTGGTTAAAACTTTTTTCTGATAAGCTGAAATGAAATCTGTGTGTGTCTGGCAAAGATATTTAAATAGATAACCATGACATTGCTATGGGGCTTGAGAGTCCCAATTTCAGGCTAAGAATCTGGCTCTGAGGAGTTCTTTGGGGAGGGGCTAGTTTTGGGGGACTGACTCTACTGCCGAGGATCTTTGGTTCCTATTGCTAAAAACAGGATAACAAAAATTGTAGGCATAACATGCTGGGCCTGACCCACTGAAATCAGTAGAAACTGCAGCTACTCCACAGGCTTTGGTTCATTATGTCTTTATCCGTCACGTTATTTCAAATGTTCAGTTTCACTGATGTTCAATGAAACATCTCTGCCTTTAATTTAAAGGGGCACTGAAGGAATTAAGGAAAACAGAAAATAACAGCCACTTGGTGTGTGATTAACTCAGTTGCAAGATCTATTTTTGCTCATTCAGTCAGTGTTTGTTTGTTTATTTTGCTCTTGCACTGAATAACCAGCCAAAATACTTTACCTTAAGTGGCTCTTATGAGTAAATACATCCATTATTCTTAGGAGTCCATCTAGAGAGCCTACAGACAACAAGTCCATCTTTGCAGGCGCTCTTTGGACATCAGTTAGGAAGCAGGAGTGACAATAAGTCCAGCTGCTGCTTGTTGCTAATTACTTTTATTTCTGAACATTGGAAAAACATATTAAGCATATCAACAGAGTAGCTGTAAATTAATATATTTTTGTAAGTTTTCCTAATCCTGATTAATGCCCTACATAGCAAGTTTGGTGTCCCACACTAATCTCCCTCTCTGCAACATGAGGATAAAAGAGAATTAAGAATTTACAGTATATCTTGTGCTTACCAATTGCAATAGAGGGGAAAAAAAATCTTTAAAACACTGGAATGTAACTGATTACCAATTGTTGGACCGGCGTTTCACTGAGTACCCTGCCACAATTTAAAATAATGGATCCCATTAGCAGAAGGTGTACGTGAAAGGTAAGATAAGGTCATCTTAATGTTATTACACTCAAAAGTAATTTTTCAATCACAGAAAACCTATTTAAAGCCTCCGCTAGGGTCATCAGGTAAAGGAACAAGGAAACTAGCTTCCATATAGCAAAGCTAGCAGAAGCACTTGAAGGAAAGTGGTAATGGTATAAACTAAAACTGCCTCAGCTTTCAGCCAGCCAAATTTGGATGAAGCCTACCCATTTGCCAAAGTGTTTGGATTCGTGCATTCTACTCAAGTCTTGGCTTGACTTTCAGATTTCTCAGTTACATATCATATCTCTATGTAAGGACAGCAAATTCTCTCTCTCTCTCTGTGTATATATATATATATATTTTTTTTCCTCTTGCTCTCTTTCCTTTTCCAGAGAGAATGGAATAAAGGGGAGAGAGAAGGAGGCGGAGGGGATGGGGGGGAAAGAAGTCATACCCCATCCACATTTCTCTGAAATTTCCAAGGCGATGGCTAGCTTCAGGTACTTACTCCAACAGTTCATTCCCCTTCCCCTCACACCCTCTGTGTTTTACTTTCTAACCCATACGTTCCCTGCCAGCACAAAAATCACAAGGAAGAGGACAAAGCAACACTAAAACACTGCAGTTCTAATCGAGCTGTAGAGTCCAACTTTACTGTTCCCACAAACAGGAGTGCAGAGTGAGCAGGGCCGGGGTTAAAAAAACATCCTCAGACCTATGGCTCCCAGGCAGATACACAGAGGGATGACTCACGTTCAGCATTCTCCTGTAGCAGGCCCTCCTTAGGATGGAAAAAATAGTTTAGTGACTAGAGTACTAAATTGAGAGTCCCAAGGAGTCCAGGTCCCATTCCCACCTCAGCCACAGATTTAAATGAAAGTTACAAGCCTAAATACCTTTGAGGATCTGAGCCTGTTATGAATTAAACTGAAATAAATCCCACTAGTAAGGATCACTAGTCTAAAGCATCTAAAAGTCCAAACTCTTTTTAGTTAATAGTTTAATTCATTCATGAATGTCAATAATTATCAGTAGAGTTCAGACTTAAGTTACTGGCCATGCTAACAGGCTATGACCAAAATGATCATAGGGATTTAGTGCATCTCTTCAGTAGAACTAAATGTATGCTTCTTTTCCATTATTCTTAAAAACAGCCAGAAAATATAAAAGAAGCTGTTAAGAGGAAGCTTGATTCTGTTAAATGTCAGTATTTCTTAAATACGGTGGTGTTGTAGCAGTGTTGGTTCCAGGCTATTAGAGAGAAAACTTAACTCATGTTAGATCTTGAAGGATTGAGGCTACCCAAAAGAAAGAGTGGAGAATGCACTTAAAACTGTTCTAGATAGTAACTATGTGTAAGAAACACTGGAGAAACAAGGTGTGTGTGATAATATCTTTTATTGGACCAACTGTTGTTGGTAAACAAAACAAGCTTCAGAGCGCTGTGTAAGCATGAAAATTTGTCTGTCTATCTCACCAACAGAAGTTGGCCCAATAAAAGATATTACCTCACCCATCTTGTTTCTCCAGTGTTCCTTACAGATGATTACTACTTAGTACAGTTTCAAGTGCATTCTTTACTCTTTTGGGTATTCTCAATCCTTCAAGATCTAACTTCCATAGCAGCTACAAGCCTCTGTGTACATTTAGTATATAAAACATATTAAAGGCCTTCTGGGCTTTTCCAATATAAAATTTATTCCTACGTAGTTTTTAAGTAAACAAGGTGTTTATATAGCCTCAACCATTTTGTCATTAGATGTGCAAAACATCTGTATCTTTATTTTGCTCTTATAAATCATTATTAAGATAATTAATTAGAGCATTCACTGGGTATTCTATAGAACATCACCTGTAGCTGGGGAAAGGTTTTTGCCTTGTTTTTACTGTACATGCTTTTATACAGTAACTCCTCACTTAACGTTGTAGCTATGGTCCTCAAAAATGTGACTTTAAGCGAAACAATGTTAAGCAAATCCAATTTCCCCATAAGAATTAATGTAAATGGGGGGGTTAGGTTCGAGGGAAATTTTTTTCACCAGACTATATTATATATCTATAATACACACACACACACACACACACGTTTTAAACAGACAATTTAATACTGCCACACAACGATGATGATTGTGAAGCTTGGTTGAGATGGTGAAGTCAGAGGGTGGCATATTTCCCAGGGAATGCCTTACTACTAAACGATGAACTAGCAATTGGCTGAGCCCTCAAGGGTTAACACGATGTTGTTAATGTAGCCTCACACTTTACAAGGCAGCACGAATGGAGGGAGGGGAAACAGCATGGCAGACAGAGACACACACCGTGTGTGAGAGAGAGAGATGTGCATTGCCCCTTTAAGTACGCTGACCCCACTCTAAGCACACTTCCTTTTTTAAATAGATCAGCAAGTTGAGACAGCAGCTCCTGCCAGAAAGCTCCCACCATCCTGAGCCCTGTCGTGAGCCTCTTTGGAAATGGGTTAAGCGTAGTGCAGGAGCAGGGGGGAGGGGGACACCCTGACATTAGCCCTCCCTCTTCCCTCCCCCCACCCCGCACAGCAAGCAGGAGGCTCCCGGGAGAAGCTCCAAGGCAAAGGGCAGGAGCAGCACATGGCAGTGGGGGGAGGGACAGGTGAACTGCCTGGTAACTGATAGCCCGCTGGGCAGCTGCCGCACAGGGAACTTAGGGGAATGGGAAGCTGGTAGGGGGGCTGCCAGTCCACCCTGGTTTCAAGCCGCCACCAGCTAGTTCCAATGGCCTGCTCTTCCTGCAAGCAGTGGACAAAGCAGGTGGCTGCCAAACTACGTTATAAGGGAGCATTGCGCAACTTTAAACGAGCATGTTCCCTAATTGATCAGAAACGTAACAACAAAACGTTAACTGGGATGACTTTAAGTGAGGAGTTACTGTACCACAACTGGATCACCCTTCTTTCGTGTTCTGGTATTTTAGAATTTTTAACTCCCCCTTAGTCTAATAATTACAGCAAGGGAATGGGCATCAGAACTCATGGGTTCTATTCTTGGCTTTGCAACCTTAGTTAAGTCACTTAATCACTTTGTGGCTCAGATTCCCCATCTGAAAGATGGGCAGTGTTTGGAGATTTCATGTTTTTAATATGTTTAGATCAAGCTGAAAAGCACTTTACAAAGGCAATTTATTTATAACACATTTCTGGTAGATATTTGAATTTATGTTGCCTTTATTTAAGTCTCTAACTCTTGATGATGTCATGACCTTTTTAGAGTTTTAGAGGATTGGTTGGGTTTTTTTTGTTTGTTTGTTTTTCATTTTTTAATTGTTATAGGATGCCTGCACCCTTTGTTTCTTTTTTATGGACGAGTATAAAGATTTTTTCAGTGCTTTTAAATCTAAGAGGGTGCTTTTATTTGATTTTCCTGACCCAGAATACCCTCCCTCACAACTTTATTTGTTTCTCTCTTTTCCAAATCCAATCCTGAATTCATTATTATGGCAAATGGCTTAGATTATTTTTCTGATTTAACAGAACAGCAGTCTACCAAGGAATCCATAGTATCTGCCAGTTACTATCTTTAT
Organism: Trachemys scripta elegans; assembly: GCF_013100865.1. Classification (NCBI taxonomy): domain Eukaryota; kingdom Metazoa; phylum Chordata; order Testudines; family Emydidae; genus Trachemys; species Trachemys scripta. Next base: position 256,557,113 of record NC_048299.1, read on the forward strand.
CTATTTTAGAAAGTGAATTTCATCTGTAGGAACGAATGTCCTACATGCCCATAACAGGCTCAAACTCAACACTCAAGGGTTGATAATATAAGTTCAGCCTCTGCATCCATGAAATCCTTGGCTTCTGGTGTGACTGTTGATTAGGGTGCACATGGTCATGGTGATTTCTCAAAAACTGACTTTTGTCTACTTACAACTGGACCAGGCAATGAAGTTGGAGCATCAGATATTAATCAATCTTCATTTCTGATTACCTCGGTCACATTTCAGTCACTAACCAGGAGATGAAAGGCTGTAGATCCCTTACCAATCCACTGTACTATCCAGTTTTCTATTTCCCAATTACTTTTAATCTTCTAATCCTAAAATATTTTCTAATGCTCCTGTTTATCCAGTTGCTTTTGCACAATATAGCATCCAGAACATTTTAACAAACCCACACTTATGATGTTCTTCATCTCATGCAGGTCAGGACAGATTCTTGGCTTTAATGCTTGTTTCTATAAAACCACACTACCAGTCCTTAAACTCTGATAGGAAGAACTACCTCTCACAACATGGGAGAATCTTTAGGATATATCTACCCTTTGAATTATGCACTAAACAGCTATTAATGCGTGTGCAGGAAGAATCGAGCTGTGTTAGCAATGCAAAGAGCCAATGTAGTCCCCAAGCTTTCTGTGTTATTTGCATATCTTAAGCAAGTACCTATGGGGGTCACAGTCACTTGAAATAAGCATGCTCTTCTCAGGATTCATTCCATTCCTATTGAAGTCAATGGGAGATTTGGCACGGACTTTAAAAGGTAGTAAGATCAAGCCTTTTGTTTAAAAAAAAAAAAAAGTGACAGAACCACAATAGTTTTTAATTTAAGGCCATCAGGCCAGATTCTGTTAAAACAATGGAAGCCAGTGGCACTCAGAAACTCTTAGAATCAGGAACTTGGTTTGTATTTAAAGTACTGTACACCAATACTTAACACCAGAGAAAATATAACACACAATGCCATTCTTCATACCTTTAAAATATATTTTAAATTATGGGACAGATCTTCGGCTGTTGTAAGTTAACATAGCCCCATTAACTTCAATGTAACTACACTGATTTACACCAATGAAGGATCTGGCCCCATAATTTTAGAAAACTTTATTTTCTGTGCTTTTCTTCTTTTTGTTTTGTTTTTTGTTTGTTTGTTTTTGTTTTTGTCCTTTCATCTTATATCTAAGTGTCTCCTTTATTTTTATAACTTTTACCAGCTCTCTTCATCAACAGACATAATACACCACTGGCGATCACTAGCATAAAGACTAAAATACAAGCAATACATCGAAAAAGGAGAGACGTTAACAGAGCCCGTCCCAGGACACTGAAAATGATACTCCAATCTATAACACTTTTCTACGACTGTAACAATAACCTTTGTTTGAAGTAAAAATGCTGATCTAAATATCTGTTCTATAGCTGGTGTAATTTGTCCTCAAATGCTTTGACTGACAAAGACTGAGGGGATCATAAAGATATGAGTTTAGACTGCATCTTACTTTGGGGCACAATGTCTCAAGGTCTGGCAGTTCTGGAACGTATAGCTATTTTAGATCAAAATAATCATTTTTAGAATTTACTATCTTAAGCACTATCTATTTAGAAAGCTCCCAGTAGATAGCCTAGTAAATACAAAGATTCCTTTTGAGCTAATACTGGGTATGTGTTTTGAAGATGCAAACATTCTGAACCAGACTGGCAAGACCTTAACTTGTATGAGTGAGCACTCACAAGAGTAGTCTAATTGACTTCAACAGGTCTATCTGTGTAGATAACTGTGTATCAACAGGAGAATTTTTTTTTTTAATATTACACTATGTCAATGTTACCAAGTGCTTATTTATATGCACAAATACAATATTTTGTATTACATCTCAAGAAAATAACTAATACGTCACTTGTTCTGTTCATGGTGATGAACTGTGGCTAACCTACATGGGGTCATCCTTTGAAAACCTAAAGTCATGACTGTTGGAAACTAAATACAGAGGGAATCAGGATTCCCAGATAATATGCCCAGTAAGCAGACATACCAGACCTCTGCTCCACTTCAGTCTACTGTTCATTTGGACTCATTCTAGATTTATTCTGACTCTCATGAAATAAATCAAATTATTGAAATGCAATGGGAGATATGGGGTGCCAGCCAGACCTGGACAAAAAGAATTCTAACAGAGGACACTAGAGAAGGAAGAGAAAGGCCCACTGGCTTCTACGGCAACTCTGGAGAACAGTAGATTCATCAGAGTTAATCTCTGTTGTGTTCTGGATGTACACTTGAGGTATTCAGTGCACCCAGATCCAATTAGAGCACATTTCAGCGTCATGCCATTCAGCTGTCAGAGAAAGACCCCAACCATGCAACGAGTTCCTTGCAGTGAGATCCCAGGCACCTGTGCAAAGTGCCATTTGAGTAAACAGATTTCCACACGGTTGCTGGGACCATCTGCACAGAACTCATTGCAGTATCAGGCCAAAAGTGACTATTTTCAGTTCTAACCTATGTGCAATATTTTTAGGCAAACCTAATCTTTCAAATGGGAGAAACGAAAGTATCAGTTTGGTTATTCATGTGAAACTGAATCAGTTCAACTGATACCATAGGGCTACCAAGATGCACGTTAGCGAAAGAGGAGATCACAAAGTGAAAAGAAACGAAGAAGCTAATGAGTGCACAAAGAACTCTTATCCAGCTGGAAGCTAAGATTTCACAATCAATAATCAAATATTAGAGTTGTGGGGGGATATCCAAAGGTGATAACGTATATGAGTTTGTACAGAATTTGCTCCTGGAAACAGCATACCAGGACACACTCATGCTTAGCAATTCTTAACCAAACCAATGAACAAAGTACCACTTCCATATTTTAGGGTCTGGTTTTGGAATAACTGAGCTAAATGCCAATAAACCCAAAAAAATCAAATGTAGATCAGTTTCTCTAAACACAAGAGAATGTTAAAATCCAGTTAAATGAAAGTTTTCATTAACTGGTATCAACAAGCAACATAAAATTAGTGATTTTACAGGTAGCTCATCTAACGAGCAAGATGAATTTGAAAAGGGGTCAGTTAAGCAATGTATTCTGCTCATCATTCACATCCACAAAAATGCAGATGCTTTAATCATCATTATTTACTCTTCAAATGCTAATAACAAATATCAGAATCAGAAGGCAGATTCCTCTTGAAAGTGAACTATGCTACTAACACAAGTGTGATCACTGTAGTTATTTATGCCTCCAGTATAGATTCTGAACACATTTGTAAAGATTCCTTTGTAAAAACTGCCAAAACTACTAGTGGAAGCCATAATGATCAGTAGGGATGTCAGTTACATTTATATCCCCACAAACTGATCAAGTCCTCTTGCTCTTAACTCCACAGATCCCCACCTAATCAGTCTATTAATGACATTTAAAAGTGGAGAATAGAATAGAAGAGATTATTAATAATAGAACTACTGGTTCCTACTGGATTAAATCCTAGTTACGACAGCACTGACTTAATCCCTCATCACACCACATACCTTTAATGTGAGAAACAGGTCTGCTCCCAGCCTCTGATTAGTCTGTAGGATGGTCACACAACAGAATGCTTCTTCTGGGTGCATCAGATAACAATTAGGGAACACTTTCAACAGCTTCTTATTAACCAATGAAACTTGCCTCCTCAGTCAGAGCTGTGTTTAGTGGTAATATCCACTAAAAAAACTAAACAGACTAAAGCTGGATAAATTCCCCACATGCTTACAGAGCTATAGAACAAGTACAAAATGGCTATCAAGTCTAGTGAAGATTAGCAAAATTAGAGGAGAAATTAATGAAATGGAAATCAGCAAAACTGAGCACTCCATTTATCTCATGGCAAGATATCACTCTGATAACAGCATAAAGCTGATAAGGCACTTGTCTGGCAAAACAGCAACGTGCTAACAAATGTTTTCTAAAATCCATATTGGATTAACCTCCCAGAAACTGCTCAACAGAATGTACCCAATCCTATAAAACCAGATGTATCTCAATGAACTAAAGAAAACAGGGGTAGGGGGGTAGACAAAGCATGTAAAAATTGCCTCTCCAAAGTACATCTCGTTTATAAAGAAAACAAAGACATCTTCCCCTTCATTAAATATTCTAGATAAATCAAAGCCTACACAGCAGTAAGACCACAAGGTTCTATGGTCTGAATTATGTACACCTCTAGCTCGATATAACGCTACCTGATATAACACGAATTCGGATATAATGTGGTAAAGCAGTGCTCCAGGGGGGCAGGGCTGCGCACTCCGGTGGATCAAAGCAAGTTCAATATAGCGCAGTTTCACCTATTACGCGGTAAGATTTTTTGGCTCCCGAGGACAGCGTTATATCGAGGTAGAGGTGTACATCCTTACTTCTCAAAATCACTGTTTTACAAGAAATAATAAAGGAGTTTGTGTACCTGGACTTGAAGGCATATGTGCACCTGTATTTTGGGGATGAAAGTAGAATAATAAAAACGTATTTCTAAAAGGTTGCACAGAGGCAGGTGTCGCTCGTGTGGTATGTTTCAAAACAGATTTGATTTTTTTTCCCCCCACAAGCCCTTGCAAACCTAGTCCTTATCAGTCTAAAAACTGATACTGGATTTTTCTCTATTCTCTTTCCTTTTTCTATGGTGTGTGGGGGGGGGGGAAGAGGAGGTTTGTTTTTTGTTTGTTTTTGTTTATTGATTTTTCTCAATAGGCCTTATTACACAGAGTCCAAGAGTCAGTAGCAACCTCCACTGGTGAAACTTTCATATAGCACAAAGCCTGACTAATCACCATGAACCAGATCAAATATGCAACAGAGGGTCCTGTGGCACCTTTGAGACTAACAGAAGTACTGGGAGCATAAGCTTTCGTGGGTAAGATGCTCCCAGTACTTCTGTTAGTCTCAAAGGTGCCACAGGACCCTCTGTTGCTTTTTACAGATTCAGACTAACACGGCTACCCCTCTGATACAGATCAAGTATGTGAGGCTGTGCTAATACCCACCCTCTAGCTTCTGTCCTCATCTTCCTTGCCTAAAACATCATAAATCCCTAACTACCTCCATCCTAACAACAACAAAACAGTTTGTTAAGTGCGGTTGCATCAATAAATCAGCCCTTAATCCCATTTCACTAGCATTTCAAATTAATTTTGATTACAGAGGGGTTTGTTGTTTTCTCTTCAGACCATATCAGAATTTTAAGAAGATTGTTTTGATGAACTACTACTATGCATATGCAGTTCCTCTTTCTTAGAATGTAGGAGTCTTTGACTGACAACCAATTTCCAATAAAACGGCATTCAAGCTCTACTTAATACAATTCCATTCTCTTGTATTAGACTTCAACATTTTCCCAAGTCCTTGTGAAACAGACACGGTAGCAACACAAACGTGTGGGTGCAAAGGGGAATTTCAGATGTCCTTTGAGTATGTTTATGAATGTAGCAAAGCTGTTCAGAATTGTGAGGCATGAAAATATTAATCAGTTACATATCTTCTGACATGTTCTGCATCAACATCTGATGCATGTGCAAGTGATGAAGTATAGTATTTGGCACAGAGGCTTATTTAATCTTCTCTTTCCAAATTGGGCAGAGAAAATTAGCACTCTTTAAAAAGTTAAGTTTCCAGATCCAATTGTTCATTTAAAATCGGCAGCATTGTATAGGCTGTCTGTTCTATTTTAGAACGTTTCTGGTCTGAGAAAAGACTGATCATAACTGATTATCTATGTGCTGTTTCCTATCGCTTTTTGTCTTTCCTGCAATATCTTACTACCAGGGCTTAGTAGACAAGTATAGTCTAGGTTCAGCTGTTTTACTTCTAGTTCTATCAGTTCAAACTGAGATAGCTCACATATCTATTTTATTTCTGAAAATACTGCATAGGAAAAGTGTCCAGCTCACTCTCATCAAGCATAAACTTTTCTATAAATAACCAAGGGCCTAACGAAATAACTGTTTGGGGAAAATGAAAGTGTGTTTAGAAACTCAAATTCCTCTGTGCTGTATGCCTTAGCTGTCCCTGTGTGAACGTATTTCTGACAGCATGGATCAGTTGCTCTAAGATGCTGTCCCCAGAGTCAGCAAACTGAAACTATAGCAGAAAATCCAGGTATTAACATCATATTACGTGCTAATTATAAACCATCATTTCACATTGACATTATTCACATCTATCCTCTTTTATCTAAATCACGTATTTGCTTTCTAATCACAGTTTGACAGGAGAGAGCGTCTGACACAAGGCAGTGAAGTGATCTTTTAATAAGACAGCAGTTCAAAGACTGTAACTTTTATGCATAATAACTATCTTGATTTGATTTGCTGCTCCACGAAAAGATTTTCTAAAATTTCAAAAGTGAGAGGAAAAAAAGTTAAGTAGCTTAAAAAGCTACAAGTGCTTGAGGTGAGATGTTTGCCATTTTGACCTCCTATCTGAACTGTCTCCTTGTAACGACAGTAGTCTCTGCAGGTATTACTAAATATTTCTACTACCTGCACTTCTGTCTCTTTCTCTCTCTCTTTTTTAATGTTTCTTGGAATTTTGTCTGGTAATTACTACCAGGTCAGTGCATCAGGTCTGATGTAAACATGCTCCTGAAATTGGGTTGACATTTGAACTCATTTTACTTGTGATCTCTGTTCCTAACTGATTCAAATGATTTTTATTCCAAAGTGAATTTGTAGGTCGAAGAGTATACAGGCCTTCTACTGCTCATCACAGATCATTCATAAAGGGGGTTAAAATATTTTTTTTTTCAAAAATCAGTAAAATGTAGATTATTTTAAGATTATCAGGGTTTTACACTAAGGAAATTTTAACATTAATATCTCTGTCTAGGTTCAAATAACTAACATAGTGGACAACATGAGACAATCTTGTAAATCCATTCTTTATGGTAAGAATGTACAATTTTTATCCTTCACATTGGACAATGCAGTAGCATCAATACTAAAAATTAGATCAAAAAAATGATTAGCTGAGGCAATAGCTCAACCTTTATATTCATCTGAATTTGAACTGCAGTGTGAATATTATTATTGACTGCTATTTTTACAGCCCGATCTTGGTTTCCCATTGTGCAGAAATATAACCCTGTTGCTCTAGCACTAGATCACTTTAGAGTCCCACTTTCTGTTCTCAAAATACTGCAAGATCAAAGATTTGACTCCCAGCAGCCAACAGCCACAGATCTGTAGTTCCTTTTAATTTGCAGCTACATTCTAGTGTCCATCTGGTCCATTTTAAACAGTTATTTTCTGTTTTCTTTTCTCTCTCTGCTATAGAGAAGCTTTCAGACACGATTACTCTAAGCTGCCTGTTTGCCAACTAAAATCTTTTACTATTCATTATCACAAAGACTAAATTACATACAAGAAAGCCTATGACTGAAAAGCCAATTACTACTCAACCAGATTTACAGTGAACCTCCAAAAATACTGACTTAATATATCCTGTCCCCACATTGGCGTAACAATTTTGATAATTTATAGCAACCAATGGGTAAATAAAACACTGAATACAATAAGCCTAAATGGATCTAAGCATTCCTGTGGTTTAAGCAGGCTACATGAGATACTTAAATTATGTTGGATTATGCTGAGGAAGTAGGAGTTGCTTTATAATCACCTAGGGTGCCTATCCCATTCCCAATTTATTTCTTTGCAAGAAGCATGTGTCTGAGGAGGCAGCTTAGGGATATGGAAGATACAAACCTGCACATCATAAGTCCCGTTTAGTAAGACAGGTCTTTGGGAATTGATGTCCTGCAGCACTCCTGAAAGCACAGTGCGGTTGACTTTCTGGAAGTCTTTGGAGTGGCTGAACTGCACCATGTTGTGGAGAGCCAAAATTTTAGTGTCAAGCTCCGCATCCTGCCTGGTACGGTTGTGCAGTCCTAGGTGGTACTTGCGGAAGTGTTTGATGAGATCTGTGGGGTCGTTCCCATAGTAACCATAACCACAGATGTTGCATTTGAAGTCCTGAAGCTCTGGAGACAGAGGCGCCGTATCTGGGTTATCATTTGCTGACAAATCTGCTTTTGATTTGTTCGGCCTTAAACCCCCATCTGAAGGCACTTGTGGGTTTTTTGAGGCCATGGGGACCGGACTTGAGCCTTGGCCATCAGTTTGACCGCTTTGCACTTGCACTGTTTCATCTGTAGCTTTTGGCGACGTCTGATGCTCTTTGTCTGTCTCCACTGGATCTCCTGATGGAGTGAAGACCACATCTTGGGTGTCATCTGCATCTGATCTTAGAGGAGACTTCAAGGGCTCACAGATTCCCCCAACAGCTGGAGATGAGAAAGCCAGCATATTTCTGTCTGTCACCTCATCATGAGGAAAGGACGGAACATTTCCTCCCTTATTGTGGCTTTCATAATTGATGCCAGCCTTTTCACTCAGCACTGAGCTTTTTAAGTCTTTTTTAATGCTGGAAGATGGCTCTTGGATATGCAGGCAAAGATCCTCCTTGTTGTTTAGCTCTGCAGCATCACTCTGGTCGGTATTTTCTTGCATCTGATCTGCAGAAAATTCTTTTTTCCTTCCAGACTCTTCGTTTTCAGTACCTGTAGACTCAAGGATCTGTACCTCACCTTCACTAGCGATGTTTCTTAGAGGGGGATTCTTTTTCCGGACCATATCTGCCAAAATAGAGAGACAAACAATTATGGAATTATTTGAAATATAGAGTAGATTGTAACCCTGGCATTTTTTCAGCATTCTAAAAATATATAGATACGTAAAACCTGAAGAAACAGTTTTTGTCAGACAGATTTTAGCTAGTCTATGTAGCAAAATGGAAACATACCAAAAAAACTGGCCACATTGCGAATGCACTCCATTACAAAAATTCCTTTAAAATCTGTGAAAATCTAACTTCCATCAGAGTAAGTGAATTAAAGGTGTCATTACCTTTTCTGAAAATAGTGGTCAGTTAAAGCCAGTAGGAATTTTAAAGAATGCGTTCTTGAAAATCATTTTAGTATACTAAGGGGGGAGGAGAGGAGCCTTTGTGATCTAATGTGAATACACTGCACAACTAGACAAAGTGAAGTTTAGCAGAAATATGTCTACCACACATAGCTAGGAGTACTTGAACAGGCTATTATAAAGGTATCCGATTTAGGTGGGCAAGTTACTTTGAGGTTTTAGGAAAGTTATCTTTCCTAAACAGATATCTGCTGCTTCTTAGCAAAAGCTTCCCCTTTGTACCCATGTAAACTGCAACCTAGATTAAAGTAAAATACTAGACTCCAGTCCTGAAAACTATTACTCATGCAAGTAGTCTTATGTGCCACATAGGGAGAGCCAGACTTCAGTAGGACTACAAATGTGAATAAAGTTTTACAAAACTGAAGCCATAAATTTTACTTCACTGTTTTGCTTGATTACAGGTCTATCCAGGAAACACCTGGAAATGAAGTAGGTCTAACCATCTGAATGTTTTTTCTATATATCTATTGAATCTTAACTTCAGGCATTACCAGTATTGCCAAGTAGGAAGACATACCTCCCAGGTCTATATATGGAAACTGGGACCAGACAGAATGTAAGAGGTCAACATTGATGACTTATTGCTAACTGAAAAGGGAATGGTCTGAAAAAATGGTGACTGATATATATAGGTAGGATGCCCAACTGCAGATGCACTACACAGGCAATTGTGATTCCCACTGAGGATTTTTTTTTAAGCTGATACTTTCTTGACTGTGCATTTTTGGACTCTGGATTAGGATGCTCATCATCAGCTGCTTTGATCACTCTGTGTTCACACACTGACTATGTGTAGAAGACAGAAGTTCTACACTATTTCTATGGTCTTCTTTTTGCCAGTGCTGCACACAATGGTGGTTGTTTTTCCCCTGCCAAATGGTGTGTGGTCTAGTGGCAGCAGACTGCACTAACATACATGAGATCCAAGCCTGAGACTCAAACTTGATCATCGGTTCCCAGGCCAACAGTTACTGTGAGTGCTACATTACATCTTTCTGTGAGCAGAAGGGCCCCTGGCAATTTTGAGAGCAATGCTGATGTTTTTCAAATGGTGCCATATCCAGACCTCCTAGAGTGTAGGATGATCTTCTCAAAACAATACCTAGTGAAGGGGGACTGGGGCCAGAGGGTAAAATAAAGGAATCAGCATCTGTTCTTCCTTCTGTTTATATCTGCTCCACATGAAAGGGCAGTGTTTCCTACATTGAGAAAAAAAGACAACTTCTCATGGAAAGTGTCCCTCTTGTGCCTAAGATTCTGGTGTCTTTGCAGTTGAGCTGATCCACAGGCAGCATTGTCTGCAAGAAGACTGCATTGACTTGCAGTGCTAACTCGTTACACACATACAGACATTCCGTGTGGTCTTAATTGGTTTCTTAACACTCTAGTGCAATTCCTTATTTTAGTAAGCTAACATGCCTGTGAACCAAATGCCTTCTCCTCTTTCAACTAGATCACAACTGCCAATGCATACATGTGCTGAAAAAATAAATAAATAACACCTGAACAATTAAGTCAGTCACTAGTCAGGACTGTAACACCAGAAAGACTTCTTGATTCAGCGAGGGCAGGTTAAGCAAGACAGCCCCAACCCCACAAAACATGTAAGCATGTGCCCAACTTGAAGCATCTGGGTAGTCCCATTGACTCATGGTATTACTGTTGTTCTATGGGACTTCTCACATGTTGATGGTTACACATATGCTTATATGATTTGCAAGATCAGGATCTATGCTAGGTGTCTTTCTAAATCCATGTTTGCTTGGCACCTGCTTACACAATCTAAATGATCTGTAAAATAATCACACTTCCACTGAAACCCATGGGCAAATTAAAAAGGAACATCAATTGTGTTAGGTAAGAAGGAGCCAGAGGTTTAATAAGAGAACATCATGGTGTTTTTTTAGGTCAAAATTAAACAGGGCTGAATTTCTGTTTTTTAATGTTTTTGCAACTGGTTCTATGGGTAGATAAGGAGAGTTTGGGGCCTTGTTATCTTGGAGGAAGACAAAATGAAAGACAGTCTAAAAGAATCCCTACCCATGCAAGAGCGCCAAGAAAATTGGGGCTGCATGCAACCTTACTAGATAGAACTCCAGATATAGATGTCCTGTGTTCAATCTCAACTTCCATGTCTGTGGGGCCATGCGCATATGTAGGCAACACCGAATACTTCTGCTTAAGGGAATTTTCCATGCTGTATTTTATAGTCATAAAAAATATGAAAATGTTCATATAAATAGAAATTGTTCTCAAGCTGCATGTAAGATTTTTTTTTTAATATTCTGTGATTTACATGGTTGGTATTTATTCTAGAGAACCCTTAGAAAAGAAATGATACTTTTCCTGTTGCTGGAATTCCATCACTATCATTTTTCAGAAAGACATATTATGTAAATAAAAGCACATTTGCAGTACTTCTAAATCAAGGAAACCATCCACTAGCAAGTCTTAAGTTAGATACAGGAAGAATATAGCCACTCAAATTATTATCTCTAAGACAAATAACAGATTGCACAATGTTTTATTGTGTGCCAAGAACTTTTTCAGTTAACATTTTCACTTGAAAAAATGGATCACATACTTGTAAAATCATACCCAGCATTGACTTCATAAGGCATGTGGCTTTAGAGTGCTTTTTACAATTATTAATTCTATTAGTCAACTAGCAGGAGGGCTAATGCAATTGTCTTAGAAGATGCACGGAAGACACAGAAGACATTTTGAGAGCTGATCTGTACATCTGCAAAACAAAACAAAACAAAGGTTTTCCTTCCTAAATTATGCATTCACAATGTTGCTTTTACTTAAAAACATTATTATGCCTATTTTATATTCACATGCAACCATCACTGGGCACTATACCAAGAATGGCAGCAAGCTATTCTGTACTTCAGTCAAGCTTAAGAAGTGCTACATCTCTTTCTCTCTCTTTCTTGTGCGCGCGCGCACACACACACACACGCACAGAGATTGTGCTATCACATTAAATTGCCTCAGATGTCAGTTTTACCCAAGAATGTAAAACAGATGCTGAAATCTAGCTGGAGATGTTGTGTAGCAAAAAAACACTTTTTTTTTAATAAATTAATATATATTCCACATTGCTGGGAACTGTATGGCTTAAAGGGACAGGTAATTAGATACCAGCTCAGTGGTTCAAATCCAGCCCACGTTGGCAGTGACTGAAAGTCATCATCTATTGGCTGCGTAGTGTCCCACAATACAATGAATCTAGTAGTATTAATTTAGTTGCTAGTGGGCAAATGTCCATATGACAAAAACATAGTCACAATGACAGAAAAGTTTATTCACAGTCTCAGCAAAGAGACTAAGTGCTAAATGCGCATAGAGATTGAACTACCTGCTCATTATTGGAGGTGGTAATCTTTCCACAACAAAGGGAAGATTTAAAGCCTGATCTGAAGCCCTCTGAAATCAAGGAAACTGTCTTCAACAGGCTTTGGATCAGGCCTTTGAGAAAGGTAGTGTGCAGAACTGGTTTGCGGGGTTCTACAAGGCTGTGGCCTTTCATTATCCTATTTGCATGGAGGAGGGTAGGAGTGAGGTAGCATTGAAAATATAAATTAATGTAAAGTGATCAAATGGGTTCAAAGTTGGTCACTGATTTTTTCCTGAAGGTACTTATATGTCCCCTTATCCATCACAATAGCATCTGAGGCCCTCACAAGTGCTTCTGTTTTTAAACCACAGTAATAGTTATTCATGGTTCCCCTGCAAGGGGGGAGAAAGGAAATTGTTTGTCAGGACGAATTAAAAATGTTAGCACTGACTCTGGAGGTATGCACTGTCCGTTACCTGGGCCATAACTGTTTTGTGGAAAACCTGTACTCCAGCAACCTTCACCAGCTCGACATTTTACCAGCTCAATTTAAGAATTTAGAGATCAGGATATTGCAGATACAAGTCATCTTAGTCCAGCTGACAGACGCATGGTTACATTGCCCCGGAACAATGGATTGCTCCCCTTTCCATCTTAAACCTGTTTCCGGTTAAGCTGAATATGTTTATGTCACATAAACCCACATGTGGGTAAATTTATAGATTTATAGATTCCAAGGGAAGGGACCACTGTGATCATCTAGTCTGACTTTTTGTATAACACCGGCCCTAGAGCTTCCCCAACATAATCCCGAGAGCAATCCAATCTTGATTTCAAAATTGCCAGTGATGGAGAATCCATCAGAGCCCTTAGTAAATTGTTCGAATGGTTAATTACCCTCACTGTTAAACATTTACACCTCATTTCCAGTCTGAAGTTGTCTAACTTCAACTTCCAGCCACTAGATCGTGTTATACCTTTCTCTGCTAGATTGAAGAGCACATTATCAAATATTTGTTCCCCATAAATGGGACTGCACAGTATTTAACAGAGCAGCTATATGTCAGAGTAAAAAGCATTCAAAGCAGACAGTAGGCTCTCCGTGTAAGATTTAGCTTGAGTGTACCTCTGATATACACACTTTAGTTATGTGATTATTATAAAGGCACTAAACATCAGGACAGACTTTATTCATATGCTCTTTACATTACAATAACAGATTTGAAAGATGTGTGAACTTTGTGACATGACCAATGACTAGTACGGTATTTGGGGCACAGGTAGATAAGTAGAAGGCAAGTAGATGGGACCTCTGAACACTGTGACTTTAGCTATGCCAGTACATCCCAGAAATTCAAAAGATATTGACATTTAACAGCATACAGTAGGATCTCATTAAACTCTCAATGTCTCAGCTTAATATATGCCTAATAGTTACCTACCTCACATAAGTATTGCCAGGCTTAATTAATTAATGACCGTAAAACTCTCTACTGAAAACTGCTATATAGCACAAAATATTATTTCAAAAATCATTAGGTCCAAAAAAAAAAAAAAAAAAACCACCTGTGGAATTCCAGCCTACACCATTTTGTGGGCTTGGAAGTGATCAATTATTAGAGGAGACTCAGACTACTTTTAATAATTTTTTGAACTTTTTTTCTCCGTCACAGTTCTGACAACACCTTGATAGCTAGAAAATGAATCTTATCTTTGGAATAGCATACATTCACACTAGTTTGTATTGTAGGGTTGGATAAGAGAGTAGGGCTTTTGGAACTGGTTTGGCATTCTCTTGTAAAACAAAGAAGAATACATGTATTTTGATGTCTGCCGACACTCCACCTCACCATGAAACATGATCATCTACTCTACCACGGTGCTCACATTTACCACCTCAGGGGGTGGGGGAGATTATTCCACACAAAGATACTACAAACACTGTAGGCTGGGCTTTATTCAAAAAACAAACATACATACAAACAAACAAAAACACAACACCTTAGATGTCTTGTTAAAGGTGTTTGTTCTGCCCAACTATATAAAGCCCGAAATGAGCTGAAGCCTTCCTACCTAACAGGCCATTTCTCTCCCTCTTCCTCCTGCTGCAGTTATGATCAGTAAGTACTCCCAGGCTGGAAATCCCTAGTCAAAAGAAAGGCTGTTTCCAGCAGGGTGCTCCCCATGAGGACCCCTCAACTTTAGAATTCACTTTCCACCCAGTCCATATTCAACAGCCCAAACTGGCAACAATTATGGTTAGAAGGTCAACAACGTATGATTAGGTCAGCAAATTTCAGAGTGGTAGCCTGTTAGTTTGTATCAGCAAAAACAAAGAGGAGTCCTTGTGGCACCTTAGAGACTAACACATTTATTTGGGCATAAGCTTTCGTGGGCTAGAACCCACTTCATCAGATGCATGAAGTGAAAAATACAGGAGCAGGTATAAATCCATGAAAGGATGGGGGTTTATTACCTACACCCTTTCCCAAGGGTGTAGGTAATCCACATCCCCAAGAGGCGGTAGCTATGTCAATGGGAGAAGCCCTCTCATCAACATAGCGCTGTCTACAGTGAGAGTTAGGTCAGTAAAACTGCTTCACTCAAGGGTGTGGATTTTCCACACCCCTGAGCAATGTAGCTCTACCGACAACTTATGATGCTAGCATAGACCAAGCCTTTGCCTATCATGCCCAGTGAAAGGCAGCAATATACTATGTTTCCTAGCAAGCTTTGCTCTCTTGCTCTCATAGAGACTGATTAGGAACAATTAACACCTCGTCTTAACCCTTCACTACTGAGAGGAAAGAGGAGCTCCAGACCTCTTTACATCTGGAATTCAAGCATCTGGCTCTGAACAGAAGGATAGCAGAATGGACTTATTCACAAACAACCCACTGATTCTCAAGAGCACTTCCTTCCCTTTTGTATCAGTGTCCCGAAACCATGAAAGAAGGAAGAAAGGCAAGGCAAGAAAAGTCATAGCCCTAGCAAAGTGCCCCCAAAGTTGACTTTTAACATATTAGGGCCTGATCCTACAAATCTGAAATAACGTAACTAGTCCTTCGTGTGTGTAACTGCTTTGAATAAATTACAGCTCCTCACATGAGTAAAGATCTGCAGGATCAAACAATTATTTTGTAAAAACTTCTCTGTTCAATGGTTTAAAAAGACTCGCTGTCTTGATACTCTATATTCTGTATGCACCACTTAAATGGTGATTGCATAATCGAGTTAGAAAATTCAAGGCTGCCGATAAATATATTGCTTATAGGTCTTGATGGCAGAAGAGCTACTAAACCGCAAAGGTGCATTTCCCTCCCTTTTTCAGGCGCTCCAGTACAAACACTGAACATCAAATTAGTTTCTTCACAAAATGTTTCAAACTTTGTTTAAAAAAGAAAAAAAAGTTACATGCTATGCTGTCTTGTTCATTCCCATTTAAATTTGCTCTCTCTGCATTGATCATTCATGATTCTTGAAAAGTATGTCTTTGACATCCTAAATCCTGTTGAGGTAGAAAGTGTCATCACCTTCAAACAACTCTCATCAAATAAATCTCCTATTAATTTGCATCAAATTAATCCAAAACAATCTTTTCTATTAGCATATGCTTCAGAGCACGGAGCACATTAATAGTCCTCTAGCCACCGGACAAAATCTAGGTTTTTCTATGGGATAAAATTAGCTTGCTCATTTCAGAGCATTTAGGAGTGCAGTTTGAAAACATTTTGCTTAAGTCTTTGATTGAAAGCTTGCTCATTACAATTAAAATTTATGACCAGCATAATCCTACAATCAATTTTCAGGCAAAATTCCCACTGAAGTCAAGAGGAGATTTGCCAATAGGGGATGCACGATTGGTTTAACTGATCTCCAGATGGTTTAACTGATCTCCAGAGAGGAGATGGCCCAATGTCATACAGCAGGTCAGCAGCAGAGCTAGGAACAGAACCCAGCTCTCCTGAGTCCCTGGCCCATTTCACTCTCCTCTGCGTATTTCAGCACAGAGAGTTTCAAGCCAGCACTGGGCAAAAGGCCAACCTCTTGTAATTTAATAAGGTTCAGAAAGAGCACCTCATGGAAAAATCTAAATGCTTCAATTTATCATGACAGTTATGGGATAAACTGGCATTTTATTTGTATGTAAATTAGACTCCAAAACAAAATAAAAAGGCCATGCTTTCAGAGAATATTGTACCTCCGCTTCTCTGCTCTCAATTTGTCTAAAACCAGCTCTGTGTATTAAAGGTGTTTAATTTTTATGTGTTGATGTTGCTTTGCGTGCTCCCCAGTCTGTTATTTTACTGAGGAGTAAATCCAAAATGATTGTTCACTGCAGTGAAATAACTGCCTTCGTAACAGCACTTAGCTCCCCCATGGCAGGCACAGCCCAGCCATCCACACTGAATTCACTGGTTATTTTATTAATGTAGCAAAAAGTAGGTACATTATATAGGAACATAGGAATTACCTGACTGGATCAGACCAGAGTTTCATCTAGTCCAGTATCTTACCTCCGACAGTAGCCAGTGCAGGATGCTTCCGAGCAAGGTGCAAGAAGCCCCGTAGTGGACAGTTATGAAATAAACTGCCCATAAGAAAAATGTCCTCCTATCACCCAGTAGTTAGAGAGCAGCTTATTTTCTGAAGCATGAGGATTATATCCCTTACATAACTTTTTTATGTTTTAGTATTTGCTATTCTAATTCTGGATATTCTTGACATCCTATAAACCTCTAATATCTTTTTCAGTTCTATTATGATCTAGACTTCAATGGTATCTTGCGGCAATATGTTCCACAGTCTAATTATGTATTGTGTGAAAAAGCATTTCCTTTTATCAATTTTGAATTAGCCGCCTTTAAATTTAACAGAATTTTTCCTTGTTCTTGCATCAGGGTATAGGGTGAACAGAAGATTCCAATATACATTCTCTATATGATTCACTATTTTACATACTTTTATCATGTTCCTCTCTTGGGTAAGCTATCACAATCTTTTCAAAGCTCTCTTCATACAAAAGTTTTTTGAAGTCCCTAATCATTCTCCTTGCCTGTCTCTGAACCCCCTCTAATCTGTAATATCCTGTATCCTCAAAAGAGTAATTAGATACTTAAAATCATAACATAACTATAAAATTCCCGAATGACAATGTTAAGATACTTACATTAGTTCAGAAACAGTGTCACATACAAATATAGAAAGAAAGAAGGAATTAATTGCACGTCATTTTGAAAAATGTGTTATCCAAAATATTCAGAGATGAGTACAATATATATTTGTACATTATTGTGCATATAATAATGTATACATCTAAAAATATTGGTGGGCCAACGGAACAGCAGTAGAATATTAGTACTAGTGACAAAGATTATGATATATTGCCATTATCAAAAACAATTACAGCTGAGGGCTTTTTTCTTTCAACTTTATATTGCTATTGACCTTAAATTCATTATTGTTCCCCTATTCATCATAAGTTTAACATCATAATAGATGAGATCCATGACACAGGCCAGGGCCGAGTTGTACAATGCTTTTAAGGGAAGGATGAGAAATTTAATTTTGATACATGAGCCAGTTGTGCAATTCAAATAGGGGAGTCTCATGGCAGGACTGAACAGAGAAGAAGGTATTTGCTGATCCCTTTTGGATATATTAAAAGGGAGCAATATGAAGATCAGGCAGGGTAGAAAAGAGGAGATTTACAGTAAGCAAGGCTGAGATGATAGGGTCATAGACAAGTATTTTTCCCATAGGGATTAAAAGGAAGAAAGGAGATTTTGCTATGGTTTAAGAAATGGACCAGCAAGGTACAGTGAGAGCCTCTAAGTGAGAGGAAACGGAGGATCCAAAGATATCACCAAGATTACACATAGACAGGGAGGAAGGCATTGTCAACAGCAAGAAAGTTAAGAGGAAACACACGTGGTTCAGGAAATAAGTATCTCAATTTTGGCTATATTAAGTTTGAGCTGGTGGCAGGCCATCCAAGATTAAATGAAACAAACAATAACTTCACTCATTTTTTTTATCAAGACTACAGAAGATGTGTCAGTCTAAGTGGAAGTCTTGTTCTTTTCAGTCAGGGAATAAGCCCACTTTTCTTGCTAAGCCCAAACTCCCTTTAAAGACAATGGGAGTTTGGGGTTTGCAAGTGACACAGAACTGGACTCTTGAGATATTTGGCAGAGGCACTGCACACTGCAATGCAGAGACACAGGGTAGGACCTAGTTCCCAGGCCGTCAGAAATCAGGTATGGATGGGAGTGACTCATTTGTTCTTTTGGCTTGTGGAACACTATGGGCTGACGGCAAAAGTCCCACGGGCTTCAAAGGGACTGGGATCAAGGCCCATGGCTTCTCCCTGTGCATGTGCCACCTGCTAGCCACAAAAAACAAGCATCAGATGAAATTGCTCACTCAGACAAAACCAGAAGACGTTGAACTGATACGCTGTCTCCAAAATCTGATGAGTCTGAGCATCCAAACTGGGGGCCAAAAAATTAAAGCAGCAAAGTAACTCAAAAATAAATTGGAGGAAGCTTCTAGTTAGGGATGGATGAATTGGCACAGATAAAATAAGAACACACCTAAACTTTTACCCCAAACCCAAACTCAACCAAAACCTTCTGAGGAAAGGGGGAAAGGAAGGACGGGAAGAACAGGATAAGTATTGGCTGGGATTTCAAAAAAGTTCAGCTACATTCAGTTTGAAGACGGGAGTGGAAGAGAGAAACAAACAGGGTATCAAAGCTGGGATTCCTGACAGACCAAAAGTGGAGAGAGGGAAGGAAACACAGGGGAGACTGTTCAATTCTGTAGCTTTCCTATATACAGCCTGGACCAGAAGCAGAAATGCCAAAATGCCATGGGAAAGGATATTCTCATGGTATTTTTCCAGCCATAGCAGAAGCACCAAAAAGCTCATAAAACTACCCCTTCTTACACGATTGCTGGCCTGGGCTTGCAGACACAAAATGTATGGATAGGACAAGTGACAGCAATGGGAGTCGAGCCCATTTACATTAGGGCTGACTTGGGTAGGTAATCTTTAGGGGGCTTATGCAAACTGAGCTGCACCTTCAAAGCTTCTGATATGCCCCTACTGTGTAGTTTTAGGGTACGTCTATACTTACCTCCAGGTCCAGCGGTAAGCAATCTATCTTCTGGGTTCGATTTATCACATCTTGTCTAGACGCGATAAATCAATCCCGGATCGATCTCGGAAGTGCTCGCCGTCGACGCCGGTACTCCTGCTCCGTGAGAGGAGTACGCGGAGTCGACGGGGGAGCCTGCCTGCCGCGTCTGGACCCGCGGTAAATTCGAACTAAGGTACTTCGACTTCAGCTACGTTATTCACGTAGCTGAAGTTGCGTATCTTAGTTCGAAGTGGGGGGTTAGTGTGGACCAGGCCACAGTCTTGCCTGAGCATGCTCAAGAGAACTCACATTCAAAGAGTGCGGGGAAGGGGCAACAGAAGATTCATTTTTCTATCTGTACTTTTAAAACAACAAAAATGCAAATCTACAGGCTGAGTAATGTTGGTAAGAATGTATAGCTAATGCTATTCCATGCTTTCCAATTTCCATACGCTAACACTAACCGGAGATATTATTAAATCTAAAAGTTATCTTGATGCTTTGATAATCAAATTAAATCTATATATATATAATGACTCTACATACGCAAAGTTTACAAAACTATTAAGTTTCACTATTGCAACTGTTTCCCCCATGCG
The DNA here is from genome assembly GCF_013100865.1 of Trachemys scripta elegans. Classification (NCBI taxonomy): domain Eukaryota; kingdom Metazoa; phylum Chordata; order Testudines; family Emydidae; genus Trachemys; species Trachemys scripta. Next base: position 256,577,255 of record NC_048299.1, read on the forward strand.
CTGGGAGTTAACATATATCCAACAGCCATACATTCCCAACACAGACTGTTTTATTTCGTAATTGATTTAAGAATTTAGATTTTTAAAAATGGGATATGTTTAGATATTGATATAAACATTTTCTATACATTTGGAATGGATCATCTTTTAACTCTGATCTTGCTATGGCCGTGACTGATACAATTTTCAGCTCTATTTGATTTGGGTGTCAAATAAGGAGGGAGGCCTGTTCAGCATTATATTATACAATTTTATATTTCATGTCCCTTGTGAAAATGTACTCTACGTTAAATACAAACAAGTCAGATTCTGCTTTTACAGTGGGCACAAATGACCCAACTCTCCCTTGTGATTGGGGACAGCAGCAGCAGCAGAACCACAACAAAAAATCGGATTGTGCGTTCCCTACACAAAACAGCAGCTATGCCTAATCAAGAAAGCTTGGCCATTTGTCATAAATTAGAGAGCTGACATTGGAACCTAATATTAGCTTTAGCCAAGATACTGGTGAACTACCTTGCATTTGCGATCAGCATTATCGACTGCAAAAGAATTTCCACAGTAGCACATATTACATTGAACCCATACTAATGCAAAAACAAAGAGCCACTTTGTTATAGAGAAACACAGGAGTCAAAGGGAATAGAAATGTGTTTGCTGTTAGGTGGTTTCTCCTTAACCAGTGTTAAATCAGTAACATACTTTTTTATTGGGGGGTGTGGGGGAGGGCAGGGGGGTATATAGCCATGGTAATTTTTGGTTATGAAGATGCTTCACGACAGAGAAGAACTTTAGAACTTTTGAGGAGGTGAAGAAGTGGGTGCCCTCAGGGTCAAACAGATGTGTGTTTTCAATACAGTATATCATTTCTGTAGCACCATTTTGGTTCTGCTGGAGAAGCAAAGCAAACACAGACTCTTAAAAACTCTGTTGTAAACATGTGATATGGTTATTACAGCGGCTTCAAGCACTGTGCTCTTGCGTCCATCTTCCAGTGGCAAGTGATGCCAACTTCAACTTACTGATTGCTGGATGAATATATAGAGTGAAAAAAAAAGGTTTCTAAATCAGTTTCTGCCCAACTCCCACATGAACTTTCCATGGGAAAATCTCATAATACTGGAGTAAGTGATTTTTTGAATCTAGCTTTTAGCTCTTAATAGAAGATTTCTGACTCCTGGCTTTGATTCTTTATTGCATGAAGGGGTATAGTGCCAAAAGTCCTCACATTACGCTCTACAATACAGAACTTTAATTTAAACCCTGTTAATCTGCCAAGATCATAAAACAGATACAAAGAAGTTTTAAAAATTGATTTTAAATATTGATTTCTCCGGGAGCTAAATATGTTATTTCCATAAATGTAAAGACAACACAGGTTGCAAAATCCACACTGCAATATATATACACATACTTAACACTACCACCACTGGTGCTTATTGATTCAGGTTGAGGTTTATAGTGGAAAACTGTAGTCCAATGTGCACATAGACACCAAAATTGGATATAATTATGTCCACTGGAGGACACTTTTTCAGTCCAAGGAGAGTAGCTGTAACTATAGTCCATTCTATATACTTCATATTGTGTGTGTGTGTGTGTGTGTGTGTGTGTGTGTGTGTTATTATATATAATCATTTCCTTTAAATGGTTGAGCAGAACAAACACCACCTTTCACCCCTCCTTATCCCCTACCTCTCACAAAAAAACCTCTTCACACACAGCAATCCTTGCCACTCCATTCCATTCTCCCTCCTTAGAGTTGTCTTCTTGCCTCCTCCCCAACTGGTTCAGTACCTCCCCAGACTGAACAAATATAGAGCAATGATATAAGGGTGATTCAGTTGCACTGGGATGTATCTCACAAATACAGCAAGCGACTTACTAAAGCAATTTCTAGGTTTACTGGCACCTTCAGTTTCAGAAAACCCTGAAAATAATTTGCATAGGCTACAACAGCACCTCCTTTGAAGTAGTGTTGCAACTTGTGCAAAGGAATTGGGATGTACCCGAAGATCCAGGCTACAAATTAACCCAGCCAACTAGGTGGAGAAGCTAAGAGTTCAGCAAGATAGCAGCTGAACCAAGAAATGCAATTCGGTTGAGCGAGGCTGTGTCATGTCATCCTGATCAGATAGGTGCCAGCCATTCAATAATCTTTTGTTGTTTGCACTCTGCCCATTAATCCATTTCTGATGAAACTACTTCTAAATTTTCCAAATCTCTGAGCAGTTTCAAACATTGTTTTAAGAACTTGACAGAAAAAAAGGTCTCATCCTCACAACAATGTGCAGGTAAAGGACGGGCAATAATTAGTCCTGTAATACTTACAGTTGATAAACCATGCGGCCCGGATATGTGATCTTTATACCATTAGAAATGAAAAGAGAGAGTCCAACTTCTAGAGTTGTTTGATTAACTGATAGAGGACCTTAAATCTGTGATGTTTTATCTATAGAAATTTTACTTCATAATCGTTGCCATACTTTTTTGTGATTAGTTTTAGCTATAATTTTCTTCTCCCTCCTGACCTGGTACAGCTGGATTCATGCTACTCAAACACCTTGCTTTACAAGCAAAGAGAGATGAAAACAGGACTAACTGAATTTAAATATTATGCACAGAGAGAATACATAATGGTGTAGCACAAAGGGATTGGGAACTACCATCATCACTCATCTGTGACTTCTCCACTTGTGATTAATATGAACAGCCCAAATTCATGCTGATAAAATCTTAATGCCATAAGACACCTGCGTGTAAGTGTGTAAGACACGAGAGTGTAAGCACATACATACATTTATCACATATAGAGATTAAATATACATACACACTGTAGTCACAAAAGTGCAATATGCATGTGTGCTTTGTATGATATTCTGGTCTCCTGCACAACCAGTCCTGTGAGAATCTACTGCACACACCAAAAGAGGGGTGGAGATTTTTTTTTCCCAAAAAGACTCCTCTCTCTATCATCCATGAATCACACAATCCCCGGGCGGGCTTTGATCCACTAAACAAAAAAAGGAGCCCCTATGGTCCTAAAAGCTATAGTATCATGTTTGGATTTCTATTAATCCACCTTTGAATGACAGTAGCTCTGGCATCTTCCCCTAACCTTATCCAGTGAAGTTCAAGAGATCTGAACATTTCAACTTCCGAGACCAGGAAGCTTGCTATTAAGATTCACGCTGGATGCATGCTTATGCACATATGTATATCCATGTATTGTTCCCGTTGTGCCTGCTAACAAGGTGGTATTCTTACTTCACTAACGCCAATCAAATACAGGTTTAATGGTTAGCCTGCAGAACACTTGAGGTGCTATCTCCACTGGGAAGTTCTCTTCTTTGTGACAGCTCTGCCATGTTGGCAGTCTGCTTATACGTACACCTGATCGTGTGTGTGTAGAATTATCTGAATAGCAGAGAAGACGACACAAGGTTTGCAGGGATTTGAAGCTACATTATAGACAGAAGTACTGCAGTGATTTCCTGGGAAACCTATTAAAAACCACATGGTGTGACAACCAAAAAAACATATGCACAGCAATAGGCCAACTGACAGTGTGCGAGAGCAAGCCCATGGCAGGCAATGAAATCAAGATGTACCAAAACCCAAAAACGAGTCATGCGTTTGCCCAAAGTTTCATAATTCTCAGCTCATACTCTGTAGTTTGATACACTTCCCAAGAAGTATAGGGGGAGGGAAGGGAAGCACTGCACATGTTGATTTTGCACATTACATACAGCACAGGAAAGGATAACAAAAGACAGATCCCTTTCATTTTAGCCATAGACTTGTCAGGGTAAGGGTGTGCGTGAGGTCTAGAATTTTTATTTGTGTTTCAAGTACATGTGTTTAATTGTACTTGTAGGCCTTCACGGGTAACATGTGTGATCCTCTTTACAAGCAAACAGCTGTTAATCAGACTTTGAAAGTCTTCCCAGGGCCATATTCCCATTCTATCATGTTTTTACAGTACCATATGCATGCTCACGTCAGACCCTGAACTGGTCAAAAAGAAGTCATGTCTCCTTCTCCAGGGGCTGGTGAGCGAAGAAGAAGAAGAATCTCAAGAAGTGAAGAAGTGTCATTAATTTAGGAATCAGGATTAGCCAAATGGTCAACATACTGTGCAAGCTCATACAGCAAAACTGTACTGAATAACTATGAAGTTCCGATTAACAGAACCCACAAGAAAGCACTAGACAGGGGTTTCCTTTCACCTTCGCTGCACTGTTTTCTGTAACTATAAATATTCAAGGGTTAACAAAGTGGGAAAGTAATGAAAACACTCAGAAAGAAAATCAGTTTAAGACATTAATCAACAATGCTGTACAGGGCTTTAGCATGTGCTGTGTGCACAGCTCTACAGTCACATCCCAGCAATGCAGAGTTCCAGAAGTTTGGTCTCTGCATTTCAGTCAGTTTGCAATCTGTGCAGGAGCTCCAGTGCTGGATGCAACACATTGTTTGTGTCTTGCCTAGGCTTCCTGAGAGCATTCTCAGCTTTCCTGAAATGAAGGGCACATTTCTCTCTAGTTTGGTCTTTTTTTTTTCTTTTTTTCCTTTCATTTTTATGCTTTCATTAAAATATAATTTAATTACAAAAAGAAGAGTGGGCCAGTGGTTAGGGCACTAGTCGAAGATTGTGGAAACCTGATTCCACCACAGACCCTGTTCCACCACAGACTTCCTGGGTGACTTTGAGCTAGTTGCTTAGCCTCTCTGTGCCTCAAATTCCCATCTGTAAAATGGGGATATAATAGCACTGTCCTACCTCACAGAATCTAAATTCAAGTCTAAATGCATTAAAAGATTGTGAGGTGCTCAGACACTCCAATAATGGGAGTGATATGCGCCCCTAAGATAGAACGATTTTTTTTCTAAAAAGAGCTCCCACTCCTGGAATATATGGTTTGTGTAATATCCACTATGGCACACCATAAACCAAGGATTAACTCTCCCCTTATCCAAATTCCTACTTTGGTGAGGCTTACTAACATTAGTCCATCACACACAGAAATATTCTCATGCAGGTTTGCCAACTCTCACAATATTGTGTCGTTTTCTTAAAGCCCGAGCTTTATAGAACAGCCCTTTGCTCCTACCTCCAAACCCCACCGCCATTCATTGACAAAACAAAAAAACCCACTGCTTTGTAATACTCAGCCAGTTTTTTGTTGTTGAATTGTGCTGCCTGTCTGTTTCAACTGTAAGCTCTTGATGGAAGAGGCCATGTCTTCCTCTGTGTTTTGCAAAGCACTAATTATGTTTTGATGTCCAACAAATAATAACAATGTTTAATATAAACCATATTGGAAGCTTTGCCATCTATATCTTACACGCCTTCCCCACTACCACTCCCAAACAAAAGCTTTACTGAAAGTCGCATCATGGACTAGAGTATTAATTTGATACAACTGCATTTGGGGCATCTAACAAAACGGACACATGAACCAGTTTGAGCAAATGCAAAATGTTTTTTCTTAAGAGTAAGTGACAATTTTTTCTAATTTTTTTCTGAGTTACTTTTTGCATCTCCGGTCAAGCAAATAGCCTCAAGAGACAAAGCTTTCCACTACGGTGAAGGAAATATAATCACATATAATTTTTTTAAAACATTATAGGTATCACACTGAAAGCTTGTGTTAAGGACAAGATCCATAAATTTAGACTTGCCAGCTTTGCTCTGTGAGCAAGTTGCATCACCGGTGTATGTGTATATGACACACTCAGCACAGCTCTTGCAAATCTCTATTTTTTTTAAAAGCAGGTTAGTACTGGACTGCTAGTTCTTTACTCTTTGACTAATGCACAGAAGATATATAGCACCTACTGCAGCACTGCAAACTTTCTCACATTGCCCTGTCAATGCACCTCAACTAGAGCTAGTTCAACAATGAGAAAAATATGTGATAATTTTTTAAACATGAAAATACTTGAATAAATTATTTAACAGACATTATCTGACTTCAGTCATAACCTTGACATACCATGTCTAGAGACGGTAAGTTTGGTTTCCTATTCACTTCACACAGGCCACTAAACAGATACCAAGTGACTTCTGGTCACCAACAAACAGAGCTGGTGTTCAGCCAGAGGCAAGGGCCTGATCCAAAGTCTAGTGAAGTCGACGGAAGCCTTTCTGTTGATTTCAATAGACTTTGAATCAGGCCCTTGGAGATAAAAAACTGTGAAATCCCGGCCCCATTAAAGTCAATGAGAGTTTTGCCACTGACTTCAATGGAGTCAGGATCCTACCTACATCTCAATCAATACCAAGATCCTGAGCTATCCAGTTTCACTAGGCTTTTGCAATACTTTGCTTGTTTAACAGAATTTAGTAAGCTGACAGAGAGGAGGGACAGGGATGATAGCGGGTGGCTCAGCAGAGGAGTCTTGATATTCGTGGACTGATAAAATCTTGATGATTCTTTAAATGCTTATAGTACATTTCACTTTGAACTGGTCAACTTTCATACTGTTTCTTCAAGTTACAGTCTTGAAAACACTATGGTCACTTGCTACTAGGTTCTTTCTTTCAAACTAACAGAGAGATATACAGCTATTGCGCTTTCTTTCTGCTGCACTGATATCCATTAAAAAAAACTCATTTGTGATATATTTTTCTTAATAACCAATGCTTTTAGCTTTGGCAGGATTTTTTTGGCATCTCATTTCACTACATGGAGATATTTTTAATATGTGGGGTGACAGCTTGCTTTTTTAGCACTTGTGAAAGACACTGACACTCAAGACCCCTGCAGGCAGAATAGGTAGGGGAAGAGGGATAGCTCAGTGGTTTGAGCATTGGCCTGCTAAACCCAGGGTTATGAGTTCAATCCTTGAGGGGACTACTTAGGGATCTGGGGTAAAATCAGTAATTGGTCCTGCTAGTGAAGGCAGGGGGCTGGACTCGATGACCTTTCAAGGTTCCTTCCAGTTCTAGGAGATAGGTATATCTCCATTAATAAAAAAAAACAGGTCACAAGGGATAACTCTGAAGGTTGAAAGACAGCTTATTGACACTACTTGGCCTCTCTGCTGAGATAGCCAACCAAGTTGTCCCTGGGAGCCAGCTAGAGCGCAGTTATTGGACTGTGGGAACATCTGAGAGCAATGGAATCAAGACTGTCCAACAGTCATCATGTGGCAATAACTTGTCATCAATAAGATATGAAAATGTTAGATTTGAACCTAGTGGTAGCAAAGCTCTGTACCCTACCAGAAAGCATTGTTCAGCATGTATTCATTCCAACTAGGGTCTCACTGTCTGTCTTGGTAAATTTTCAAGTAGTCTCAGTCAGAGCTGAAATTATATCAGGGCTCACGGAGGCTGATTAGTACTAGTTCTAAGCCAGGGGTCGGCAGCCTTTCAGAAGTGGTGTGCCGAGTCTTCATTTATTCACTCTAATTTAAGATTTCGCATGCCAGTAATAAATGTTAACGTTTTTAGAAGGTCTCTTTTTATAAGTCTATAATATATAACTAAACTATTGTTGTAAGTAAATTAAATAAGGTTTTAGAAATGTTTAATTAGCTTAATTTAAAATTACATCAAAATGCAGAGCCCCCCGGACCGGTGGCCAGGACCCGGGCAGTGTGGGTGCCACTGAAAATCAGCTTGCATGCCGCCTTCGGCACGCGTGCCATAGGTTGCCTACCCCTGTTCTAAGCAGATCATGAAAGGATCCCACTACCTTGAAAAAATCTATTGCTGAGTCAAGCCTAATCATTATCTCCTACTCACCCCATAAAACCGCTGAACCGACCACCATGCGGAAGACATTCAGCTAGAAGCAGCACTTCTTTTCTGCAAGCATGATAGAACACAGCATTCAATCCAAATGCTGCATTCCCTTCATTGCAGAAGGCTCTGCTCCCAGCCAACCCCTCACAGTTCTTCATGTCCATGCATAGGTGGAATAGGGAGATGGAAGGAAAAAATGGGGGGAATGTGAAAGAAAACTGATAAACGGAGTGTGGGAAGATAAAGAGAAGCAAAGGGGAAATAAAAAGATACAAAATGGGGGAGGAAGAGGAGATCAGAGGACAGAAGGAGGTGAGGTCAATACACAATAAAAGAAAGGGGAATAAACAAGACAGAACAGATTTGACTAGAAGCAGCATCTCTACCACTCACAAAGTGGAAGTATACCTCGAAAAAAGACAAAATTCAATTATTGTAAGCACACTACAATAAATAAGACAGAAAGGAAGGATGGAAGGTGTGTCCCTTTCTTGACATTAATATGCTGATAGATTGAAATAGGTTTCTATATGACATACTAGTAAACTCACCTATCTTCTGCATTAGGCTGCAAAAGTGAAATTCTGTGGCCTGTATTAGGCAGGAGGAAGAAGAATGGTCCCTTCTAACCTGAAAATCTATGAAAAGTGCAAACAAAACCAGTACAGAAGCCAGAGGTATGGGGTGCTAAACTGGCCCCATAGCTACTGGGGACACCGTCCATTCCCCCCCCGCCCACACCACCACCACCACACACACACACACACACACATCTAGCAACCTAATTCTGAGAGCATGCTATTTTTGGTCTGTTTTACTCCAAAATAAAGTCTCACTTGAGTGCACTGGGACAAATCAGTAATTATTTTCTGGTGGCCTACAGTTGTTGGCTGCAAAGAACAACATTATTAACAATCAGCTAATATCTACCACTTTACCAGGAAGTTCAATAAGTTATCTCTGAATAAAATTTACTTCTGGCCTATTTTGATCCAATTTATATTAGTCCCTATTACAGATAGAAAGATCCAGGCACCGGAACCCACTGAAATTACCATAGTCAGATTCTCATTTGATTTATCAACTCCACTATCACAGTAACTAGCTTTGTACATTTTTATATGTGTTCTCTATGCAAGCTATCACACAGAAATGGAATACTATTTTTATTTGCTTATCTCTTTTGCCCTGGATAACGTCAGTAAGTCATCTCCTTCTGTCAACTTAAAAAGATTCTTTTTGGTCTTTACCTTAAAAGGATGCATCAGTGTCAACTTCTTTTTAAAAAAGTAGTTTGCAGTTGGTTACTTATTATTCTCTCTCTATGTGCCTGATTCTCCACTTGCCTACATCTCAGATAGACATTTAAGGCTGTACAAAAGTAGACATAAAGCCCTACTATTCTAATATGGTCATGTTTTACAGCTCCTCTGGCATTGGAGAAAATTGAGGGATTTAATCCTGAGGACTTTATTCAGGCAAAGTTCTCACTAACTGCAATGGGACTTCTAGATTTGACTTGATTTTTGTAGTGCCTTCTAAGCAGTTAAAAAAAAAAGAAGGAAAAAAAAAGAGTACGTTAGTCTCAAAACATAGGAGCAGATTGCTGAAGCCCTTATTCAAGTGACTAAGAGCTCCAGGATCTGACCCATTTTTTCCTAGTGGATGTTTGTCCATGTTATATAAACTCCCTGCACAATTTTTAGAGTTGGCAGTTCAGGATTAGGATTCTGCTCAATATTTAGAAAAGGCCGGGTGGAAGGAGATACAATCAAATAGTCTCAATACCACACTCCAAGTTGGGAGAAGTATGGAAGATTTAAAAGTACACAATTCACATGACCTGAAAATAATAGTACTTTGCATTTCTATAGCACTTTTCACCAAATGAGCTTAACGAGCTTTACAAAAAGTTCATGTATTTTTTTTTAAAGTGAAGTTAGGATTTTGTGCTGAATGCTCCAAATAATGAAGGGGAGGCTAGTGCATAGCCCATTTTAAACTCATTTAGTCAGTGATGACTGTGATTATTTGTGCTACGATGGTAGAGAATCGCATAAGTGAATGTTTTAGTGTATGTCATATTTCTTCAAAGTAATGGAGTTTAAAAAAATATTTTACATAACAACCTTTGAGATTTAAAGTATTTTTAATATTATTTCATATACCGGGCCGGATTGACTCTCCTGTGGGCAAAGGCTATTAGATTTTGTGCGGCCCCTGTATACAAGTCTTTTTTTCCTAATTTAAAACAAAATTATCACAATTATGACATCGAGGCTATTAACGCTGTACTAAACTTGCCTTTTAATTAACATAAAGCCGTTCTGTGGTTACATTTCAGTCTTCAAACATGTAGAATATAGTTAAGTTAATTCAAAATAGCCTACTTCTTACCTTAGAACAGCTGTTATACTAGTTTCTTTCTGGGAGGGAGTTTGGGTGCAGGAGGGGACTCCAGGCTGGGGCAGAGTGTTGCGGTGCAGGAGAGGGTGAGGGGTGTGGTCTCTGGGAGGGAGTTTGGTGCGGGAAGGAATTCTGAACTGGGACAGGGGTTTGGGGTGCAGGAGGGGATACGAGGTACAGGCTCCGGCCAGGAGGTGCTTACCAGAGGTGGCTCCCGGCCGACAGCGCAGCCATAGCCCCGTGCTGCTCCCGGAAGCAGCCGGCTGCTGACACGTCTCTGCACACCCCCGGGAGAAGGGGGACAGCGTGTCTCCGTGCGGTGCCTGCGCCTGCAAGCGCTGCCCCCGCAGCTCCCATTGGGGACAGGGGCAGTGCACGGAGCCACCTCCCCCCACACCAAGGGCCTCAGAGACATGCCAGCAGCCAGCCGCTTCTGGGAGCGGTGAGGGGCCACGGCATGTAGGCAGCCTGCCTGAGCCCTGCTGCACAGTTAGCAGCCCAGAGATTGCGATCGACTGTCAAAGGCTCCAAGATCGACCAGTCGATCGCGATCAACACGTTGGTGACCACTGAATTGTATATGGATTTATTTTTGCAAAGCCCCCCCTTAGCCCAAGGTCCTGGGCTGCAGCCCCTAAAGACCCTGCATATACTAAAGGGTCATATACTAAAAATCACACCATATACTTGACACTCTCAGTTGGCTCTATGCTCCAGCAAGGTCTCACCGTAGTTGTAATGCTGTAATGCATACTGGGGCATCACAGTGGAACAGAATCTGACCAGCAGCAGCCTTAGTGGACTTAAACCAACAAAGGTACGTTTAAATTAATGTATATGCTAGAGGTCCCTCTTGCAATTCAGCGCATTCAGCACGTAACACCACAGTTCATTGGTTTTAATAAATCATTTGCAAGTCACTTCAGTTGGTTCATTTTCTTATTACTTTTGATGACATTAAAAGTCAGAGCAAGATTATATGGAAAGGGAGACAGAAAATGTGACTGTATAGAGTACTGATGCAAACCCTGAAGAGTTTATCAGTCACAGAGCTATGTGAAGCGTAACACACATGGTACTTGCCCTACAATTGGTGAGACTAGCAAGTAGCACAAAAGCCTCACTTTCACCTACTCTGAAACAGTGTCCTAATACCTTTAAAGCTCAGAAATGGAGGTTTTAAAGTGTAAACAAAAAATTGCTTAAATTTTGTTTTGATACATCCATGTTTTTCCTCTTGTCAATTATTTGTTTCATATTGTTATTATGGAGTGATATATGATTGCTACTCACTCAAGATGGCACATGGGCCAGCCTGTTATTTTATATCACAAAGAGTTACACTTTATATCAGAATCTCATATTCAATCTATCTACAATCAACGGGCAGACTCCCACCACCATTAGACTACTGTAAATCCATAGTAAATCAACTGAAATAAATAAAAGTTATTCCAGATCTCCAATGGTGTCTCAGGATTTATAAAGTGGCCCATGATAGGAAAAACCCTGCTTGCCTCAATGGGACTGTTCCTCTGAGTATGGACAGCAGAATTTTGCTCTATACAGTATCTTAAGAAAAAAAAATCTACCGTACTGCTTCAAAAGACAAAATCTACATTGTTTGGGTTTTTTAATTTAGGAGGGAAAAAATTGTGCTGAGCCTACAAATCAAGTGGCAATGATTGGTAGTTTCTTTTCAATCAGAGACCAATCTGAGTGATCGGATCGAGGAGAGAAGAATCGTTAATCACCACATTCTGGGAACTGGGCAGAGAAAGAGAGAACTGTTTTCCGCAACACTTCCTGTGATAAGACCGACAGCTCTGTCGCAGTGCACACACCAGCGCTGCAGAAGGCTTCAAGGTTCATGTGAATGCAAACGTGACTCGTGACTCTCGTCTCTATACACATACACACAGAGCATTCTTTTCAGCCCTGGGCCAAATGGGGAGGGGGGGAAGGGAAAGAACCGACTTTCCTCAAACTTCTATTAAAGGCACAGTTCACTTTGGCCGTAGCTACGCATGAATTAGTTACAAGAGAAATTATTCATATTTCATTAATGGGTTGGAGGGGGGGTATAAAAAAAGGAATTTACTTTTTGCTTTAGTTTATACTGACCCAACCCACTAAAACAAACTCAGCCTCAGAAACAGATTCGGAACTTAAATGCTGAACAAAAGAAGCCTGATTGATATACAGCAAGTACATCTGTTTTTCTTAAATCCAATCCAAGCAAAACTTTCTTTGCTCAATGTCTTTAAAATGTACATACCAAAATGGTATTTCCCTCCCAAGACACCAGTTAGTTATAAAAGACTTTCAAAGCAGTGTAAATAAGATAGGAAAGAAAGAACTACAAGGATTAACTCCAACATGTCCTCATATCATCCAATAACTTCCCTTTACATGCACAGTACAATATGAGTTTGCTGATCACAGCTTTTCCACTGTAACAGAGCCAAGTGCAGGCAATTACTTACACTTATGTAGACTTTTATAAGAGATAACAGTTATCTCTATTGAAAAGGCACAAGCTGTTTTTTCATTACTAAACTGGTTAAAAAAATACAAAAGGGTTTCTGTGCAGGGCACTGATTCACCCAAGCCTCTACAGAGCAATAAACAGAGGAAAGGAGACAGTCTCTTCGCACCACTGAAGAATGTTTAACTCAGGCCTGGAACTGCATTAGTGTAAAACAGTACATCTAGCCTTTAAAAGCATGTAACTATCAGAGAGGTAGATACTGCAAACTAAAAGCCATTCACACTTAGAGGATCTGAAACACCTAGAACTGGACATAAATGGCATGTAAAGGACACAGACAATGCCTGGCTTGCACAGAAAAACTACCACACTTGGCATCCATTCTTTCCAAGGGACACAGGTCTCTACAGCTTTGTATTGCCAACCCTGTGATTTTTTTTTCACAAGTCAAGGTATTTCAGCTGGGGTTGGAAGGAGTCTTGCAATGACACAAGAAGCTCCAGCCCTCGGGCAAATTTCAGCCCTGCCTGAGGGGGCAAGCCTCTTCTGACTGGCTGCCTTCACCACTTCCTTGCCTTCTGGGGAACAGCAGGAGACAGAGGTTTTCTCTGCACTCAGGAGCCGAAACAGGAGAGGAAGGAGGAGGGAGCAAAAAGAACCCAGCAGTTCAAGGCAGTTCTGCTGCTCTCCCCACCCCTCCTGTGTGCAAAAGGAGGGTTCTTCTGCTCCTCCTCCCTCCCTTCCCCCTCCCTGCAATGGCAGACCTGGAAGGGGCAGAGGGAGATAAGAACCCCTGGAGCTGCCCACTCTAGCCTGAAAAAGGGAAAAGGGGAATCCACCCTGCCCCTCTTCCTCCTCCCCAAAGGACTGGAAGAGGGGGGTGAAGAGCCCCATGCACTACAGGAGGAGCAGAGTTGAGGCTGGGGGGGGACAGAACTGATGTGGAGGCAGAACCAATGTAGGGAGCAGGGGTACAGGCTTGATTTGGAGGTTGAGAGGATGGGCAGATGTGGGGCTAAAATCACCTCATTCTATACCTTTGGAAGAGTAGACAGCACTAATTGTCACTCACACTAATTGTGGGCAGAGGGGCTAAAAAAAATAATCAAAAGACGGACCAAAAAATACAATATAATATTTAAAAAAACAAAAACAAAAAACCCTCTTTCTGCAGGCAAACTCATAATTTCGGCGGTCAGCAATACTGCGTACAATGCTGATACGCTTCTCTTATTGAAGAGATGCAGACCCTTGGTAATTACATGTTCCATCTAGATCAAAGCCACCTGGATCAAAGTGGAGCAAGGCATGCTGGGACTTAGAGACGTGGCCAGCTGACGCTACACTAAAGAGCAAGATGGCAGCAGTTTTCAAACCTTTTGTGCAAATTACCTGCAGCCCTCAGGCTCCTAGCAAATTGCGAACGTGGCCCCAACCCTGGATACCCCAGTTCTTTCAGTTTGGTTTCCACATGATGAGTGTTAGTTATGTTTTTCTTCCGATCATTAAAGGACATAGCCCAGATATAGCAACCAGCAAAACTGATGTTTCAGTAATATACACAGACCAGATGGCAACCGCTGGCATCTTTAGCAATACCCACCTCTTCTACAGGCTTCCCGATCAAGTACATTTTTCACTGAGCCTAAATATTCAATCCCTGCTATTTTAAGACTATTATTAAACAATCATTACTCAGAGACAGTAGCTCTGAGCAAAGGGAGGATATACTGCAGGCTTTTTGGAGCTACCAATACTATTGAATTTCAGTGCTATATATCTCTCCATTCACTTTTTAACCAAAAGTATGTGTCCTTACATATTTGTGGTAAAGAATTTCTGCGTAGAAGGTCTAAATGTATTTATAAAACAGGGAAGCTTTACATGCTATACATGCTTTACATGCTATCAAATAAAAAGGGCTTTGATTGTCTTTATAAGGTCTCACAAATTTGTATAAAGCAGATATTAAAAACATGACTCACAGCAGTAAAACCAAGCTCATTAATGAACATTCTAAAATACAGGGACATTATTCATCTTTGTGAGCACACATATGATGTACTGGAAAACACAAACTCTCAAAATCATAATACATTATGATATACATTTATATAGCACACTTTATCCAGAAGAATACCAAAGTACTTTGCAAGCCTATGTATAGCTTTCAGTTCCACCCACCACTGAAATACAGCCACCGCTGAGGCCTGAAATAAAGAAGTATGGGTATTATTTAGAAGTTATAAAAGGTAGCATTGCTGATGGCTAAAACAGAAGAGGTGAGTTTAATATGCTGTCTTACGAGTCTCATCTTCACTAAACGCATGTGCCTAACTCTCATTAACCATAACAGGGGCTACTAAATCCTATTACACTTATGTAGAGGAGTAGCTTGTGCTGAGTAGAGCCAGAGGATAAACAGAGGCAAGCTCTTCCCATTTTTTCTGGTAGCCTTGAACCTTTCCCTCTCATCCACCTTCCCCCCCTTTCATTGCACTTCAGAACTGAGTTATAAGGGTCAGCTTTAGCATATTTATCCTGTAAGACCAAAGAAGCACAAGGAGACATCTTCCACATTTAAAGTTGTGACAACAGACAAATTTGCATCATCACATATTGATACAACTTCCCTACACCTGAAATAAATTCAGGCTCTAATTGTCCAACAGGTGCAAGCCAGAGACATGTTGCTTGTGCATACCTTGATGGTATTGTTTTGTTTATACACGGGTAATGATGTAAACAGTTACTTTGCATAAATTAGAGAGAAAACCTGAGAACTTGACCTGCATCTGCAAACAGATTTAAACCTCTATTCTCGCTGTGTCATGTGTAACCACATCATCTAGCAGTTAGAACTGTAGACTGCAGATCAGGACTCCCGTGTTCTATTCTCCCCGCCTCCCCTTGCCACTGACTCAATGTGAAAGCTTCAACAGGTTACTGAGGCAAAACCTTAGCCATGTAAATCCACGTTTAGACACCTAAACATGTGGCCTGATTTTCAGAGGTGCAAAGTACAGATAGCTCCCACTGAAGGGTTCTGGTCTTGCAGACCTGACTGCAGGATCATGCCCTTTGCTTGTTAGCTTTTTGGGGTAGGAATTCTCATTTCATTGGTATAATAGCCCCTTCCAAACTGGGGCCGCTGGCAGCTACCATAATGCAAATAATAAATTAATGTTTATGCAGCACTTTGCAAACTACTCATGAATGGGACTAATTATTTATTATTAACATATAATAGAACCTGAAGGTCACTTTTTTCCAGTGAATTTTTTTAAATGTTTGTTTTAAATAAACTTTCCAGACCTAAAAGGGACAAAAATACACAGATGAAACAACTGTGTTGATAACGTGTTTGTCAGCGTCTGCAGTCTCTGAATTTTTTTCAGTAGTTCTTATTGATCTATACACTATTCTTATGCTTACTAACTTCATTACTGTTTTGATAATTACAAGATAATTAAATACAAGACAGAACATGTATCATGCTGGGGAGTTATTCAGTGAGTGCATTGTTGTGCGGCACAATGCCGAAAATAGAATGCTTTCTATCATCCAGGGAGCAGCGATATATCACTTTAATATCCACAAAGGGAACCATTTTAGGGCTGATCCAGTGGCCTAGCTGGACCCCAAGAGACGGGGTACAAACTCTAAGTGTAAGGTCTAAATGAGCCCTCTCACTGCCTAGGCCTTCAGGGCTTGGGAGCGTTGTAAAGCTATGATTTCAATATAGAGCGAATGAGCTCAGCAGGGATGCCAGCACTGCACCTTATGGCAAACACAGAGCAGCACCAGTGAGCACAGAGTGAGTTTTGATCTCTTGGCCACAATGAGAGAAGTTTGTGAAAGCTGGAGCACTTCTGCTAGAGCAATGATTCTCTGAGAGGAGTCACTGGAAGCTGTCTGTGTGGCGAAGGGTTGGGGAGGGATGTATGTGGGCAGTGGTGCTGAGACTGCTCCAAACCCCTGACCTCAGTATCCAAAGGAATATTACTAACACCCGCTTCTACTCAAACAGCAAGAACAGCCCATAAACCCCTGCAGAGTGTTTGCCATGCAGTGCTACAGGAAAGGAAGCAAAGTGTGAAGAAAATTGAAACACCTAGTGCTGGAGGAAATTTGTCTGCTGTTTGCAGCAGGGAACCGGGACGCAGGAATCCAGAGTTTAGTCCCAACTTTGCCACTGGCTCACTCTGTGACCACCCTACAAAAACCATTTAGCCTCTCGTTGCCTCCATTTACACATCTATGCATTGGGTATAATCATACTTCAACCTTGCTTTGTGAGCGACAATTAATGTTTGTCAAGTGCTTTGAGATCCTTGGATAAAAGGCAGAATAGAATTGCAAGACATTATTATTATTATTCTCAGAGGATGGGAGGGGTAGTTCTTCATCAGGAGGAAGTGCTGTCCGATAAGTGAAAAACAAAACAGCCCTGGTAGGAATGATCTAGTGAAAACCCAGCTACCTGCCCTCACTGTGCACGTTTGGAGGTGTTTTCTTTCAGAATATTTACATGAAATCATTCTGTGCTCTTAGGCATATTGAGGGGGGAAAAGGTGGACAGGAAAAGAGCCACTGAAGAGGCACAGAAACATCTGTGTTTCAGAAGGGAACCAGACTGGGTCAACTTCAACAACCCTGAAGGAGCACTGCATGTAATACAAATTATTCATTTTGATATTTTTATTTTTAATAAAACCCAACCCCATTTTTGTTCAAAACAAATGAATATAATTTTAAATACAAATGCACTATGAATAAAGAAGATTTTTAAACTGATGACCACCCATTTTCTAATGCGGTAGTACAAAGTCTGAGTAGTTCATGTAAAAGATAGTTATACCATGTTTAAATCACTTTAAAAACCCCAAGGATGCCGAAATCTTTCTTGCTCATTAAGAGCTTGATCCAATGGGAAGTCTTTTCAGCCTTCTAGACCAAGCAAGCCCTGAAAGACCCTAGGTACTGGCGGAACTGCGTGCAAATTTGGCTGATTCAGAAGGATTTAAACAAAAACAAACAAAAAAAAGCCTTTCAGCTTCCCATGTCTGGGAATTGTGGATCTGCTTGAGGTCTGTTTGTGAGGAGCAGGAGGAAAAAGGAAAGTTCTCTAAGAGGACTTCCCTACCACTCCAAGGGTGCACTTTGCCTTTCTCTGTTCCAGACCCAGACTTCTCCCCATTCCCTAATGAAGCTGTACAGCCCGCAGGACTTCCTACAGTCTAGGCATGGAGAAGCTATTCACCTCCATAAGCTGCTGCTGAGAAGGAGACCAGATCCTTGTGTTTACCTACAGGACAGAGACTGAACTTATACCCTGCCGCCCAAGAGTCCAGCTACTGGCAGGATCTTCTAAAGAGATAGTAGCTGGGATTGGCAGATTCTATGAATGCCCATTGGGGGTTGTATAATACCTAAATCAGCATTACCAAGGGACGTGTACCCCTTCGAACTGGGAGCTGCCTCCATAATTATGTAGCCAAGGAAACTCACAAGGTTTCTGTGGGCCAGCAGCCACAGAAGCCGCTTTTTGCTGGAGAGGGCTCTAGCGGCAGCGGTGGATTTAGACCACACATTTGAAAGTGCTCCAGGTTCCAGAACCAGAAAGTGAACTCAACTAAAGTGGGCATTCAGCAACCCATATTTAGAAATGTGCTACGACGAATGTGCGTGTGCGCAAACACAAGAGAAGATTACACCGCATATGTGGCGATGCCCGCCCATGTCGCATCCTTGAGCTCAGGTCGGAGAGCCTTGTTACTGTGGGGGATGAGAATTAAAGAACCTGTTCCTGTAACTTTGACATTGTCGGACCTCTCCTGGAAATGATGGGTTTCTATGTTCCCAAAATGGGTAGAGTTTGCCACCAAATTCCCCTTCAGGAAAGGGGGAAAGCCCCAGCTGATTTAAATCCCACCTTCCCTGTCTCTTCACTGGGATGTTAAGACTGAACTTGAAAATGACGCCCAGCTCATCTTGCTCACTGAGAGAAAAGGAATTGAAAGGACTGTCCACATTTGTAAAAGATTGTATGATGACGTATTGCGGGATGCCATGTGAATATGACCCTGAAATTTAGGTTTGCAATATGCATTCTTATAGATACAAATTGCAGTGAAACAATAAGTGTAATATACTGAGTAAGTTATGGAATATAGACAAGTGGATTTGCTTAAGAGAGCATAGCGGGAAACTTGTATGTTGATATGTGACCCAAAACTCTTCTCAAAAGTGTATTTTCAATATTTTTCATATAGTGCCCAAAGTGGGTTTAAGTTAGTAAATAGCATACATGGTTAATTATAGAGCAATCATGATTTCTGTATGCAATGTATATGCACCCAATGATAAATTACATCCCTAGTGACTCTTCCAAACAATGCACAGAATTGTAACTTTTGCCATATATACTGAATCTCAGATGGTGTTTAGCAATTTTTTCTTTATTGTAAAAAGTACCCACATTAATAACTGAACTTATGAGTTGAAATGAGCCATCTGGCATAAAAAGAGAATAAATCAATAGGCTAAAAAGCATAAATTAAAAAATGTAAAATAGCCTGAACATTCTAATGAAAACTAATCTGAACCCTTAGACAAAACTCCTCATAATATAAAACATAATATAAAAATGTTACTCTACTTTACATTACAGTTTAATTGTGCTGGGATTATCGATTTCAATGCTTTTTAAAAAGTAAGAGTATTTTATAAAATATTTTTTTCATGTTAAATTTGTTAAACTATCATCCTAAGAACCACTCGATTCTATATAATTTGTTGCTTTAAAAAGCTTTGTGAAATTATAATAAGAATAATTGTTTAAAAAAAATTACAGTCCTTCCCACGAAGGTTTTGGTTTCATATTTTCCATAGCAAAGTTCTATGGAACTGTGGCAGGAGAAAAAGTTGAGCATTTTTGGTTTTGTTTTTTGCCTTTTTTGTTTGTTTGTTTGTTTTTAAAAAGCAAGAACTGAGTGGCCTGTAATTCCTCTATATCAGATTGCATGGTGTGCTGCAAAGGAGAAGCTTTTGCACACATTCGGTGTTGTTTTGGACATCTCTAACATTTAGTGAAAAACAAAACAAAAAACACTGGACTCACTAAATTCTGATTTAGTACCACTTCAAGAAGCCATTCTGAAAATGTGTCAGAAATAGAAATAGTTAGTCCATAAACACATATTTAAGGGCCCAATGTTTTCTATGACAATTAAAAGAAACAAAAAAACAAACAGAACAAAACAGCATTTTAGTTATGCATCTGCCAAATCTACCAAATGGCTGTGAAATCCATAAAATCAATCAATCAACGATTGCACACTGCAATTAAAGAATAATGCCTGGGATAACTCAAGAAAGTAAAAGTCGAAGAGCATGCTGCTAACAATTAATGCAAGAACTAGGCTACTCAACCAGGTATAATGAAATATCTTCCTTTCTTTACAAAGAAAAGAAATTCTTAAAACATACAAACATTAGTTAACTTTGCAGTGATTAATTCAACAACTGTAAAGCCAAAAACAACTTTAGGCACTTAACCATGAAACTGTCAGTTCTCTTTGCCTGACGATAAAGCATCCCAAAAATAAACATTAACTTCTGTGTTTTTTCTACATGTGTATTCCATCATGCAAAGATGATAACCAAAGATTTACTAAGGAAGCCATGCTGAGGTTTTTCATACCTAATTTTTCCTAATTTTTCGATTAGATGTTAAAGAATTACCTCTCTTCACTTCCAGCTCTAACATGATATTTCATGTTCATCACTAAAACTTGCAATAGCAAACTGAAAATTATACAGTGTCTTCCCAAGAAACAAAGATCTTAGTACAGTGTATCATCAATGACAGCTATGGGACTGAAAGAGTTTACTACCCATATGGAGAAAAAAATCAGCAATTCTTGCTTGGGAAAAACTCCCAGTGAAGCAAATGGGAGTTTTGACCAATTAAAAAATGTAAAGATTTGGACTTCACCGTCATTGTAGAAAGCATAGTTTTAAGCAAAGCATAGCAATTGATGAAAATATGACAGGTTAAAAATATCAAAAAAATCTAAGAATTCAGCGGACTAACAGTTTATCCAATTGTATCCTTTTCCCATTTCAGGACAAGCTTTGGAAATGTCAGGAGCCTTTTTAAACATATTTTCCATTGGAATAAAGTAACAATAAGAATTTCAAGCACTATTCATGGTCAAATGCATCGGTGGTAAAATCGCATTATGGAGTTTGCTTATAGCACTGGGTAACTAAAAATGGGTTAACTTTTTGCCAGGACTATGTCACAGCAAAAGCTTACAGTCTGCTCAGAATTACACACAACTTTATTTCATCCCATTGACTACTTATGAGTTTCTTTACAGAAACAAAATTGCAGTAGTCTCCTTGATAGCAAACAATAATCAGGAAATATTACTTACACTACTGAAATATGCCCCTCTGAACCCTCTTCCCACCCCTCCCTGTCCCGTCCCCCCCCCCCCCCCCCCAAAAAAAGCATACTCCACATTCTGTGAAATATTAGAAAAAAGAAAATTGGTAGTGAAACCCTGTAGCTGGAAGGGTTTTCCTCTCTGAATGGGGAAATTCTTAACTCCAAACACTGAAAGATTATATCCTAACTAGGGAAAACTCAGGAAAATAGTAATAAACATTGCATGGTAATCCATAGGAACTTTGGTCCCAATGTAATTTTTTCTATAGTATCCTATAATAAATGGCAGTATGACATCCATAATCTCAGCTTATATATCAGATCTCTTCTCTCATTTTTCTTTAGGGTTGTGGATTTTCAAAGGAAAACCAGTTATTTTAACGCACAAGACAGTCACTCCAGTTCTATTCCTGAATGAAAGCAGCACAGTAGCATACTGAAAACTATTATGTACTGTAGTGTGCTGCACAGAGCTATAGCTGACGAGTGCAATTTTTATGGCAGTTCCACTCCGGTAAGGTTTCATCTGAAATTCCTTATGACATGACAAAGGAAGTCACAGTTTGCTGGAGAGAAAAAATAAATAAATAAAAAGGTATGCTGTAACGGTTCTTTATGTCATAATGGATTTTACTATATCCTAGTTCTCTTTCTATTCAGATGTATGTCTTTTTGGCAATAAATTCTAAAAATCCAAGAAGGTAAAAAGCTTATTTAACCATGAGTCTCCTTTCACCCACTAAAATAAATTCCACAGCTGCTACTTTCTTACTCTTTTGACTTTATTTTTTAATTTCTTTCTCCACTGACAAGCAACTGCTGTTATACTAGATTTCTGAAACACAATTTTTTTTAAAAAATGCCAGTAGTTTAAATTTCATTTAGAGGTAAATTTCAAAGTTCTATATAGTTCAGGTCAGCCAACAGGTTGTTTTGGTTAATCAAGATATTCACATAAACAAGTTACTATTGTTTTCAGACATAAAACTCTGAGAAATTGCTAAAGAGTGCTAGAAAACTAAACAGGAAATTTAAAGTACTGAACAATTCATTTTAACTGCCCCTTAGCTAATGCAGTATTACAATGAATCTCTTATGAAAGTTCATATGACATTGCCATGAACACCAAATGAATCTGTAGCACCGGGACACTTAAGGTCTAATAAATCTTACTTTCCATTGGTTTTAAAAATCACAGAAAACAATATTTTGAGTTCAGATTCTATATTTCATAACTAGATTATCTATCTAACTGCTACCGCCTGGGACCTGCCATTTGTGAGAAATATTTTCCAGAATGTACTCATGTTCACTGAGTTGTAAAAACTCCTTTTTATATAATCCAAAAAAAGAACAAATTTCCACTATCAACTTGCTCTCTTTGCTGGATCTCCAGGACATTTTAGAGAAACCGCAAAAGCACAAAAGCTAATTTATTAGCGCTATCTAGTGCTATAGTCAAGAACATGAAAATGATAATCTATTACAATAAACAAACAAAACAAAAAACCCACTTATTTCCAGGATATTATGCACAACAATAATAATGTGCACTTCAAAAGGAGCAATGTCAACTTAAAAAAAAAAATCACATTTTGGTCTGATTTTGTTTTTCTGCTATTGTTACAAATACTGACAATTGCTACAAATTTCAGAGATTAGAGAAAAATATAGATTGTTCTGTAATTTTTTTCAGTTTGGTTATATTAATATCAAATGCATACTTTGTGTACAGTCTGTCACCTTTTCTCCTGACCCGTCATACAAATTGGATGCAAGCAGGATTCAATGGGACTCTGTGAGGGAATTAGGGTCTGCTCACATGGATCCAATTCCAGGGTCAGGGCTTTAGTCACTTTCCACTGTTGCTTGTATGAACTTTTCAAAGAGCAGTCAGAGAAATAAAATAAAATAAAATGTGATTTAGAGACCACAACAATTAGCAGGAAGGCTCAGCAGCAGGTGTAGTATGCAAATATTACTTTTTATCAACCCAATTTTGACACTGAGTAGGTTTAAAGTTAACAGTGTCTCTTTAAAGACGATAGGCCCAATTCTGCCAACACTAAGGACCAATCTTTAATTATGATCTCCTGGAGGACTGCTGTGTGCAGACAAGCCAAGGATGGGGCCTTGCACCGTAGCATTTAGTGGTATCAATGAGACTACTTACAATAGTAATCTTTGTAATAAACAGCAAGAATTTGCAAGATTCAGCCCTAAATGGTGGTGTTCACAGACTCTAATTTAATTAATGTAATGCCTTGCTTAGAGGGTCAGATTCAGTCATCACTGAAATCAACATAAGTTTTCCCACTAGTTTCTATGGGAGCGGAAGCAGGCCCATCATGAAAGAATTCATTTTATCCTTTGCACCAGTTAAACCCCTGCAGTTTTCTGACCAGAACAGGTTATACTCACTCTTATGAAATCATTCATTTACACTGAGAAAGTCAAATCAAAACAAACATCAAAATCATTACCCTTTTTGCTTTCTCATTAGCAGAGTTGGTGCTGTAAACAACTTAACAGCAATGATGCAAAATGGACTCTTGCCTAGATTTCTAAACTTTTCCAGAGCGCATAATACCCTGCATTTGATGACATCACAAAACTAACCACAAGTAAAAGTTGGCTTTCAACATGTTCTACTTTTTCCTTATTAGTCTCTGTGTCAGAATCAGAGTCAGAACGCTCCTTAAGTCACATTCAATACTGTAAACTTATTAAAGGCTCAGAAAGAACAATACAAACATCCGAAGAAGTGGGCTGTAGTCCACGAAAGCTTATGCTCTAATAAATTTGTTAGTCTCTAAGGTGCCACAAGTACTCCTGTTCTTCTTAATACAAACACTGGTGTTTTGTAAAAATTATGCAACACAGACTGATTTTAATGTACACATATTTTTAGAATGTATGTGTTGTGTGTTTATACAGATAGGACAGAGAGACACTAATACGAGAGACAGAGACGGAAATGGAGACGCATGGTAACAGAGACAGCAAGGGGTGAAAGAGAGAGCATACCTCAGAGTGATAAACCTCCTAGATAAAAATGGATAGTACATGATCATTTCTGACTGGACATAAATAAAGCATACTATATTGCACACTGGATCATCACTGAGCCTTACCTTACATTTTATTTTTTCTAAGAGATTTCTGAACTGTTCTTTGCACAAAAAGATAAGGCCATCACAGTCAGCACTCTCAACTGATACTAGAACTTTTTGTTCTCAGTATAGTTTGGCTGCTAGCTTAATCTGGAGAAAAAATATTCTATAGCTCACTGATTATACACAGATGCACACAAACACATGCATGCACAAAAAGATACGGGTGCACACACCAAATTTCTGGATGTGTAGGAGTTGGGTGTTTGTTTGTAACAAGGTTCAGTACATTGCATGACTCAGACATATATTGTTGATACCTTTCATCTAACATTTTTTCCTCATGGCAGGAAATGTGATCTTAATGCTACAAAATTACTTAGGATCCTACAGTATGCTCAACCATCATCTATGGGATTAAATTAATCCATTATGTTAAACTGCTTCATGACACATACAATATACAAACACAAATGATATAAACTCCATATCAGTAAAAAGTGAAAAACGACTAATTAGATGTCATGAATTTTGACTCTGTGTAGGTCTCCATAGGAAAACTACTGTGCATATGGTATATGATTTAGATCTTGGATACCTAAGAGACCGCTTCTTTTCTTATGCACCACTGTGACCTCTGAAATTTTATGTGGTGCTTCTACTAACGCCCAAAGATCTGAACTTCTAGAATCTGGTGGCAAGATGTACTGAATGGAGGACCTTCAGCTCTGGAATTCACTTCTCTCATTTATCTAAGAGAGCCAAAGACTATGCAACGTTGTTGTAGCCATGTTGGTCCCAGGAGATTAAGAGACAAGGTGGGAGAGGTAATATCTTTTGTTGGACCAACTTCTGTAGGTGAGAGAGACAAACTTTTGATCTTACAAAGAGATCCTGTTCAGGTCAGAGATGGTTGCTCTTCAAAGGGTAAAGCTAATCTATTTCCGCAGGCTTTTGCCTGAGGAGGTTAGGACAGGTAACATTTGGTGTATTTTATTTATGTATTTGGTAGAGGGTAGGAGCACAAAAGTCTCTTTACATCTAACAATGGTCAGCATGTTATGCATTTGTTTCTAAATTATGTTACTGTAGCCAGAGAATGTCCAATTGGTGTATTTAATTAAACCTCAAAATGAGAAAATAAATGGAAAAAACAAACTACTTTAAGAGATGCAGATTAAAAAGCTGAAAAGGAAAAATATCTTTTTTATTAACTGAATTAATGAAGCAACTTTTCATCTTCATATACGCTTGTGGAAGATCTTCAACAATCTATCTCTGCCTTATGGATTTATGCAGATACCAAATTATGGTGTTCTCTGAGATATGCTTCAGTATCATTATTATACGCATTTTAAACAGCAGCACATTTTGGTGATATTGGGACTATTCTATCTAAGGAAAATTGCTTCAGTCTTACGAACACAACTTAAAAAAAAATGTAAAACAGTGTCTGTGCACAGCATTTTAAAATGGTATTTAAACACCAACGACTAATTCAATGTTTCTTCACAAGATCAATTAAACGTATTATTTTAAAAATAATGCTGGCAAAGATATTGACATTTCAAAGAGCGGTTTGCAAGGTGTGTGTGGGGGGGGTGAGGGATGTACTTTTTTTATTTAAATTAATTGTTTGTAAAAGAAAATTCTGTAGCAGCCAAGCAGTGCATTTTCATTTCCAAGTTTAAATATGCGTTTCAGACTTTGTAAAGTAGGTCGGGAATACCCAAAGGATACACATTTGAAAGCTACAGATAGCAGAGCACACTATTTTGGGCTTTGTATATATACACACACATACATTATATATAATATAGATGGATAGATCCAATGATTTAAACACATACATTACATCTATACTGTATGTTTCAAACATATTCAGATATTTACACTGTTAGATCACCTCTCATTTTAGAGCTACGCTGGTGCCAACTGCCAAAAAAAAGTACACAAATCAAAAATATGTTACCTCTGTTCAAACAATACTGCTGTTCGTTATATAATAGAAACTGTCATACTTAATCTCCGAGGAAACCAGAACTGGTAGATTCTTGGACCAGAGGTGGTTTAAAATGGTTTGAGGCAAAACTGAAGCATATAGTTCAAGTAAATCTTGTA
This sequence comes from Trachemys scripta elegans, assembly GCF_013100865.1. NCBI lineage: Eukaryota > Metazoa > Chordata > Testudines > Emydidae > Trachemys > Trachemys scripta. The sequence goes on from NC_048299.1 coordinate 256,603,600, forward strand.
GGGGAACATAAGCATAATTGATGAGTTTTTGCATCATCTTCCATAGATTTTTTTCAGCTACACTAGTAAACCAAAAATACCAGCAATAAAAAAAAATTGAGATACGAACTCACTATACTAAAATCCTTTTTTAAAAACACGCAATACTTTTACCATAATTTAGTTTTCCCCTACTTTGAAAGAGACTAATTGCAGCCTCACTAAACATAAGGGGACAAAAAACCCCTACAAACTTGTAATGATGCTTGAAATTTCAAAATAAACCAACATATACTAAAACTACAGGCTGACATTAAGAAACAAATGTCATGGAACTAAAGTTTTCCTTAGTAGTTTTCTTTCCTATCTAAATAATGCAGGCACAAAGATATAGACTGGACTGTTTTTCATTTACCACTTAGGTAAAGAAAAATGATAAGCAATTAGAAAAAAGTAACACTCTCTTATTTAAGGATCAGTTTGAAATTCAGATTTTAATTTGACAAAATACTATCTGAAAAACCAATACTCTCTGTAAGTAAATTTCACTTACTGGACAGAATCTATTTTACAATGCTAGAACTTCTTGAATTTGTAAGATTTCCAATAATGAAAAAGAATGTAAAATTATCTGATTTCATCTCAAATTCCATAAAATGTGCAGTAATCAATCACACACACAGAAAAGCCAATCTTGCAGCCCTTACTGAGGAGAAAGTCCCACAGACGTCTACGTGTGTTTTTCATGAGTGAGAACTGCAGGATCAGACCCAAAATGTGCTTACGAAGATGTAAACCTACTATAACAGATTGAATTTTAGATTAAATATTAAGATTGAGACAAGAAAGTCTGGGGTTTAAACCCCAGGGAGGATAGACATTTAAAGTGTTGCCACTGAATTATGGCTCGCCACCTTGGGTGGGGTACCCTGCTGCTGGGTGGAGTGTCTCCCCTAAAGGAAGGAAAAACTGGCACAAACTGACTTGGTCTTTGAAAGATTCACCTACTTGCCAATTTATGAAGTCGCACTGACGTCAACTTCGCCAAGGAGTCTGTTGCCTAACTCAGTCCTTTACCGTAGCAAGTTCTGCTTGTGTGCAAAAGCCCAGCAGGAGGTGGAAAGGTAATAAAGGAAATGTCAGAAAACTGTAAAATATCCGTAATCCCTTACAGGGTATTAAAAAAAGAGACCTATAGCTAGTAAAACCATTTTTTTCCTCTTGTTATCTTTTATATTTGTAAGGCATGAAGCTTTAAGTAAATAGTTACAGGTTACTAGAGATGATTACAAAAACACATATTTAAAAAATTTCATGATGGTTTTAAAATGGGTAGCGGGGAATGCTAAGTGAGATACTATACTCTCTTCCCTTCTGCAATGGGCAATTGTTATCATGCCAATCTGACCTTCGCTAGCAGGTGTAAAATGTTCCTTTACATTATTAAAATAAATATTCACTGATCTGTCACCACAGATGCGTTTAGCTTATTAATCCCATCTAAACCAAAACAAATCGCTTCTCCAAAAGAAAAAGAAAAGAAAAGGATAATGCATCTCAAAATGCCCATGGGAAAAGGGGGAAAAAATTAAGAAAACAGTTTAAGTTACCGTAACCTGAAATGCACCAGCCATCACAAAGAGCAATTGGAGAAATCCAGCAGAGCTCAGCAGGAAAGATTTTTAATAACAGATTGAAAAACAAGAATAAAAATAACTGCATCAACAGGGCCTTTCTTCCTCAGGCCACAAGCCCGTTTTTACTTGAATTTGAAAAAAAATGTCAGTTTGGCCACTAAAACCAATCCAGAACATTATTAAAAGTTAAAAGCTACCAATTACTTCTGTCTGTTCTTTTAAAGCAAAGTTTGGCATTACGTCAGTTGGTTTAAAGAAAACAAGAGAGAGAGAGAAAGAGAAGGAGAGAAAGTTTCCTGCTTGTATAAATTAAACCACCAGGGAAGGTGTCTAGCCACTTGTAAAGCATTTATTGCAGGTTTTTAAAGGGCTAGTAACATTTCGAAAAATAAATATTTTTTATTAAATAACTTTAGGAGAAAAACGATTGATCTGAGCTTTGAAAAAAAATATACTTACAATAAATCAGGTTTACATCAACAGCAGTTTAGGAATCAGAAAATGACTTTTAAGAAGGCTAAGCATGATTATTCAAAAGTTAGGGACAGATCATTTCGATTTAATTTTTCTACTCCTCCAACCTGAGCATGGAAAAGTTCTACAGAACTTAATGGGATGGTGCCCCGGGGAGATCTAGACCGAAATGTCCTATCGATATTATTTTTCAAAGCTACAGAATTTAAAACGACTATTTTTTCCTACAGGTTTCTTAATCATCCTATAGAGTTCTACAGCAGGGATATAATTCCCTACTAAACTCTAAAGGATAATGATAAAAAAACTGATAGAGAGATTACCATTTTCTATTCAATTTGATAGGTCTTTTCCATCAGTGATGTTATGATGTTTTAAGGAGAACTTTGAAGGCACCAGATCGATGGCACGGAAAATGTGTAAAGTAAAGACGGATATTAAACAAAATTTCATGCACACAACTCTGCCAGTTCACCTAAATGACAGTCTTCACATCCCTTGTGATACCAAACCAGGGCCTCCTCTAACTATGGCCTACACGTCATGTGGAATGGTGTTCAGTTCTGTGATGTGATAAAATTTCCACTAGGGACCGAGTTGAGACCAACGTATTTATTCCACCATTGCCCAACGTCTAATTTGAGCCTTGGTCTGCAGGGTTGAAAAGCTAGTGCACGATAGCATTTTTTTAAAACTGTAATTTCTTATGTTCTGGGCAATAATACAACTGGCTAGTAGTTCAATTCTGATGGCCCTTTAATGATTAGGCGCAAAGCAACATCAACAAATTAATGCTAAACACAATCTGAAAAGGGTTGTTACATGTTCTGCTCTTGTAAACATTTTATCATATAATTGTGTAATTCTACCTTAATCCGCTGTGTCATCTGATATCACTCAATACGTGTTTTTTAATTAGAAAAAATACAATGTAAAAAAACAGTGCTTATAAAGGTCTTTTGTTTCAAGTCTTTTTCTTCATACACTGACCTAAACTGAACATATCCTTACAATAATCAGAAAATCTTCTCTTTGGGTGCAGGTTTATCTATCAAAAGTCAAATCATAACCTTACTGTCCCAAGACATGATATTGCTCAACAAAATAGTCATTCTCCTCCTTCTTTAAGACGATAGGAAAGGGCATGTTTATATATCTTAAGGATAGACAAAAATAGGAAGACCTGGACCAGATATGCAGTAATTAACGCCTCTAAAGGTCAACAGGCAGTGATATTTATACAACAGAGGGGTGCAGAATACGCAGGTTTTAGTATTAATCATCAATATTTCCTTGTTACCTGAGAACTTTACGAAGTCTCAAAAACGAAAAGACGAGCCTATGAAATGTTTGCTCTTTTACTTAACGCCTGTTGTACCTTCCTGGTTTTATCAATTACATTTTGACTTGTGAAGTGTAATATTTCTGACAGAAATGCCAGAGTTTGTAGTGGCCAAGACTGCCAAAAACAGATCCAGACTACCTCATGAGTTGTGTTGAGGAAACTAAATTAAGCAAGAGCAAACACCAATTGGAAAGTTGTCAGTTTACTGAATGAATGGCTTCATTTTACACACCAGTAGAATATCTTCATCGGAATATATTTCTGTTCAAGGCCAATACTTTTATTACAAGGTGGTAGTTTGTTTGAAACAGTATTAAAAATGCAATTTACTTCCATTTTACTTTCCACTAACAAAAAGGACTTAGATTCCCAACCTGTCTTGTTCAAAAATATTTAACCATAAACTTTCTCACAATATTATAGTTGGTGCTACTCACAAACCTTTATTAGCGAGATACTGCCATTGTGGCTACAATTAAGATCTGATCATATTTCCATTTAAATTATTATATTAAAAAATTGTCAGGAGTCTTATAAGTTAGACAGATATTCTATGCACACCATCAAACTTCAGAACAAAAGTCAGATAAAGAGCAATTTTTAAATATACTCAACCTATGTTTGTAATTAAAATTTACATTTTTTTAAAAAGTGTTCGCTATTTAAAAAAAAACTTTTTCACACTCCTGTAATTTAAAAAAAGTTTTCTTTTTTCCTTCAAAATAATTGCCCCATAAAGTACTACAGAAGTATAGAATTATGAGTATAGAATTATAATATATAAATATATTATTCTTCACACACACTCAGAGCACACATGGTAGAGGGCATGCTATGAAAGTTTATTAAGAATGATACATAAAATGTGTCAGAAAAAAAATCCTTTCTACAAGGATCCATGTAATCATATAGAATGTGCTCTGTTGATAGTAAATACGTAGGTTAGCTCAAAAAGGCTCTAAAAAAAGCCATTGAATAGTTTATACTATGAATACATTATAAAAAAAAAAAAAGAAATCTTGGCTTAATTGTACAGACATTACCAAGATTCAAGAAGCCTCAGATATCAGAGCTTGTCAATGACGGTTTAAATTTTATTTTATTAAAATTACAATAAAGTAAAAAAATAAACTACACACGCGCATACAAAATGTCCAGATAATATGCAAAGTCTGAGTGAGAGCATCCTAAGCAAAAAATGCAAACTTAAAGCTGATGAAACTTTGTCCTGAGCACACTTCGTTGTGCGTCCCTATACACAAGTAGTTTCAAACGGAGTGAAATTATTCTATGCCATATAAACTCTGATTTTCAGGCACAACAGGATGGATTATGAACCAAATGTTCTTCTCATATCTGAATTTCCTCAATCATATAAATTTAAGGCAGAATCTTGTTGTCATATGTTTTAGAGGTTAGTTGTAAGATACTGGTACTCTAATGCAGTACAACATCGGTGATTATATGTGGCTTACTGAATGATCTATAGCTTATCAAAAATTACGTATATGTATCTTTATCTTTTAAAAATAAAAATAAGTCTTGTCTGCTTTTTTTTAAAAGGAAGACATGTTCTCTTGTTTGGATTAATTATGTTATTAACAATCTTTCACGCAGTAGTTAAAAAAAATCTTTCAAAGTGTTGATATCATTTCCAGACAGCCTTGTCAGCATCACAATTTACAGGAAATAGTTGATGTTCTCAAACAAGCCCTGTATTTACTCATAGAGCTACAGTACTTCAAAAAAATCCTCACTCTTTTGGAGTTTGTTTGTTGTTTTGGGTTTTTTTTAAATGTCACTCTGGTGGAATATCTGAGAGAGCTCTCTAACCCAACGCACATATTGGTGAACATGAGGAAAACACTGACTGCAGCTCAGAAAGACGACTGTAACTTTTATTCTCATTTTGTCCACGTCAGGAACTGGCTCTTACCACTAACTTTCCTTTGCTGCCCCTTGCATTTTTAACTCTGGCAGTCTTTTCTAAATGATCAACTTTTCCTAAAACCAACAGCAAAGTAACATGATGCCACCAAGACTCATAGGTTTCTACGCAGTTGAAGAAGACAGCTAAAATGGCAAAGGGCTTGATTGCTCTCTATACTTTTACTAAATGAAATGAAAACCAAGTTATTAACGTTTTTGTTTCAAGTAGAATCTACAATGTGCTGTGCTGTACGAACTGCAAAGATAGTTCAGAGTCCATGCCCCAAAGAGCTTACAGTCGTCATATTAAAAAAAAGTATTTTCCTCCCACACCCTCTCTTTGTCCCCTTGCATTTATCATTTCATTCTCCTACCAGACAGTGTATTTGCATTTGCGAAGGGAGAAGGGGATGGAATTAAGAGAAGTCTTCACTTTAACGCATGGTTTAGCCCCACATTTTTCAGTGCACCATGCCTTCAATGCACTTTGGAGATGTGACATTTGTGGATGGAGAATGTCTGATCCTTTTTAAGTGAATGGGCCACTCTATTCCTTCAAAAATAGTGTATGAGAGTCCTGGAACATGAAAATTCATGTTATATGTAATAAAGAAAAATAAATAAAACATACCAAAATGTCAAACCAAGGAGCTACTTAATGAGCTGCTCAAGTCACAAAACAATTCTACACTGGAAAATAGCCCACAATGCTGCTGGAGTCCTGCAAGTTTGTGGGTCTTTCTGGAGAATCAATTCTGATTGCCAGGGTCCACTTTCCTTGGGTCCACTTCCCATGCCCAGTGATCACAGGCAGAGAAACTCAGAGAGAGAGAGAGTTTGTACAGCTCACCAAACACCACTGGGCCACCTTCCTGCACCCTGGAGCTTTTAAACAAGCCACACATTCCACACACACACACACATCTTTCCCCCACACACAACACACACACCTACCCCATCATCACCCCCACACTTTCCTCTCCAGAACTATTAGGAAGTCTCTCCACATCCCCATTCATGCAGACATTAACAACAACAACAACGTCACACGGATCCCAAATGGAGAAAGCAAGGGAGAGGTTTAAAAAAAAAAAAAAAAGTGGGACACTAGACAAAGTTATGGCAACCCTGGCCAGAGCTTCGGCGTGGGGACTCAACTCTGAGAACACAACTTTGCCTTTAAGAGGAAAAAGTTTTACGTCTCTCTCTGTACTCTCCGGTTTCCTTTTTTTAAAAAAACCACACACACACACACACACCCCAGCATGTCGCCTTTTCCCCTCGTGTGACCGGGAACGGAGCCCCCTCGGCTCATGCCCACACCCCCCAGCCTCCCCTGGTGGATCCCCAAGACAAATAAAAAAAAAAGTTTGCCCCAAACTTACTACTCTTCATGATGGTCTCTCTGTGCCCCGCTTGTCATGATTCCCATTAAAACTTCCAGCAGCAGCAGCAGCCAGCACTGTGCGACTGCGGCACATCGGATGCAAAATCGCTTTGCTCTTCTTCTCCTTCCACCGCCCCCCGCCGCCCCCTCCCCTCCAGAGCCCCGATGGTGGGGAACGAACAATCAGAGTGATAAGAAGTAGCTACACATACGGGAGGGGGTGAAGGGAGATAGCCCTGGAACTGCCCCCCTCCCCCGCTTCTTCCTTGGGTAAATAGAAGGCGAGAGTCTTAAAACAGAGAAGGGGGTTGTTTGCCCTGCTCTCTTCGGTGGCTGAACTTGACCCTCCTCCTGACTCCAGAGGGGCTACTGCAGTTTTGAAGTCGCCAGTTTCCAGCGATCACACATGGCTTTGACCCTCCAAAGAAGGGAGAAAAAAATGCACCCAACCCCCCCCCCCCCCCCCCCCCCCGCACCCACCGCCCCCCCCGCCCCCCCCGCCCCCGCGCGCCCCGCCCCCCCCCCCCGCCGCCCCCCCCCC
>NC_048299.1:256611148-256881738 GCF_013100865.1 Trachemys scripta elegans
CCCCCCCACCCCCATACACTTTTGTTGCTGATCTCCCCCACCCCTCGATCTGTTCTTCCCACCCACCCCCCGATCTCTCTTCCCCCACCACCACCCCCCTTACCTGTTGATTAATCGGCAATAATAATCTCAGCAGCCTGAAAGATGGTGGAGCTGTGGTTTGAGCCATGAACCGTCTTCTGTTGTTTGCAGAGTTGATCTTGGATTATTTGGGGGGAGTAAAAGGGGGAGAGAAAGAAAGAGAGGGGGGGAGAGGATCTCCTGCCTTTCCCCCTCTCCCCCTTACCCCCCTCTTTATAGGGAGAGAGAGAGAGAAAGGGAAAGAGAGCAGGGACCTGGATGTGCCTGGTGTGTTTATAAAAGAGGAGAGAGAGAGAGAGAGAGAGAGAGAGAGGAGCCTAGGTCTAGTGGAACAACAAGCCCCCAAAGGAGGCGAGGAGGCGGCTTTAGATTGCAGGAAGATCAGCTCTTTATCAGAAATGTTATCGCTTGTCAGGACCTCAGTCTCCGAGCATTACGTCAGTTTCAAGACACCAACACTATTAATATCAAAGGAGCCTTAGCAGAGAAAAGCGCCACCCCAGACTGAGAGCCCTTAAAGAGACAGTACAGGCGTCCCCACAGTGCTGCTCTGATCTGCCTCCTCCTCAGCCAGGCAGCAGCAACCACTGGGGAATAGGCGGCTTTGGAATAGACCAAGTCATTCAAAACTTTTTTTTTTAAGTAAATGAAATTAACCTTTATGCGGGATGCTCTAGTGCTGGGAGCTTCACTGAGGAATGGACTCAGCCACACAGATCACATCCTTGGGAAAGTTTGACAGGGAAATAGGCTCTCTGGTCGTCCTGATTCTTAATAGTTGTTATTTATTAATAATTATTTGTTAATGCTGCTGGTCTTTTCTCAGCTTTTCTAAAACTGCACAAGATTTGTGCCCGAATGTGCTATGCAAAGGCATCTGCAGTTCTCAACGTTTTCCTTTCATTTAGATCCAGTACAAAGGGAGAGAAAAACAACTGGAACTTTTTCTAAGTTGGCGGGGGGAATAGTAGGAGGCATGATAGTGGAGTGCCCTGATCTGTGCAAAGGGCAACTCACTTAGTGGGATCAGTTTCTAACAACAGCCTTAATTAATATTATTAATTATTATTATTTTATTTGTATAGAACTGACAATACCACACTGTCCAAAGCACAAAATATATAGTCCATGCCCCCAAGATCTTACAATCTAAATAACACAAACACAAAGTAGGCAAGATTTACTGAGAAGTCTAGACTAGTTTATTATTATTACAATATTATATTATTTCTCAGTTTTCAAATTAATACAAACCATTATTGGTTCTCTGTGCTACCCGATACAGGACAATCCCAACCCTCTCTTCAGAAAGTTCTTCACACTTCTCTATGTCTATACAGAATCTTTTAAATTAAAAAGTCAGATTTTCCCCATACCACGAATTGCCAGAAGTCTGCATATGACTGTATGGAAGAAAAAAAAAGTCAAAGGAGAAGCAATGCATAAACGGTTCCTGTGAAAGGATTTTAAATCCCAAATAGAGTAGGCATTAAAAACTATGTAAACGTTTGTTGGGCATTTGGACACAATTTTCTGCAGTTAGGTGACTTTATGTGGCATGTTTTTCCTTCTATGCCAGTCATTTTCAACTAATTTCATACTAAAATATACACATTCTGGATTTTTGCAAATAACAATACATATAATTCATGTGAGAAAGTGAAAAAAAAGAGTGATGTCGTTAAAATATTAGAGATTAAGTTATTTCCCACAAAATGTATTTCACATATCATCATATTTGCCTTAAGTTTTTCCTGAAAATAAAATTGTAAGTATAAAACAAAAAAAATTCAAAGATACAAACTGAGGCAAAATAAAAATCCTACTGTAAAGTGTATGCCATTTTCATCCACTTTTCTAGACTTATACATACTTCATTTATGTTTAGTATAATATAATGGCAGATTTGTAAAGTAATTGCTCATGTAAATCACCTAGTAACACATTTCCCCCTTAAGTTCTTCTGTAGGGTTGCCTAATAAGGCACTTTATGAATAGAAAAACAATAATTCATGTATAAGAGGTGAACTTGTCAGGCTGAAAAGGATAAGTAAAATATAGTTCCACGATGAAGCATCCTGTACCTCCCTGGAAAGAAGAGAACTGATATATTATGTGTGGGATTTACCATATCCCCATCAGCAGAAATTCGTTTTGGAACAGTTATGTTTTTATACAGAATGCAAAGAAAAGTAATTCCAAAATCTTCAGTAAAATGTAAAGTCTGTTACTAATGACTACCTATGTACTTTAGTGCCAGAGCAATTTACTGTAGCATATCACTAATGTGCACAGTAAAAGTGCTTTCTGGAAAGGCAGATTTTCACTTTTTTTAAAAAAAGCTGCAAATGTAACTGCTGAACTTTAATCAAAGAGGCAAGGTATAGAATCATTTTCACAAACTTTTGCTCATTATGTACTATGCTGAGAAATAATTAATCCATTCAATCTAACCTAAATTTGTTCTCAGGTCTACGTAATTTAGATTTTTTACTAAATTGACTAGTCTTTCTGATCTGACCTATCGGTCCAGTATATAAAAGGTTAAAACAAGCAGGTACTTGGCTGATAATTTGGCTAAACATCCTATAAGATGTGTTTCAATGGAAAATATTTAAACAAGGGTTATTTCCCTTTTGCTTCTCTGCCCTATTGTGGCTTATTCAATTAATGGCTTTTATTTTAAAAGGAGAAATGATAACACACCCGCACACACACGCACCCGCACGCACCCGCACGCACACACAACACCTTCAGTCCTATCCCTGCTCATAAAATATGTGAATGCAACTTTCCCTGACTTTAAACTACAAGAGATAAAACATTTAAAAGTTTGGTAACAATGAAAGTACATGCTTCAACAAGTGCAAACCTTTAAGAATATATACACAGCATTTTTCACCTGCAGAAAACCTCACTAGAAAAATAAGGATGTTCATTTTTAAATCACATGAAAAGATACAGAATGGCATGTAAACGTGTACTGTACTTTTAGAATGAAATAGTAAATGCACAGGTCATAAACTGCTAGCATAACAAATTGCTTTTTCATTATTTAAAACAGGAAGCTTTAGTGAAATACTGTATTGCACAGAAAAGTGCTACAGTATCTTGTAAAATAATGCTTGCATGAAACATTCTGCATTTCAAGTTAAAATAAAGCAGATCAAGATGTCAATATCAATCTGTTTATATTAACCGAGATCTGTAGAGAACTTAATAAAAGCAAAAATATTTTCATAAACTTTTTGAAGCAAATTATTTATTTATGAAATAATTTACAAAGAAAAATTTCACCTCATGCTTTAGATACATTGCATATGCTCATGATTGACACAATATGTTCAGGCTCAAAGGCCGTATAGCATTTTTTATCCTAGGAGGAATATTTCAAAACAACCAACTAATTCATGAGGTCATATAGTAATTGTTTGGCAGTTGTTTTTAATATAGAAAATAAGTTATGTATATTGTTTTCCTTCAAATATTTGTTGATTTGTTGTTATAATCCTTCGACATTGACATGGCACAAATTGCATTAGAAGAAACATTGAAAATTTATTTTCATTTATTATCTTCTGCTGTCAAGCATATGCAAAGCCATTTAAAGCAACTATTATTTTGTGTTATTTGAAACCTACATTCTATGTGACAGTAGGTAGTTGTTGAAATAAAAAGTCTAGCTTTCTGTGTCATATAAGAACTGAAGCAGAAATGAAGGAAAAATAGCAAAGCAAGAAAATTTAGAGAATGTGCTGTTGTCACATAAGAAGCATGAATAAAGTAATTTCTAAATAAACCTCCATTTTTTACACTCAAGCACATTCTCCACTGAGGGAAAATAGAAAGGCCAGTCACAGTAGCTTCTTGAAGGAAAAAAAAGTATAATAGTCATTATTTATCAAGATGACATAACATGCCATTTATTCCTTTAATAAATGTAATGCAGTTTTTCTTTTCTTGTAGTTTATTCTGTGTAGATACAAAGAGGGATTACCAGTTAAGCACAAGCATACTTGTTTTACAATTTCAGCCTTTTAGTGCATAACTTACTTACTTAAAATATGAGAGCCTATAATCACAATGATTCTACCTGATGGAACATGCATTTTAGAAATATAATCCAACTGTTTACCCTAACACGTCATAAATTGCAATTCTTTACAAAAATCTCAGAGATTGACATACATTGCTCTTAAATGCCTGCTGCTTTAGCACACATCATCAAGAAGGTATTTCTGTATTATTCTCCCTCTAGTTAGTAGTATATCACATGAATTCTAAAGACCATTCACTTTTACTGTCTTCAGTAATGAACATTTTGAGAAGCATTATCTTTGGAGTCTGGGGAACTTCAGTGAGAGTTTCTTGGGAATAAAAACACCGTAATTTACAGCATTTCTGCATACCTACTTCATTTCTTTTCACAACTTTTGTTACATGGAATCCTAGCATCTCATCAGGGAAGTTCTGTCCTTTTTTTACATAGGTAATGAGTCAAGTTTCTAAACTTCCAGTTGTACACTAAAGCAAAGACAAAACTATCACTGATTTCAAAAGGAACAGGATTGGGGACCATAATTATATGGTTGAAATGCTTCTGAAAAGAGTTTCTGCACAGTGATAGATGGGATAGCACTAGGGATAGCCAATGAAACATTCTGCAACGGAAGCGTGAGAATAAAATGGCATGATCCCAGATTCAACAAAAGTTTTCTAAGGGGACTGGATATTTGGTAACGGGAAATGGAGCCTTTCGCTTGTATGTCACCATTTTAATACAGGCCAAGCCAGTAGTGATGGAAAATCATTAACATCTGATGGATGTTTGGTAGCCTTGTACATTGCATAGTAGAAAAATCTCCACCTCAGTACACCACCACTACAACTGGCCCGGTCACCACCTGAATACACCATCTCTCTTGTCAGCAGTCTCAACAGAGATACCATGGATTATAAAGCATGAAGACCCAACTACCCTTTCATCCCTACAGGTGGTTCCTCCAAATCATGGATGAGGAACATTGCCTGGGCAATATGGAGTACTGCTGCTATCCAGGCTTCTATATAGGTAGATAGGTAGGTAGATACTCCTAAAATTATCTATCACCTTCCACTATTGTAAAATTACTGGAAATTTAAAAACAAGAAACCCCAAATTCCTCAAAATCATTTACATATGATAATACTTACAATTATACAGATTTTGATTTAAAAAACTCCACAGCAGAAGGGTGCTCAACTGAGGCTCTGTGTGAGCCCTTGACACATATATAATAGTTTATATCAATTAAAATATCAATTAAAGAAACAGCAGCACTTTTCCTTCCCATAATTCAACCAAACACTGAACTAATTATTGGTCAGCAGCCCAAAACAATTGGCGCCCCTTCCCTCCTGCCATCATTTCCCACCACATAGAAATCCTACCCCCAGCTGCTCAGCCCCTGCTCCCTGTACCCATTCCAATAGATGGATGTTGCTGCATATCCAAAAGGTTAAAATGGGGGTGTCCAAAATCCCTTTAAATCATTGGAAAGACTCCTGTTGACTTCAGTGAGCTGTCGCTCAAGCCTCTATACATATATTTTTTACCTTCCTTATGAAGGTTCACGGATACAAAGTTAAAGTGTTGCTATACTAAATCTCACTACAATTGCTTCAAATATAAAGTCACCACTCCATACAATCAAACTGTTTGGCTCCCATTGAGCCATAAATACAGCTACTTTTTTTCCAAGCTAAAGTACATCCTACTCTTTTCCTTCATTTTATTTCTTGTAAATAGATTTTCCATCTAAGACTGCTCACCCAATCCAACTCTTACTTTATTTTAATGTAAAAAGCAATGTGGTAGACTCTAAGCAGCACATTTTTATTACAGCAAAGATTTATTTACAAAGCTTGTGATGTGAGAGCTCAGTTTAAGTTTAGGAAAGAGAAACATCTTTCAGATACATGTATTTCGCCTTGCGATAAGTGCATCCTCCACTCCAATAACAGTGTCACCTCTCTACCTATATTATATAACATAGAAGTACCATTAGAAATTGCCAATATACACACACATGTATTAGTAAAATTTACCACAATATTTCCATTATTTCCAATTGCAAATACAAGGAATAATGCAAGTCACACAGTAAAGCAAATGCAGCAATGCTATAAATGTTAATTTTTCTGTGGTCTTTACTATATGCACAATAAGTAAAAACTGAAAACATGGGCATTTTGCAATCAATGCACCTATGTTCTTAGAAGTGCTTTCAACCACAAAAAACCTGCAGGAATCCACTGTGACTGCACTTTTAAAAATATACTATTGCTTTTATAAGGATAAGGGCCTGATTCTGCAAACAGTTACTAAGAGGCACAGTACTTACTACCACAAACAGTTCCACTTTGCTAGGATCTGATCCAGTTGTCCCACTGAGTCAAAGCATTTTAGGCCCAATTCACAGCTGCCACAGAGCTCCTTTGTGTCAGCTATATTAGAGCACAGCAATTGTACATGTTCCACAGTGAATTCCCCAGTGCAAGGATGTCCTGGCACAGACAGCATTTTAAGGTTGGGCAGGGGGCGTATCAGGGTGCACCCCTGTGACTAGGACTGTTCGCTATGCAATGGTCTATAGGGCTTCCTTAACACGCACCAGATCTGAGCCTATCCTTGGTAAGCCCTATAATCAAAGAGGCACAAGCTGCCTCCCTCTGCCCTCACACTGGGCTCAGCACCAGCACAGGAGTGAATTCAGGCCCCAAAACCATAAGCTTAAACTAGTGTCTCATCTATGTCACTGTGTTAGAAGTCTGGCAATCAGGTTTCTTGTATGAATGTATGTAATGATATTAACACTGAGGCCAATTGTCCCTTTGATATAACTCATGTACTTTATTTGTGAAGTATCAATGTCAATGCCTTTTGGTAACTACATGCAAACTGTACATATTTGTATGCTATCAATATAGGGCCAAGTTGTCCTCAGTGTGGACTACTCCTGAACCCATCCCAACTCCCACACAAAGGGTTTCTCTGAGCAGTGGGGGAATGAGCCTGTTAATGGTGACAGATCACTATTAATTTGCATTTGGAAGTTCATGGGGTAGAGGGGCAGATCATGCCATAGATAATAGCTGGGTCCCCTGCCTTGTCTGGTTTCCTGTCCATAGAACCTGAATCCCACAGAGGGGGCAAAGGCAAAGGCACTCCCCACTCCTAGAAACACTCCTGCCTTCCACCTGCAGTGCTCGCAGAAAACAGAGGAGTTCACTTGGCCTACAGTTACCATATGACATGCTAAAATATTTAGATGTTAGACTCCTTATTTAACACAGACCTGAAATGCCCTTCACAGACTGGTAAAAGAGCTGGATTATTCTGACCATCTGTCACACATATTATCCACTTTTCCATTGAGAATTTACGCAAACAAGGCTTAAAAAAACCCCACAACAACAAAGACCCTGTGTTTCAAAGCAAACCACTGATAACGTTTGCCACTAACACACTGAACTGGAGATCTTTAGCTGTTTTAGAGTCAGAGAACTGTATTAAAACTATGTGCTAAATGCCATCTAAAATACTCAAATGCTCGTTAAGTAAAACAAAGTATGCTGTCAATGCCTTTATTTTTGAAAAAGGGCATCTTTTTGTATGTAGGTATTAAAGTTTAGGTGTTTGGTTTTTTTGGTTTTGTTTGTTTAGCTGGATAATTTGGAAAACATATCAGAAAAACTAAATATAGAGAATTTGAAGGTTATGTTTAAGCAGGAGCTATGTGATCCTCAAGGCCCTGTAGCCACGCACGCAATAGGAGTCACATAAGCTAACATGGGGAAGCATCCTATGAGAATGCTTACATAGTTATCCAACTTCTCCTTGCCAGGGGAGGAGTTAGAGACTTCCCCCAGTCCAACTAACCAAGCCGGGGCTATAGGAAACAAGTGCCTGAACTGATGTGCCAATACAGAAGGAATTACTATTTGTTAACCCACAGATGATGTGCTTGTTCCTGTACAATACAAAATGAAGACAGCCCCTACACTGAGGAGGTTACAAGCTCCAGAGCAGACAGGGAGAAGATTGTAAAGCCTCGTGGAAAGAATAATTTGAAATTCTGTATTTTAATGTTTGGTTTGGTTTTTGTGGGCATAGTGGAAGAATTGAATCGGTAGGAGGAGAATCAGAAGTGACCATGGAGATGGCAGTGGCTTGGTGAAATGGGATGAGAAAGATGTTCCAGTCTTAGGGAGTGGGGTAGAAAGAGGCAGAGACCTAGGAATGGGGATGCAGAGATGTGACCCAGTGACATCTCCCTGGAGCTGCCAGCCAGGGAAAAGAGACAGTTGGGGAGAAGAGGTGCCTTAGAGTAAGAAGCCTTCCCCTTATGGCAAAACTCATCCAGCAATCATTCACAATGTACAAGGGATAACTTTTATTTATTGACATGTACAGGGGAGGGCCATGTTCTCTGTACCTCCCTCATGCCCTGCTGCCCCAATACTGGAGCTGTGCCAGTGTTACAGGCGCCCTACCGATGATGTCATTCCTAGGTACACAGCGCCAGCAGGGGAGAGAGAATTGGTCAGACATACTCAAAGGACTACCTGGGAAGAGCTCATGCATATGTTTTTTGCCCCCTCTTCCCAGGCACCTCTGCACTGGACCAAGCCAGGTTTCCCAAGTATAGCTTGGCTAAGAGTGTAGATGAGCTAACTGGGCTTTTTGGCCCATGGTATACAGTAAGAACAGAACTGAGTATTTAATGTAGAAAACTATATTGCTGCAGAATTAAAAAGTTAAGATTTTCATTACACTGAATTAAGAAAGTTCAGAGTCAAGGTTCCCCCATCAACATAACTCTGCTTCATTTAATTAAAGAATAAGGTCTTTAATTAAATGGGTCCAAAACGGCTAAGAGACAGCACATGAAATCAGTGTTTATTTTCTTCTCTTCATTCTGTATGAAAGAAATATCAGCATATTTGAAAAATGTGGTAATCCGCTAAATACTAGACTTATACACCTCTGGCTATATAAAATGTGTGCAGCCAAAACTTAAACAGTGCCCACTCAGCTGATTTACACAGACTTATTGGAGCAGCAGTTTAGGAAAAAATCCTTTTCCTTCCCAGTAAACTGTATTGTTTACTGACTAATACGTTGTCTAACCCAGTATGATACATAAGGCCATAACCCATCTCCTGAACACAACCCAAGTGCACAAGTTTAGTGGAAAGGTTCTCCACATGGGCTCCTCCTCCCAGCCAGAAAGATTCTACATACTCACTAGTGTATCTCAGACCATGTCCACATTAAAGATGCTTTTGTATAAGCATCTCACTGGACTGTGAGGAGCCCTAACACAGACAAAGCTCCTGCAACTGGACCTGTTTTTATCACAGCGGTAAAGACCCTGTAAGCCAATGGGGTCTTGTCTCATGCATGCTACTGCTCTCTGCTGATCCAGTAGTAACACTAGTGGGATTTTTTATTTATTTCCTGTGTAGCCATGGCTTATTTTTAGGAATGGAAATGATAGCTGCTGAGGTTCCATCAGCCTCCCTCATCCTTAATCTGCCTCACACTGGCCATTACTGCATGCACAGAGAGTGCACATGGCGCTGTCCCTCACAATGTGCAGGAGGCTCCAGGAATCCTGGCCCATTTGCAGAGCAGAAGGGTCCACTATGCCCATGGAGGATGAATGTGGCAGAATTTGACCCTTAATGGCCTGAGGCAAAGCTCACCTTTAAAAGGGTTTGGATGAGGCCCTAAGTCCCTACTCTAATGCTCATATGAAAGGGAGTTACACTTGATTAGCTCCAAACTGTCTGCCTTTTATGCAATTAAAACATCAACCTTAGCGTTCACTTCAAAATTTTGTGTTCATGTAATGCTGTTATTTGCTAAAACAATCCAAAGAGTAGAAAAAGTGTGTGTGTGGTGTATATATATGAGAGACAGACAGACAGACACAGACCAGAAGGGACCATTACGATCAGTCTGACCTTCGACATAGCACAGGCCCAAGAATCTCACCTAGTAATTTCTCCATCAACTTTAACTTCAGTTTGAATTATAGTATATCTTGTAGAAAGATGGTCAGTTTTGATTTAAAGACTTCAAGTGATGGAGGATCCACCACATCCCTACATAAGTTGTTGCATTGGTTAATTACCCCCATTTTTAAAAATTTGAGTCTTATTTCTTGTCTGAATTTGTCTCGCTTCAGCTTCCAACCACTGAATCTCGTTAAACCTCCTTCTGCTAGATTAAAGAGAGTAATTTGTGATCACACATCTCTCTCCCATGTAGTTACTTGTAGACAATGATCAAGTAACCTCTTATCCTTCTCTCGGATAAAATAAACAGATATGAGGCATATTTTCCAGAGCTTGAATCATCTTATTGCTCTTCTCTGAAGTGTTTCCAATTTGCCAACATCCCTTTTGAAGTGTGGACACCAGAACTGGTTGGTCTCCTTAATGCACAGAGGTAATACAACTTTCCTACTCCTACTTGATATTCCACTGCTTATACATCCCAGAATCACATTTGCCCTCTTAGGTATAGCATCACTCCGGGAGCTCATATTCAGTTGGTTATCCATCATGACTCATAAGTCCCTTTTAGAGTCACTGCTTTCCAGGATACATTCCCCCATCTTATAAGGGTGAGCTAATTCTTTGTTCTTGATGTATGACCTAGCTTTGGCTGTGTTTAAAAGCATATTGTTCAAGTGAGCTCATATTACCATGCAGTCCTGATCAGTCTTTATAACTGACCTGTCCCCATCATTATTTACCACTCTAGCAATTTTTTTGTATCATTTACAAATTTTAACTGAAATTATTGTGCATTTTCTTCCAGATCATTGATAAAGATATTGAATGGCATGAGGCTGAAAATAAATTTTTGCCAGATCTCATTAGAAACCCCTCTTTGGATAATGCTTCCCCAAAAACCATTACTTTTTGAGATCTATCAGTTATCCATAGTTTAGTTACTTTTAATCCATTTAATATAGGCTGCATTGACTATGTGTATTGCTGGTTTTTTTCTATCAGACTGTCATGTGGGACTAAGTCAAATGCCTAACAAAAGTCTAACAATATCATGTAACACAGTTGTCTTTATCAGCCAAATTTGTGATCTCATAAAAAAAAAATCAAGATTATTTGACAAGACCTATTTTTCATAAAACCATGTTGATTGGTATTAATTAGATATTAGGTGTAGATTGGTATTAATTAATTAATTATGCTACCATCCTTTAATTCTTTACTGATTGCATCTTGTACCAACCTTTCCATGAATTTGCCTGGGACTGATGTCAAGCTAACTGGCTTATAGTTTCCCGAGTCATCGTGTTTACCCTTTTTAAGTACTGACACAACATTGGCTTTTTCCAGTCTTGCAGATATAAAACTATTTAACTTTAATAGCTGGTGTTTCACATCTTCCCTAGTTTTTGATAGAATAGAAAGTATTCCATTAACATGGCAAGATATAAATACATTATCTTGCTTCTTTCAAATACATGACTAATAATTATAGCATTCTTACACAGTATTGAACCCTTGCCATTTCAGGATCTCATTTCTTCCTGATATAGTTAAGGAATTCCTTCTTATTCTCCTTAACCCTAATGGCCATAGGGGAATCTAAATACTATTAGTGAAAAATCTATCAATTGCTTGTATTTCTTAAATATTTGTATGTACCATTTCTATCAGATTACCAATTTATCAATATATTGTATGTATTTTATTTTTTTAAATTGCTGTCTGTGGCTTTTAAGATTCAACCTGCAGTGGGGGAGGAGAGGTACAGAAGAGAATCACAATTTTCAGGGACACTGTGTTTGAGGCAGCACACATCAGTGACCACTTTTGTGCCCTTTAAGAGGTTACTGTGTGTAGTTTCTCTCTCTCTCACCAATTGCTGCCTAGTGAGGAAAATAGCCAGGATAAGACCAGTCTCCATCCTCTTTAAGGTTTTTAGCACCACCTCCAGTACTATAATCTTGCAATGTACAAGCACTATGGCAAGTACAATAGCTGTCCCTGCCTGTAAAACCTCTGATCCTTCTCTGTACCATTGTTGCATAATATGATGGGGAAGCCACAATTTATCTTTTAATGACCACAAAACCCAATAGTTTTTCATTAAGCTTTCTGCTACATTACATTTGAGCTAAGACCAAGTATGGAAGATTTTTAGCCCAAAAGGTCACTTTGGCAGAAATTAATGGGACTAAGCATAGGACTTAATAGAAGTGCCACCTCTCCCCTTACAATAGCATTGCTACCACAGCACTATAATACATTTACTTAAGAGACAACCTGAGAAATGCATAGAGACACTCTTCCTCTTGAAAATGTGCAATCAAAAGAATTAACAAGACTGGCTGAAATTTTTTTTAAATTTTGACAAAAACCAGACTTCTAAATTATGTTTTTGCATAGTTTTTTTTTTTCCAAATTTTTTTGATCAGCTCTCAAATTAAAGTAAGCATAGTTCTGCTACGGAGCAATATACAATGATATTATTTACAGTCCCATCCTCTTGCCTTAAAAACATTATATTAACTGGAGATGGGCAAAGTGATTTAGATAAAGTATGAACAGATTGGAAATGTCACTCAAAATGTCACTCAAACCTTAACAATTACTTAGGGAAAAAATAATTTGCATGGCTATCTATGTACCTGGGTTCAGACTGGAAATGGTGAATTCTTCCTATTTCCTGTTTCACTGGAAGAAGGTACAGAACTCCCATGCGATTTCTGGCCCTACATTTGGCCCTGACTTGCACCTTTTGACTTCAGTAGAGTCGCACAGGGTGTAACAACATGGTATTTGGCCTATACATATTAGTTTGAATATATTTTAGAAAAGCATCCAAACGTTTGGGTACTTATCCAAACCTATACCCCTATTTGCGATTTACTTGTCACTAATATAAACACACAAACATCTGCTGGACAATAGAGGTAAAAGTGGCTTTTCCCTCTTTTTTTAATAAAACGATCCTTTTATATTGAAACGAAATACAAATAAACAAGGAAGTGGACAAAAATAATTTCTCACTAATTTTTGCAGAGGTATTTTACATTTTGTTTTAATCATTAGAGATTTCTCCTGGATTCTTTTCTTTGGGTTTTGGTGTTTAAATTGGAAGAAAATCTTCCACACTTTTGGAAGTTATTGACATCAACAGAATTTACTACAATCTCAGGCCTCACATAGCAAATGTTTCTGCAGTCTAACTTACTCCACAGAGCGAAGGCTTCAAGTATACAGGCTTTCCTTTCTAGTGGTAAGAAATCATCCGTCTTAATATTAGTTCTGTTTTAGGCCTGTCCTGTGTGGATATCTGTGCTAGTTATGCATTAGTCACTTTTCACTTACTATTGTTTTTTTGGCTTTAAGAAGCCATTGCTGGGATGGGCTTTAACCACTAAACTACCAACTTATTAATAGTCTTTCATGTGATGCCAAGATAAATCTGAAGTTACACACTAACGCTCTACTATTTTATCACAAATACCATCCTTAGGTTTTTGGGGGCTGATCCTACAAAATGCTGAGTTTAAGAAATCTCCCACAAGTTCCTGAGCACTTTTAACTCCTTTTCAAGTCAATGGGAGTTGAGATCAAGCCCAAGGCGTGCATAATTCAGCTGTTAATGACATTTGCATAAAACAGGCACAGGGCGGAAAACCTACACAAGGAAGTAAGAGTGAGCCAGACTGCATTCCCTCATTCTGTAGAGTGCAAGTACTTAGCTGCTGAACTGAGGTGTATGTGTGTGTCAGAACTGGTGTGGGCCATTCAAGGGAAAGGGAAGCTTATTTCCCCTTATATGTGATGCTTTGCAAACCAATTATTTGTCTGATATTGATTTTGGCTGCTTGCCCCACCTTCCCATGCAGACTGCCAACGCTGGCAATACATCTACATCACGTAAGATCAGACGCAGGTGATATAAAAGTCCAAAACATGGATCCACAGAGATACTCCTGGCACATCAGCTCTTGTCCACCCACATGGTGCATGCTGGCAAAGCACCATTACATACAGAAATGTGCCACACCACAAGACTTAAGCTGTGGGCAATACAAAACTCACAAGCAGTTATCACTCTGGTTCTCTCCTGTTTCCACTGCAGCAGTAGAGTTTAGCTATAACAGTTCAGATTTGGACCTACACTCAGTTGGAGGGAACTGCTGTGACTTTGTGACTTGTGTCATTTGAGTGCATGTTTCTAATCCGTCATGGCTCTCCAGGGAGTGTAGTGGCTTCTCCAGCCCTTTAGAATAAATACCCAAACCTGCAGGTTGCTTACTGTTGTCAGCTTCCATAGAAGTCAATGTGAATTGAGGGTATTCAGCCTTTTCTCAGGATAATTGGGAATGCAGCCATCAGGGCCACTATGCAATCATGGTCATCTACCTAAAAACAACAATGGGTACTGAGAAGACAATGGATATTTGTGTATTCTAACAGAGGGTGGGAGCAGAGACCATGGCATCAAAAATAGACTGCATTTTTAATGAACAGCTATAAATATTAGTACATTAGGTGTAATCAAAATCAATATGTATATATCATGTCTGAATCATTTCTTTGCTTTTATACCACTTTGTTAATAACGCTCTATTGTTTTAATGTAATAAAAATAAACATCCATTTTTAACAACTTGGGTGTTTTTAACCAGCTCTTTTACATACAAAAGACAAAGAGCATATTTAGTTTTACAATGGTTTAAAACTAAACCAAAAGCCATGATTGGAACTCATTGCAAACAACGGAGGTAATAAATACAATAAATTACTGTTCTATGTGAGACAATATACTAACTGAAGCAATGGAATTAGAAACAAACTCTCTCTGGGAACAATTCTCAAACCTCTTTTTCTTTTTAGAAAGAAGCAGAGTTTACTCATAAATAAGTCAATGCATTTACTCTTGCTAGACTCAGCCTTTGCTTCTCTGATAATTGTAAACTTTTTGAACTGAGAAAGTTGTAAATTAAAAAACAAACAAACCACACAGTCACTGCAGGAGTATTTAGGAACAATCCTGACATATAGCAGGGGTTCTTATACCATGTAATACTGTGAACCACATCTTAATAAAAAGATTTTCTTGAGACCTACTTCCCCTCTAATTCATGAGTGTGTGGACCACCTCCCATTGGAAATCACATAACATCACTGTAGCAATGACAGCAATTGCTTCCATGGAAAAGTAAAAGTAATGAATTTTTAGCTGTCTTTTAAAGCAATTCAGTAGCTAGAAACAAGGAGGAGAATCAGCCTGTTCTCCACAGACCACAGTCTGATAACCTCTGCTACACAGAAACTCAGAAGAAGTGGAAGAGCAAAAACAAGAGCTGTAGCATTGGTGATCCTATTTACCTGCCTCAGGTGTAGTACTGGTCTCCACTCCTACCTCAGGTATCATTTCCTCTCTAGGTCTGCTCCTGAGCTAGTTCTCCGCTCATCTCCACCCTGATGCTGATGTTGCCTGTCCCCAACCCACATGCACAGGCAGGGCCACAAAGCAGGTTTCTGTGGGCTCCTGGCAAAAATGTGAAACTGAGCCATACCCTTTCAAAACAATTACCATGGAAATGAAATTGTTAATGATGAGGACTGGGGTAAGAGAGGGTCCAGGCCTGTGATGTTGTTGCTCTCCCCACAGAGGACCTCTGCCCTGTGTGTGGCAAGGGGGCACTCTCGGTCCAGCGGCCGGTGAGAGTGGCGTTCCTGAACCCTCTATCATCTCTGGGCTCTCAGCCCATTGGGTTCAATGATGCCAGCAGCAGTAACCATAGGTGCCAACTCCATGGTTGCTCCGGAGCTTCAGCACCCATGAAAAAAAAAAGGGCACCCATTGGCAGCCCCATGGGTCAGCACCTCCCCCTCCTCCCAGCGCCTCCCACCTGCCACGATCAGCTGTTCTGCAGCATGCAGAAGAAGCTGGGGGTGGGGGCAGGAGGAGGCGGGACAGGGGTGTGGCTTGGAGGAAAGGTGTGGCGCGGGGGGCAGGACCGGAGCAGAGCACAGGCGGGAAGAAGTAGGGTAGGATGGGGGCTTGGAGGAAGGAGTGGAGTGGGGGCAGGGCCTGGGGCAGAGTGGGCGGGGTTGAGCACCCCCCAGGATCTGAGAAAGTTGGTGCCTGTAGGATCTGGGCCCAGCGTGCATAGGCAAGTTGCTCCCTGCACTATTGATGGCAAGTGCCGCACCTGACTGGTGCTATGACACCATATGCCAGGTCACAACGCCTCTCACTCAAATTTGGCCACCCCATCCCTTAGTCACTTTGGGGGCCCAGTCAAATGAGAGATCTGGAGCAAACTTCCCTGTTCCTCCCCAGGCAGCACTGTGCCCAGGTGATCTTTGAGGGTTGTGAAGCTTTTGGTCGACTCGTGGTTTGGGGTATCTAGAAACATATGGGCTAATCTTAGTTTGCATCGTCAAAAAATGCAAGTTTCTAGCCCATCTCATTTTAAAACCCTTCTCTTTGACTCAACTTTTCTTCAATAACCTCTCAAACATATCAGCATTCTCACACTGAGGTATATTTTAAACCTCCACAGTAGCTTTAAGCTTTCTCCTGCCAGCAAGGCTGGAAGAGAGATACTTCTGTGCATGGGCAGTGGGTGAACCCCCACTTTCGGGAGACAAGCCTGCTTTCCCTGCCCCTTCCATCCAAGGCCCCACCCCCCCACGCCAGATCCCCAGAGCTGGGCCGAGGCACCGGCCTCCCCCAGCGCTGGGCTGGCCCCAGCCCTGGGTCAGGCCAAACCGTCGGCTGATCCCAGCGCCAGCTTGGACTGAGTTGCTGGTCACCCCCAGCACCAGGCCAGGCTGCTGTCCCTCCAGGCCCCCGAGTGCCTGCAGGGCCAAGCCGCCATCCCTCTTCTCTAGCGCCAGCTCCTCCCACCTGCCCGCCCCATCACCCAGCCGACCCTGCTCAGTCCGACCACCCTCCGCGTCCCTCCTCACTCCCCAGTCTGGAAGAGGATGGACACAGTGAGAAGCAGGGACTAGGGGGTGTCTTGGGGAAGGGCCGGGTCCACCGCGACCCAGGTGTCTGGCGGTGGGTCGGCGGATGTGCCAGGGAAGGCAAGGACTTCCCTGGCCTATTATACCCACTGCCCATGCTTCTGTGTTTCCTTTTCATGGGAGGCACTGAAATACCAGGGTGATGGGCAACTTAATAAAAATCTCACTAAGAAAGAACCTTGAAAATATAACCTAAGCATGAGGGTTAAAAGTTTGTCACTGATTTTCCTAAAGATCAGTGGTTCCTCACAGCCCCTCCACAGCTGCCCAGGGCTGGCCTTTGAGTTCTAAGTAACCCAAGACCACACATTCCTCACTATGTCAGAAGCCCCAGACCAATTTGTAGCTGGGTGAGACACAGAGGGACAACTCAATATCTCTAGAGATATTATGGTCTAGTTGACTAAGCACAGGACCAAAGAGAATTCTGCATTCCAGTCCTGGCTCTGACACCGAAACCACTGGAGTTAATCAAACCACTCCCACTGGCGTGAGAGAACAGAGTTTACATCCTCCATTTAATGCAGCAGAATTGGCTGGGGGGAAGGTCTGGCACTATTTCCATTGCAACCCTCCCACACATTTCAACAGGAAGGACAGTGAAAGTTGGCTGGGGATGAGCTGAATCAGCTCACCTCTCAGGCGTCTGGACCACACCCTGGTCCCCGGTCAATTCTACCCAGCACTTTTCAGATTCTGGGTGCCTTGTAGGTTTATGGACTGTAGGTGGGCTTTCCTCAGAATTGGGATGGGAACTCAATTATGCTAGTAGAAGGCCGCAATCTAGTCCTCCACCTTAGTTTCCCTATGTGTGAGAAGGAGATAATGCCAACTGGACTATTGTAACAAATTCGTAAAGAGCTATATAAGTGCTAAAATTGACCAGAATTCACACAAAAATTTCCAGTGGCTGTTAACACAGCAGCATCCATACTCCCAACTTACCTGGACAGCTGTCATATGCACCATTTTTCAAATGGCTGGACAAGATGCAAAGGCCTCAGTACAAACAGACCTCAGCAGAAAGCAGCTGCTGGTGACCCCTACTTGTTGTATGAATGAGTCTGCTATGCTTGAGTGTGCTCAAAAAATCATTTTGCCAACCTTCCACAAAATCCTGGGGACAGAGCTGTGTAACACAATATGATCATGGTGCCCAGGAATTGGTTAATCTAGGGGGGAAGGAAGGTGCTAACTGAGTTGGGAGACCCACTCCAAAACTGGTTGGCTCAGCAGCTACCACCATCTTTCTGGCACCCACTCTTTGTCTCTAATTCTCCACCCCCGACTGACTTGCCCATAATGTTTAGAAGGGAGGACACCAGCACTTAGCAATGTTCTGGTTACTGGGGAGAATCAATCAGCACCATTTACCAGCCACAACAGAACAGTAAGTGGAATAACCTGTTTGATATGTGCTGTGAGTAACATTTTAAATCCAGCGAATAAAAAGTTAATTATATCAGAGTCTGCTGCACATGGGTTAATTTAAGTAGATCAGACGACTACCCTGTTCTTGTTGTCTAGGAAGGCCTGCAACAAGTAAAATACAATATATTGTTGCCACCAACTTTTTGGTTACACAGGCAATCTTAATTCAGGCACTTCCTAACTATTGAGTCTTTGATTTTGCAACCTTAATTCCTTTAATTTAAGATTGTATGTACAATAATACATACATTTTATGTAAATGCATGTATGTATATTTAGCTCTTTCTATATATTCTTATAAATCAATCTGTAATCATTTTTGAGATTCTTCTCTGAATTCCTTCACATTTGTTAATATATATTGGTACAGAGGTGCCCAGAACTGACTATAATAATTCAGGCGCAGTTGCGTCAGAGACAGACAGAAAGGAATTATTCTTCGGGAAGTTCCTGCTGCATAATGTGATGCCTCTGCTGTCATGCTACATTGGAAACTCTCATCTTATTAGCCAGGCAGTATTATGCCTTGGTCTCATTTTAGTATTGCCCCAAGTTTAACCCAGTTGTTGAATACCCTTCTGTCCAACTATTTTTCCCCAGATGTATTATCTTGCCTTTTTCCAAGTTAAGTATGAAGTTTATTTTTCTTGTCATATTTCATAGATTCTAAGGCCAGAAGAGATCATCAAGGTCATCTTGTCTGACCTCCTGCATAATGCAGGCCATAGAACTCCATCCATAATTTCTGCTTGAGTTATAGCATATCTGTAAATTAAGAGAATGTTCACCTCCTTCGCAATGGTTTAGGTAGGATTTGAACCTACTACCTAGAAACCTAGACATTCAAATCTTTCTAGATACTAATTCTTTATACTTCCTGGTGTTTACCCCTCAGCCTGTTTAATATCTCTCAGTTTCATCAATGTAGGCCTCAATCCTGCAACTATCCTGCTACATGCTACATCCATGAAGGACTGGAACCTTGCACTTTCCTTTTTTTTTTTTTTTTTTTGCATTAGGACAAAGTTTTCAAAAGTGATTAATGGATTTTTGGTTGCCTCAATTTTTAAGCTGCCAACTTGAGATACAACTATGGGGCCTGATTTTCAAAGAATGGGGATGGGGGAGGTGGGGTCAGCACTTTCTAAAAGTCAGGCTTTTTTCACAAAATATCAGTTTGGACACTTCTGAAACTCCTGGTCATAACAAAGATTTTAAATAAGCCTGAGCCTAATGCTGATCTACTGGACACCTCAACTATTATCAACAGGCTAGATCATGCTCCTCACCTTTCTTTTCTCTGTAGCTCCCTCCTCTTCCCCTTTATTGATAAGATTTCTCTGGAACCTATCCAGCCCACTTAGGTTTCTCCCCAGATACACAGCTAATCTATGTCTCTCAGTACAATTCTCTAATTTATCAATTTTCCTTATTGAAAACTTCCCTGGCTATAGACTCCACCACAGTACCGAAGACACTCTTCCCCATCTTATCACAGGACACCACACACATTTTTATTTAGTTTCTTGCCCCTTTACATAAGGACTCTCAACTCACCTAAATGACTCTGAGAAAAAAAGGGGGCTCCACAGAGCACTTGGAAGGTTAAAAAAGAATCCTTGTTGTGGTGGACCAAGGGTGGACGTGAATTGCAGAGCAAAGAACTCCCACAGAAAATGGACATTTGGCAGCCGCATTTTTTGTATCGAAGGCTAGCACAAACCTCTCTGCTGCTCTCAGATGTGGCAGTGTGGCAGGAGGCGAGAGGCAATCTCTTTACAACCTCTCTTAGGGCCTCGCATAGCTTCAGCTACCATGTTTTATGTCAATGACTCAAATCTACCTTTCAATTCTGGTTTGCTTCCCTAGGTATCAAGTGTTCATCTTAAATTTAATATAAGCAAAACTGAGCTCCTTTAACTTTCCACCCCCAGATACTCTTTCTATTCTCTCTCACCACTGACAATGCCACCATCAACTTCCCTGTTGCTTAGGCCTGTAAGCTGGAAGTAATCTTCGACTCCTGCCTTTCTCTTGCCTCATATTTCCAGACTATCCACACTTTGCTGATTCTTCCTCCACAAGGATCTGACCTTTTCCCATTAAATCTGACCTTTTCTCTTTAATTACAAAGATAAAGCTTTCAAGCAAGTTTGCATAACTCTTGATTACTGTAACCTCTTCTTCACGGACCTCTCTCATTCCTACGTGGCTTCCTTCCAGCCCATTCAAAACACAGTCACTTTGATCATCTTTCTCACCCATTGCTCTGACATTCACTCCCCCTGCCTTCCTCTGCATAAATTCTAGTATCTCATCCTCACTTTTAAGGCTTTTTATTCTCAACTCTGCTCCTTCCTACTTAATTGCTCTTGTCACATTATCATCCCATCCATCACTCTGTCAATGATGCCAATCTCAGCCCACAACCATCTTCATGCCATCCCCATCTATAGAACATCCCACTTCCGCAACCCCATCTGCAAGGTCACTACCTTCTCCTTCAAATGTCTCTTCCAGACCCACTTATGCCAAAACACCTACAAGAAATTAGCAAACTATTTTTGGTTCAGTTGAAAGGTACTTGGTGATCGCTGATATTATTTTAGTGTATGTATTTGGACTGAACATATTAACACTGTTCCTCACTGTTGTGTGTTGCTTATAATTTTACATTTTATGTGCTTTGTGGCACGAACTGTCTATGTGTATGGACAATGCTTAGCACATTGTAAATGCTACTTGAACACAAATAATAATAATACTAAAAATAATAAATAATAATAATAATGTCTGTTCTACACTTTCAAGTCATCTCCTTCCCGTGAAATACTGTATACCAAGACAATGGCAGTATTCAGAATAGCACAGAACAGTGAAGTATCTCTCAAGCCTAGACCCAAATAAAGAGGTATTGTCCCACTGAGATAATTAGAATGTCTTTAGATGGAAGGCAATCTGGCTACTCCCTTATATCTCCTCCTGGAAAATCCTTCCTGGGGATTTGGATTGAAGCAGCAATTGTTTGTACTGCCCGTTCTTATTCAAAGATGGGCAAAGTGTTGGCTCACCAGCCATTATTTGGAGACATCAGAAGTTAACTGCTATAACTAGCTACAGGGCAACAATGACGCATTTGGTCTCGGTTATAATCTGAACTTGAGTTTATTTGTGTAGCTGTTCTTCATGGTCTCTCCAAACCTTCCCCCAACTCAGACACACACTTTACAGAACTAAGCCACACCAGTTTGGTTGCATAAAAGCTCTCAACATCATGGGGAAAGGAAGAGGATGTGTCTTTAACCTGACCATTTCTATTCCATTGGATGCTTTGCTTTCTCAAAAGCAAGCCTGTTACACAGCACTTCACCTGGAAATGGCCCCAGAAAACGTGTTCTCACCATTTTCCTTATATTTGCCAGGTACTAGCACATTTTGAAAGTGGCGCGTCTAACATTCTGCAATAAAATTTGTTCTTGGAATCTAATATTCCCAAACCCTGTATCTTAAGCCCCCTTTCACTAGGTTTCTCTGATGATGTTAAGCCTATCAATATTCCATATATATTTGTCACCTGTACTGGCAAAATACTATCTTACAAATTTATGCAGTAACAGTTTGAGGAAATACTGCTTCTAATGCTAAACATAGACATCAAAACGCTCTCTTTTTTTTCAAATGAAATCATCAGCTACACCAACTCAGTCTTTTACGGGACTTTCTGGAAACAAATTGTTTCTTCTCTTGTGGATTTAGGGAGCAACATTTTCAAAAGAATATAAAGGCCCAGATTTTAAAAAGGTATTTAGGTATTGCTGTGCTCAGTGTTACAATACCTAGCTGAGTTAGCAGACTAACTCTCATTTTCAAAAGGGATTTAGGCACTTAGGAGCCCAAATCCCACTGGCAATTAGACTTGGCTCCTAAGTGCCTAAATGCCTTTTGAAAATGAGATTTAGCCTCCCACATCAGTTAGCAATCGAGTGAAGCAATGCCTAAATACCTTTAAAAATCTGGGCTTAGTGATCAAGAAGCCCAGGTCTCATTTTCAAAAGTGACTTAGTCCCAGATCCTAAAAGGAATTTAGGCACCTAACTCCCATTGATCTCATCCTCACTTTTAAGGCTTTTTATTCTCAACTCTGCTCCTTCCTACTTAATTGCTCTTGTCACATTATCATCCTATCCATCACTCTGTCAATGATGCCAATCTCAGCCCATTTCAATGATTTCAATGGGAGTTAGGAACCTGACTACCTTTGTGAATCCTACCCTTAGGTTCTGTGAGGGGAGATTTTCCAAGACACAGATTGGCGGTAGGAATCTGAGTCCCCCTGACTTTCAGTGTGGCTTGGGCACCTACCTGCCTTTTGTGCCTTTGAAAATCTCCCTCATTTTTGAAAATGGGATATAGGTGCTTTTATAAATATTGCCCATGATCCATAATGATTCTTAGAAAAAGTGAGTATAATCTCTAAAAGCCACATCCTCATCACTCAATATTCAAGGTAGGGGAAGAGGTGCTGCCATTGGGTTTTGTTAAGTGCCCCTCTAAGTCACATTGAGAAAAATAAAATTAAAGTACAATAAATACCTTCATCCCAAATCTGTGCACCATTCAGAGCTGTTGCGTGAATGAAATAGGCTTTCCACGAAGGGACCATGAGCAAAACTTCACTGACCAGCTCCTCGACTTCAAAAGAACACTGAGGTATGCTTTGAAAAGTGCCCTTAGTAATTATTATTATTTATATATTCCTATTGTGGTAGGACCTAGAGGCCCCACCATAGACCAGGGCCCCACTGTTCTAGGTATTGTTTGAACACGTAACAAAAAAACAGTCTCTGCCCCGAGGAGGTTGACATGGTACCATCAACTTGAAATCCGATGAATTAAAAAATAGTTAAAATAAAAGTAATTTCAGGTATTACCACAGCGGCTGAGTCCCCCTTGCCAATGTTTGTGGTTTCATAATGACATTTTTCTATTTAAAATGTTTTTCTTTCCCTTGTTGTATGAAATACCCACATAAACAAAAGGGGAAACTGACTGCTTAATGATCCCAATCCTTCCATAAAATCAACAGGTCTAAGCTTATACTTAAAATTAAGCACACACATAAGTGTTGCAGGATCAGCGTCTTACCAATTATACATTCAGTGCACTCAAGTACACTGAAGAAAGAGAGAAAAATGTTTCCATTGAATCTGTCAGGTATATTCATTTTATGTGTTAACTGCTAATGGTTTTAGGTAAACTAATTTCAGGCAAAAACATAATTTTAAAGTTGTTATTATAATAAGCACACATACATAGCCTGTTTGGCCAGTTATAAACAATTGAAAACAGGGCCTATAATGAGAAGTGTCCAGCAACCTTAACTTTATGTGGTGCTAACAGTTTGGTCTAAAGTGTAAATATACAAAAGGATGGGGGTAGTGGCAATCTATGTAAAAAAATGTATTACCTGTTTCTGAGTCAGTGATAACATGGAAGAAAATGAACTTGAATTCTTATGGATCAATGCCATAACACATAAAGCACAAGAAGGGATATTAGATGGTGTCTGCCACACACCACCAAATCACACTGAAGGACAGGATGACTATCTCCTTGCCCACCTATCTATAATGTGTAGAGGGGGAAATGATCAGGGGGGACTTTAATTTGAGTGACATATGCTGGAGGTCTCATGCTGCCAATACTAAAATATCCTGGGAATTTCTAAACATTGTAGATGACTATTTTCTGATTCAAAAAGTACAGCCATCATGGGGGAATTCTTTATTAGATCTTGTTTTAAAAGATAAAGAGGAACTGATCACCAAACTAAAAATTAATGGTAGCTTACATACAAGTAATCATGACTTGATCGCATTTATAATGTGCAAGTAGAATAAACTCCAGACCAGTAATGTATATGCGTGGTGCCTTAATAGGGCCAATTTCACAAAACTGAAAACAATTATGAGCTAGATCAGCTGGGAGAAAGAATTTAATCAGAAAAATGTGAATGATAATTGGCAATCATTTAAGAACACTTTACAAGATGCCCAACAGGCCACAATCAATGAAGAAGGCCACACTAATTAAAAAAAATCAAACTGCTTTAGAGGGGAAATGAAGGCAGGAATGCAAATATAATATATATATATATATATATATATATATATATATATATAACAAACGGAAGAAAAGGAAAGTTGTAATGAATGCAAATCAGAAGTTAGAAATTGAAGAAAATTGATAAGGGAAGCAAAGTGACAAGGAGAAATCTATGGCCAGCAGAGTTAAGGACAATAAGGAGGAGTTTTTAAAATATATTAGGAACAAAAATAATTCTGACAGTGGTATTGATTCATTACTAGATGGAAATGACAAAAACATCAATAATTATGCCGAAAAAGCTGACGTGTTCAATAAATATTTCTGTTCTGGGTTCGGGGAAGAAACAGATGATACAGTCTCATCATATGGGGATGATAACACTTTTGATTCCAGATGTTAGACCGAAGCTACTAAAGTCAGACATTTTAAAATCAGCTGGTCCAGATAACTTTCACCTAAAAGTATTAAAAGAGCTTGCTGAGGAGTTCACTGACTATTAATGTTGATTTTCAATAAATTTTGTAACACTTGAGAAATTCCAGAAGTCTGGAAGAAAGCTAATGTTTTGTCAATTTTTAAAAAGGAATAACCCAGGTAATTGTAGGCTTGTCAGCCTACTGTTGATCTTGGATAAGATAATAGAGCTGCTACAGTATTATTTAAGAATTAAAGGAAAGTAATGTAATTAATACAAATCAATAGGAGTGTATAGAAAATAGATCCTGTCAAACTAAATTTTTTGTTAAGCTATTACAAGTTTGGTTGATAAAGGTAGTAGTAGTGACATACTAGAAGTGGACTTCTGTAAGGTGTTTGACTTGGTACTACATGATGTTTTGATTAAAAAACTAAATTAACATGGCACACATTAAATTGATTAAAATCTAGCTAACAGTTAGGTTGCAACATGTAAATTGTAAAAGGGAAACGATCATTGAATAGGTATGTTTCCAGAGGGGTCCTGCATAAAGTTTGCAGATGTCACAAAAATTAGGGAGAGTGGTAAACAAAGAAAATGACATGTCACTGATACAGAACGATCTGGATCGCTTGGTAAATTGGGTGCAAGAAAACAATATATGTTTTAATATATCTAAAAGTAAATTAATCCATTCTTGGAACAAAGAGTGAAGTCCTTACTTACAGGATTGAGGGCTCTATTTTGGGAAGCAGTGTCTCTGGAAAAAGGTTTTGGGGATCATGGTGAATAAGCAGCTGAACATGAGTTCCCAGTGTGATGCTGTGGCCAAAAGAACTAATGCAAGAGCTGGGGTGCATAAACAAGGGAATCTCAATTAGGCACAGAAAGGTTATTTTACCTCTATATTTGGCACTAGTGACCACTGCTGGAATACTGTGTTCAGTTCTGCTGTCCACAATTCAAGGAGAATGTTGATAAATTGGAGAGGGTTCAGAGAAGAGCCATGAGAATGATTAAAGGATTAGAAAACGTGCCTCATAATGATAGACTCAAAGAGCTCAATCCTTTTATCTTGAGAAAGAGAAGGTTAAGGGGGTGACTTGATTACAGACTATAAATATCTACACAGGGTACAAATATTTAATAATGGGCTCTTCAATCTATCAGAGAAAGGTATAACATGATCCAATGACTGGAAGTTGAAGCTAGACATTCAGACTGGAAATAAAATATACATTTTTAAGGGTGAGTAATTAACCATTGGAACAATTTACCAAGGGTCGTGGTGGATTCTCCATCACTGCCAATTTTAAAATCAAGATTGGAATTTTTTTTAGAAGATATATTCTAGGAAAGTTCTATGGCCTGTGTTGTATGGGATATCAGACCAGATTATCACAATGATCCCTTGTGGCTTTGGAATCTGTAATTAGAGAAACTCACTATACAATGACTGACAGGAGACCCTAATAGGCTACATATATCTGAGAGGAGGAAACAACAACGATGGATTTACTAGGAGTTATGGGATGAAATTAAGAAAATTTAGGTAAAGCTCTTGTCCACAAGCTTTATAGTACTGTGCTTTGAAATAATCTAAGGGAACTGGTGGAAGCCCTTTTGCTTGGTACTTTTAAAGTTATTCTAGACAAAATATTAGATAAAATACTGTAGAGAATAATCCTGCAGTGGGAGAGACTTGGGCTGGATGACCTATTAGGTTGCTTTTCCATCTCTTTCTTCTATAATTAATCGTAGAATATTTGCCAAAGGCAAAAAATCTCCCTAACTTTGTTCCTCCAGTCCCTGCCTGCCTCATGAGGTGGAGCTCTCTTTACATTCCTCCTGGTAACAGCAGACGGGAAGATGAAGACACTTCTTCAGCTGCTAAAAGAACTTTGGACCCCAATGTTATAGCTGGCACCAAGAAGTGGACTTCAGTATTTCCTGCAACTAAGAGAGCAAGATGGAGTTTAGTGCGGGAATCACATACGATAAGAGATTTTTAAAAAGTCCAAGAAGTAGACTATTATTGGTCAGTGATCTGTGTGACCACTGGATTTAAAAAACAACAACAACAACAAAAAGCCCACCTATATTTTAAATACTGCATTAAAAATGGCCAGGATGATAGTCTGCAGCTTTTTTATTGCTTCTGCAGCTTGCATCTATTGTTTCATTGTAGCGAAATAGATTATATAATTTTGGTTACAATTTAAGGATTTACTGTAGTTTCTAGCCTAATCTTCCAGGTGAAACAACCTTTAGTTCTCCACACCTACATTCTTTTCGATGGGTGAGGACAGCATGAAAAGCATCTCCTACAGCTTAAAGAAACAGAAGACCAGTTTTCTTTCTATTCTTTCTTTTTTTATCCAATCCTGTAGCAGGCACATTTGTTTTAACAGATCCATGTTTTTTGAAGGAATTGGATATCTTAAATTGAATCAATTTACACATTTTTAAAAGGAAATTATTTCCTAAAAGATCCTTAGATATCAGATATGTCAGATGGAGACTGAGATGTGGAGATGAAATTCTCACAGCAGATACATTTGTAAATAATATTTGAAGTAGCTCTTACATAGAATACAGGAGATGTTAGTATTGGAATGAACATGTAACACTGAAAACATATTTACAAGCCTGATTGCACAAGATATTTAAACCCAGTGTAGACAAAACACTAATAAATATGAAATAGTGAACAATCTTGGATTTGCATGGAGATGGACTGAATGATTTAGGAGATATTTTCTTTCTCCAACCCCTTTTATTCTGATCTTTCTAATTCTATGATTCTATCTTTTACATATAAAGGTGTACAAGTAAACAGCTATATATGACAAAACATTTCAATGCATGATTTTAAAAGGATAACAGAAAGCTAACCTGGAACTACTTCCCCATCCCAATTGGTCATGTCCCCGCCCTGTTGTGCTTCAAATCCTTCCTAAAACCATATTTTTCCACTAAGCCTCTCACCAATGATCTACTATACAAAATAATGTGTCATGTTTTTTCATGGTTATTTATATTCAGAATTAAAATCTGCTTTTCTCTGAAATTAACATCTTCAGACCACACCATCCTTACTGTGTGTCTGCGTTCAAAGACCTGTATATGATGAAAGTTCTGTGGAACTGAGATTGCATCATCCTTTACGTTCTGCATAGGGCTGAACAAAACATAGTCAGGGCCCAAAAAAATAATAAATAATGATAATGGACCAAATCCTGTAGCTCATACTCCAACCTTACTCAGGCATAAGCCATTGATTTACGAGAGTAGTTCCAGAGTAAAGACTGTGTGGAAATCAAGGCCTTGGTCTCCATTTTCCGTGGCAAAACACTGGGGAGACAGTCCAAACAAAGGAAAATTATTTGAGGTTCCCCCTCACAGAATTCCCTCCCAACTGTTTTGGGAGAGGCTGTTTGTGCCCCACACCTGGAAAACAACAACATCATTCATCTAGCTCTCATTTTACAGATCCTTGAAGATACAAGACAATTCCTCATAGAGACACAGGGCTCCTATTCCCCTAGAATGGCTTGAGCATCTTCCAGGCTCCTGGCCACCTGGAACTGTGCCTAAGCTCCCTGTCAATGCAGCTACAATGAAGCTGCACTGTCAAGGACTTCTCAACTCTTGGTTGCCTCTGTTTCCCCCACTTACAAGCAAGCTTCACAACAAAGTTCACAGAGCTTCGGGCTGTACTAGCATCCTGGAGGTTTTCTAGGCATAAGGTAGTGCAAGACAGGTTGATGCCTTGGGGATGGTAAAGGGGCACAGGGCAAGACACCATTAAAGGGCCATGAAAAAACTGTTCTGGATAAGGAACAACTCGGCTGGAGTAATGTTTGTGGTTGGCTCCTGGCCCTAGTCACTGCTGCTGGTGACAGTGAGGGGGGAGAATTGGAGGGGCAGCTCTCCTACTTTTCAGGATGGGATGGTCAGGCTGGAGCTGAATTGCTGTGGTGATTCATGGTTGGTGGAGGCATGTGAGGGGGGCACAAGACTGGATGAAATTTCCTCTCCTTGCAGTTCTGGGCAGGATGTCATACTGAGTAGGGACTTCAGTCTTTGGCCAATAAAATAGCTACCTTGGTCCTTGAGGGGATAAAGTCAACATGGTACCTAATATGATATTTATTGAATCAAGAAATAAATCATAATATAAAAGGATGTCAGGCCCCAGAGTCTTTTATTCGGGTGTTGTAAATTTTTACAAAAAACATAATTTATTTCAGGTAGGCTATGTATAAGTGTTCTTGGAAGACAACTGAACAAACATATTAAACATTAATGGGATTGGGAGAATAATTTATGTATCTCAGAAAAAAGTAAGCCCAAAAAATCATAAGGACTGAACCCAAGCCAATTTAAAATTATTTCGGATGTAGTACAAGTTACAACAGCACATTCTGTGACTTGTAACATACTATCAAATATCATGAAGAGGTTTTACTAAATTAAACACCAAAACACTGTTCATTATGTTAGATTTATGATGAATATGAATCTGTTTCACTCTCTCTTCAGCACTGACCAACACTCCCATGCCAATTTAGCAAAAATAAATGGTACAAATTAAATACAAAAATGAGAATGAATATAACATACACAGAGCAAAAACAAGTAATCTTAGAAGGACCGTATATTGGGTAAGCCTCTCCCCCCACGCACAATTTTTTGCCTGATGTCATTTCTCAGTGTCATGTCATGTCTGATCTTACTATCTTACTCCTCAGGACAGCGGCCTCTTTATTTTCTTTGTCAGGAGCTATGCACACCCGTAGCATGGTAGGAATAAAATAGATACAAAATAACGATCAGATTCTGATTCCCTTACTCCTACTGAATATCACCTAATGCCACAAGTAGTTCCACAGAAGTTAACAGCACTTTTTTTTTTTTTGGCAGTGGGGAGGAGAAATAGCTATTTGGGGTGAGCAAGGCTACTAGACTCTGGCCCTAATATAATAAATACAAAATCAGCAAGGTTCTAACTGGAACTAAAATGCAAGTTTTTAACTGAGGGTAATCGACTATTGGGACAGATTACCAAGGGATGTGGTAAATTCTCCTTCACTTGGAGTCTTTAAGTAAAAGCCTGGTATACACCGGAAAGTTAGGTCAACCTTGCTACATCGCTCAGGACTTTGAAAAATGTATTTCCCAGCACGCCACAGTTAGGCTGATCTAGCCCCATTGTAGATGCAGCTAGGTTGATGGAAGAACTCTTCTGCTGACCTAGCTATTGCCTCTCGAGGGAATGGATTTATTTACTACAGTGACAGAAAAACCCCCTTCTGTCGTGATAGCATATCTACACTGCAGCACTACAGTGGCATGGCTCCAGCAATACCTCTGTAGCACTTTTAGTGTAGACATACTGCAAGCTTAGATGTCTTTCTAAAATACGTGTTCTAGCTCAACCATAAATTGTTGGGCTAGATGCAGGAAAAAACTGGGTGAAATTAAATGCTCTGTGTCATGCAGAATGCCAGACTATTGATCACAGTGGCCACTTGTACACTTGAAAATCCATGAATATCAATTATGAAAACAATATTAATAGCCAAAAATGTAAATGTACATTTAGGCACCTGATTTTCAAGGAGGCTAAGCACCTAATAGCTTCTATTGACATCAGAATTATGGACCCTTTCATATAGGGCATTTAAGTCAAGCAATGACATTCTGAAAACCTCATCAAAAGCAGGCAACATTCTAGTCATCCCTCATTCCAAAGCCACGGTCAAAATAGATAGAATGGAAATGGACAAATGTCAAAAGATTTCCACGCATGCAGGGTAGTTGTAGCCCTGTTGGTCCCAGGATATTGGAGAGACAAGGTGGGTGAGGTAATATCTTTTATTGGACCAACTTCTGTTGATGAGAGAGACAAGCTTTTGAGTCACACAGAGTTCTTTTTCAGATCTGACCCAGAAGAAGAGCTCTGTGTGACTCAAAAGCTTGTCTCTCTCGCCAACAGAAGTTGGTCCAATAAAAGACATTACTGTACCTCACCCACCTTGTCTCTCTAAAGATTTCTATGTTCAGCGAGTGCTTCTTGAGCAAAGAAGAAAATAACAACTAGCATTAAAAACTCAACTAATACCCTGTTTTATGCTGGAAATTGTTTATGTTGGAGGTGCTGGGCACTATTCTAAAATCACTACCATTTACAGAATGATATTTTAAAATAAATGATTAGGTTATCCACATATGATGGCAAAACCAATTAAAAACACACACCATATTCTGGATAAATATTAGGTAACACTGAGAATATGTGACATCTATCATTCTATGCTCTATAGGTTTTCATATAGCTCATCACCATAGCGTTTGAGCACCTTCCAGTAGCGCATAAAGCAATGCAACTACACATATTTCATGTTTTGTTTGTTTTCTCATCCTCTCCTCAGAGGGAGAAGTGTGCAGTGGAGTGTTTTGTTTTGGTAGGGTATATCTTTAAAAAAAAATTCGCAAGAGGTGTATATGTGTGTGTGTGTGTGTGTGTGTGTGTGTTTTATGTTAGAGAAAATAAGGTAAAAATGTGCTTGCACTTGGAGTGGAAAGTGATGAGGTTTGTGATAGGCCTTAGTTCCTGGGGGAGTTATTTCCATAGTCTTGGACCATCCCTGGAGAAATTTCTGTCTCCCGCACAGATAAGTTGTACTCTTATTGTAAAGTTATAGCAAAGCAATGACTAATATGCCACATGTTCTAAGCATAGGGCATTTTGGCTAGGATTTTCAAAAGTACTCATCATTGACTGAACTCTACTCTCACTGAACTCATTGAGAACACAGAGTGCTTTTTGAGAATTGATTTCAGTGGGCATAGAGTGAAGCGAACAATAAGCTAGGGAAAAAAAATCTCATCCTTTGTGTATGCTGATAGAAGACTATTCAAGTCAGATGGCACAATACTAGAAGACTATCCTCTCTTCCATAGCTGTCACTGAGATGATTAGTTTAGATCCTGACCATTCATTCCAATAAGGAAGATTTTTCCTAACTCCCTAGTTCACTTGTTTATTTTGACCTATATCAAAATCTGCATGCAAATTACAAACTAAAATCTAAACCCATAGCTAGCCAATCTGAAGAGATATATGGCTTCAGAGGAGTAATTTATTTAACATACAAAATATTTGAAATTAAAACAGCAAGAACTTTAACAGGCTCCACAGCATCCTATATCACTTATCACAATTCTTTGAAATCCTAGATCTCCTATCACAAGAGCTATGAATTTTTATTTGTATTGCAGTAACACCTAGAGGCTGTAGCCTCCATCATGGTACCTGGTGTACATACACACTATGTAAGACAGTCTCTGCCCCAAAAAGCTCACAATCCAAGTGGACCAGATACACCATGAATGGGGAAGAGGAACATGTACTAGTCCCATTTTACAGGCACAGAGAGATAAAGGGTATATCTACACTGCAAAATGGAGTGTGATTGTATGTAGCTATACCAGAGCTAGTTTTAATTTTGCTAGCTCAGGTACCCCAGCAATGAAGCCATGGCAACATGGGACTTCTGCGCAGGATATACAAGTCTTCCTGGAACCTGGGTAATTACCCAGGTGACTAGCTTGCATTGAAGCCTATGCTTCTGCAGCTTCACTGCTCCAGTACCAGCTAGCTAGATTCAGGAATGTCTATACAAGCGGCAATTATACCCTTTGATTACAGTATAAAAATTCCCTAAGTGACTTCCAGAAGATCACACAATTGTTATGTATTATCTGTGTTGAAGTAAGAGCCCCCAGGAGTACACAACCCCATTGTGCTTGGCACTGTACAAACACAGACCAAAAGATGGTCTCTACCCCAGAGAGTTTACAATTTAGGTAAATACACAAGAAGTCTGTGTCAGAGCTGGAAATGGAACCCAGATCTCCTTAGCATCATTCCAGTGCCTTGACTTAACCACAAGGTCATCCTTCCACCCATGTTGCAATATTTATAAAGAAGAATGCCTTTTTGCAATTTTGTAACTGTTATAACTATATCAAGAACCCACAAGACATTGGAGACATTAGTTAAATCAAGAAACTAGTTTTGAGTGACATTTTCATTGTACACATCTTCTGTGAATCAGTTTGCACATTCTCTCCCTTGAACACTATGAATGGAAACAATAATTGCTACCTGATGACAATAAATTCTCATGAGTTGCTCCAATAAAAATCATGCAGGAAGCACTGGTCTCAAGTAATTTTTTTTTTTTTTTTACACTTCATGATTAAAACAAAGAAATAGCCTCACCTCATTTATACGTTACAAGGATGTTTAAAAGGGAGTCATTTGTAGTTGCAAACAATGAAGGAATTTTAAGAAAAAGGAGCTTGCAAAAATCATTGCACCTCCAGAACAACAACAACCGGCACCCTTTCATTTGCCATATATATATATATATAAAAGTACAGTGTTATGATTAAGTGCTAAATCCCTAACTGCTAAATCCATATTGGATGGGAGGGCTAAGGAGGAAGAAAGCTATTCCTCCCCATGCTCACAGGTAGGGAAGATCCTGTCATAGTGCACAGAAATGTACCAGGAGCTGTGCCTGGAGATCATGCCAAGCACAGCTTCGATTAAAATAAAGCAAGTCTTACTAGTTTTTAAAAAAATGCAATTCTTAAATATATGTATTATCCTCCCAAGTCACTATGTCATCTGATTGTCCTTACTTCCATCCTATCTATCTCTTTCCTATCCCACCTCTGTGTTGTTACCACCTGGTCCTAACTTTGGATCATACAGCACCTAGCACAACGGAACCTTGGTCCATGACTGAGACTCCAAGATGCTCCCACAGTACAAACAACATTTACTACCGGGCCTGGCGCTCACTACAATGAGCAGTCCCAGCCAAATTAGTGACATTGCTTTCTACAAGGAGAAGCTACAATGCAGTCAATGGCACCCTTCACAGTGGTGAGCACCACACCCTATTAGAGTGTTCACACTATCAGGCCTTTTTATTGTAAGCTGCTTGGAGCAGGGAATCTGCTTTATTTGTTCTGTTTAGCATTGTACATGCCTACCATGCTACCTACGTTGTAAGTGAATACTGAAAAAAAAATTCACTAAAATAATATTTATGAAAAACTGTAAATGCATTTTCTTCAATGTTATTTGTTCCCTTTTCATGTTTGTTTCATTGATATATTAAATATTCTGGAAAAAGTTTATGGCAGGCATCTTCTCCAAAACAGCACATTTTTACTGCAGAGTATGTGTGGAAAGTAACTTTCAGATGCATAATTACAAGTATTCATTTATCATCATAAGTGGTTCTAGGGTGCCCTAGGGGGCTTTTTTGACTAGACCTGGGTGGTTTTTGTCTGAAGCTTCTCTCCGCCCAACCCCCCAGCAAAAAAATGCAAATTGAGCGGCACCAAAATGTTTCACAAATTTATTTTAGTTTCAACAAATTGTTCATTTAAAATAAAAGCAAAAACTTCCCCAAAGGTAGAAATGTTTTGTTTTGACAGTTTCTAAATGAAACTGAGTTTTCAATTTTAAATGATTTTTTGTTTAAAAATTTCCTTCAACATTATATAAAAATTTAAAATGATAAAAAGTGAAATTAAGTATTTTGTTGTGGGTTACACAAAGTATTTTGCTTGACACAAAACAATTTTTTAAACCTTTTTGGTTCACCAAAAATTTGGGGTGGGGGGGAAATGGGGTAGATCTAAAATGATTTATTATTATTTTGTGATTTTTCAGAAGTACCAGAGAACAGAAAAAACAGTTATTCACCCAGCTTTAATCATGGCACATTTTGCATGATTTACATTGGGATTCACTGACATTTCCAGTGAAAAGGGCAAATATACTGTATCCCCTTGCAACTTTGCAGCTTTAAAGGGCAGAGAACAGAAGAACCTGGCCAGTCAGTTGATTGCCCAGGATTCTATAGTTAACAGTTAGTGGAAAGTCTGGTTTGAGAGCTAAGCCTTGCTGTTCATTCTAAATGTGACCAGGTTTGAGTTGAAGACATGTTTGGAGGAAACAAAGGCTTGCTACTGAAGATGCCTTACCTCTGTCTCCCAGAAACTGCTCCCTTGGGACAGTTAACTTAAGTGTTAGGAGGCATATCTAGACCTCAAGCCAGCTGGAACATACATTTGTATCAGCAGCACACAAACACAGGCCACATACAGACTGCTTCAAAATCAGAAGAGCAGAAATACTTTTCAACTTCTTGTAGGGTGACCAGATGTCCCGATTTTATAGGGACAGGCCCGATTTTTGGGTCTTTTTCTTATATGGGCTCCTATTACTCCCCATTCCCATCCTGATTTTTCACACTTGCTGTCTGGTCACCCTAACTTCTTGCAACAGCTCTCCTGGAAGTGACACACATCTCAAAGTCAACAAAACTTCAAACACCATGAGGTTCTTCCATTCCTGATTTGAATATTGTTTTCTTTCTTTGCAATGTTGATGTGATTTAAAGGGACAGTCAATTTTTTATATATATATGAAGACATTCAATTTCTGATCAAGTTGCCATAAGTCATATTTCTAGGCTCATTATTCTCAACTATTATGCCCATGTAAAAAATTTAAAACATCATTTAGACATATACATCTAACTGGGAAAAAGACAAACTTATTAATTTGATGGAAAGGGAAGAAGACAGTGGAGAATTTGTACATGTGAGAGGGAGAATACTTCTCTCTTCCAGGTCTGAGTGACAACAAGCTAGCTATAAACCTTCGCTTAAACAATGCTCAATTTAAATTTCAGATGCTAATAGTGTGACCAGATTCTACATTAGCACACACACAAAATAGTTTCTTTCCAACGCCTTTACTGGATTTTTGTTGAAAAATCCATCCTTTCCTAAGGGCTACCTAATGTGCCAATAATCTATGTGCTTATGTAATTATGACATTTTTGTACATCTCTAATAAAATCCATGGCTTAATTCTCCTGTTTAAAAGGAAAGAACTAAAAAGTCCTGATCACAGAAAGAATTTTTATTAATATGAGCCTTTGTCCCATATAAACATGCAACATGGAATATAGCAGCATACCTGTTGCTTAATTTCTAAGAGGGGGAAAAGGTCTTAAATTTCAAAGGCAAGAGAAAATGCTAATATCTTTGTAGGGAACATTTTCAGAAGGAGGAATGGTTTATGAAAGAAACAATACCATCTGCTTAAGTTCTGACCAAGACCCAAGTAGAACATTCAACGAGGATTTTACTAATGTATCTGTCCTCTTGAAAAATATGTGCATCTCCTTAAAAACAAAAAAAGTTTTGTAACTGTAGTTTCAAGCTTGTCAGCTAATGGTAGGAAACTCTGTCTGGCTTTTTGTTAATTTATTTAAGATGAGTGTACAGTCAAATTATGGATATAACAAATCTCTTCTGTAGAGACAGATGATTACTTTAAAATGTAGATGTACCATACCATAAAACTTAATACTGAGCGAGTACAACATATGCATGATAGAAAACAATAGAATCTAAGTATTAAGAGAAAATTAAAAACAGTTCTCAGTTGCAGAGTTGTTCAGCAGAATACATTTAGAAGCTGATCATTTGATATTCTACTCTTATAACAAGCTTTTCCTACCATAGATACTTTCCCACATTGAAATTCTACTAATGTCACCTTCTTATAACCCCTGGGGAGCACTTTCCTCTATTGAAAAAATTTTGGGATTAAAAAAAAAAAGTTTGATTATTTCACTG
Organism: Trachemys scripta elegans; assembly: GCF_013100865.1. NCBI lineage: Eukaryota > Metazoa > Chordata > Testudines > Emydidae > Trachemys > Trachemys scripta. The sequence goes on from NC_048299.1 coordinate 256,648,014, forward strand.
GATTGAACCTCAAAGGCTTCTTTTGACACAAGTGTTATTTTGACCACGTGGACATGGTTTCCATTCTAAAAAAGCTAGATTAAAACATGCGTGAACAAACTGCCCATTGAATTTTAATATTTCTTTGTTGCTTTGATGGTTTGCAGATTTCTGCTTCACAGATTGCCTCCTCCCCATACAATGTATCATTTCACTTTTAGAATGTAATTTGAATGATAATTTTGTTTTGATGATTTAATTGATAACAGACTGAGGGATAAAATTCCAGCTTTTTTCTGCACTGCAGATGATATAGCTACATTTTTTTTTGGTAAACATCTGTATAGAATTAAAGGATGTTGCATTAAAACTATATTTTCTTTACCTTCAGTCAGGGTTTTCTTGAGGAACTGTAGGATAATCCTGGTTCAGGAAAAGAGAAGCTTCCTCTTGTCATTCAGAGATTCTTTATCCGTACTTTTCGTGGTTTAGGTGACAATTAAAAGAAGTTATCTGCTCCCATTAATTGTATTGACGTCAATGATAATCCTGCCACACTCCCTTGCTGCTATCATTCCATGAACCTTTGTAATTTCGCCTTTCATAAAGCAACTGAATAGCTATATGTCTGTGCAATAGATGTTGACTGAATGTGCATATATTTTTTATGAACTCAATATTGTACCAAAGATTGAAAAAGAAATCAGCAGGATTGCGTCTTACCTAATTGCTTTATTTTGAAGTAATATTATATGTTAAAGGAGTTGCACATCTTTGCATAGACATGTAAATCAAAAGCAAACCAGGGACTGTTGAAACCTGCTCCACCTATGTTGCACACAAGCAGTTATTCATTCAGTTTATCAGACATAAAAATAATTGCATTACACTCAGACTCAGATCTTACAGACTTTTTAATACAAAAAAGCCCTTGTAAAAAAGAAATGATGGCTTTCTACAATAATATTCCCAAACACTTCAAAATCACAATTCTAAGTTGTTGTGTGTACAGAGTACAACATTGTAGAGTGGTACTATAGAATACTGTGTACATTATATTTCCAAGCATTTGTTATGATTTTGTCTTTCTTCCCTGCTACAAAGTTTGGATAACTTGCCATCCAGCAACCCAATTCCCAATAGTGAGAAAAGAGCTGGTTGAAATTCTTCAAATTTTAAAATGTTCATGACATTTTGATTTTAAATGTCTTAAAAGTAGAAAAAATGTCAATATTTTCAGGACTTTTCTGTCAAAAATGTGTTCAACAAAAATTTTATTCTGCTGCTTCAAGGCACATGGTCGAGTATGGAATAGGGATCATGTTAATACCATATTTAAAAGGATAGTTTCTGATATTGTTTCCTGCAAAATGTTTGCCTAAATTTTTCTGTTGTGACTATCCCTGATGAGTTTAAGTTTCCTATAAACTGCTGGGTCACATATATTAGAATTATTGTACTGATAAGGGAAAGACATTAGAAGACAGAATTATGTATGGCTCTTAAGAAAAGAGAGTCTGGTTGTCAATGCTCATTACGGAATCTGTTCCCCAAATCCCATATATTTTGTCTCAGATTGATAACACTATCCGGGTTTGCTCAGAAAAGGCCCCACCACTTAACAGTGTTATCCCTTGATGCCAAATGTGCAATTACTGACAGACAGATCTGCACTGCGCCAACCTACCACCATCACTGCCTATGAATAAACAGAGGACTTCAGTTTCCAGCACTGACAGTCCCTTATTCCTGGTAAAAGCGCATTTATTCATCACCTCATTAAACTAAAGAAGATGAACAAACTATAAACAGGTCAGTGGTTAGGGTACCGCAAGGGTGGTCTGCTATTTTAGCATACGGAAAGTACTGGGGAGGAAGACTGGCTTTGAATGATGCTGTGGGTGAAAACCACTGGTTATTCTGATTTACCTCTTGATTGTTGTTATTAAAAATGTTCCAGGGTATTTCCGGAGAATGGAGGGTGAAACTGTATTTAAGTAAACAGGGCTTTGAAACAGAAAGAAAGACATGCCCCCCACCCCCCTGCCATCCCCAGTGAATGCTTGTTTAATGCAATATTTCTCTTGGCAGCATTTAGGCACGTCTCTCTTGTTGACAACCATTCTGCTGTCTTCTCTTTTCAAGAATTATACTCCATGCTTGATGCTAAATAACCTCTTTAAATATTAATAAATACCTCAAATGTATCTTAGATAGTCTGCACTTGATACTTCCTGTGATGGAGACAAGGTAAATCTCCCCCCCCAGATTTCTACTTTTGCCTGCATGCTTCTCATAACTGTCCCTCCAGAACTGGATCATTATCGCTAAAAAAAAAATGAACATGTTCCTGTTGACTCACATGCACAATCCGTTCCCACTGAAGTTAATGACAAAAAACCCATTGACTTCAGAATGGGAATGGGATCAGGGCTCATAATTTGTGGAGTTGACTTTAGCTACACTTATTTCTTTAGCTTCATAATAATGATTCCATATAATTAAAAAAAGTGGGTAGTCACCACCATGTGAACCAAATTACACTACATATTGCATGGTACTTAAATAATGATAAAACATTTTATAGGTTATAAGAGATCATTTACTGACACCATGATATTTTCACTTGGCGTGCATGGATGACAGAATCTCTAAGGGAGTATTTGGATAAATTATACTCCAATCCACAGGGCGCGTCACAGCTTCTTGAAGTACTGCTTTCGCTAGAACTTACCTTTTGATGATGTTTATCTGAGTCAGCTGATTTTATTTTCATGCCAGTCTCCGAAATGGATTTGTCTCAAACACCTCTTCCAACGCCAAACTAATATGTAATTATGAAGTGGCAGTAGCCGCTCCACAGGTAAACCCCAAACTAGCCTGATTTTCAAACCCTATATGCTTCCTCAAAACTCAATCAATATCCCTGCAATTTCACATGCCAAAGTAATTTTCTGGGAAGTCTGGGGGAAAACAAAACAAACAGAAAAGGAGTTTTAAAGTGACGGTGGTTTTTTAAAAAAAAAAAGTCCCGGTATTCCACTTTTTGAAAAATGGCTTAAATGTTTGGCTCGCCATATCCTCATGACATGGTCTACAAACTCCACATTTGTGTTGGTAAAAAATGTATTGTGGAAAAGCTAATTAAGAAGAATGAGTATTATATTAGTTCTAAAAGTGAGGAGGCCTGTCTCTTGCAGGAACAAGTTCTGTAGTCAAGATCCAGTTCCAAGTGAGAGTTCTGACTCCTGAACTCACAAACCAGTACTTCCTGACTAGCAGTTTCATTGTTTCAGTGAAGTGATTATGAAGGGAGAGATGATATTTCAGGTAGCATAGCTAGGGAAAAAAAATCTCATGAGGACTTTGACTATCAGAACAAAGACCTTAAATTGAAGTGGAGAACCAATACAGAGAGCAGAGCACCAGGTAAATATGCTCAGGGTGATCTCTTGTTTATTAAGCAAATGGGTGGCTGTATTTTGCACCATTTGACATTTGTTCAGAGTATACGGCTTCATTCCTAGACATAAATTGCAATAACCAAGACTGGAAGTCACAAATTCATGGATTACTGTGGCCACATCTTTTCCCCATAGGATAGGTAGCAATCTTCTGGCCAAGTCACACATGGATGAGAGAATTTTCATGTTATTTCAGCATCCAGTAGCACTCAGGAGTTCAAAAGAACCCCATGACTGTGGGTAGATGCTTTTGATAGTAGGGTGGTGCCAAGGAGGCAATTTCTTTGAAGCATGTCTGTCTTCCTACCCATATAATCTCAGTCTTGTTGCATTTTACATTTGTTTAGTCAGCTGCTTATTAATACACTAGTTGAAAAAACAGTTTAAAAATTTCACAACAAAATCAAAAACTTTCACCAGCTCTATTTCTGGTCAATAATATACTTTTTATTTATTTATTTACATTTTCAGGATATTTTGTCAAAATTCAATTTTTTTGTGTAGAGTTTAATAAAAAATTAGATTCAAAATATTTTGACTAGTTATACTCTTTATTAAGGTGCTGATTTTAGCTTAATGTTGTTTACATCTGACATAAAGGAGGTGTAGAATCAGATTTGATCTGCACGCTGCTGGCACTCCAACAGATCTTCATACATATAGATGTTGAATAATATAGAGAGAGAACTGAGCCTTGTGAGACTCTACAGGTGAGGCTGGAGTTTCATTTAAGGGGGGGGAGCTATTTCAAGGGGTTTCCATTCACTCTTCTACAACTTCTTGTAGGTGGGACAATACTTTGTGATCAGCTACATCAAATGCCATAGAGAGGTCCAGCAGGATGATTATGCCAATTGATTATGCAGATTGGGTCATTGTTAAGTCTTGCAGATCCCTTCTCCAACCTTCTATCCCCTCTACAATAGGGGATAGATTGCTGGAGCACATAGATAACTAATGGCTCCTAAAGGAGCTATGATATCATGTTTGGGGGGATAGCAGGGAATAGTGTAGAGGTCAGCACACAACGCAGATGCTCAGAGGAAAAAGAAATACCAGAAAAGTAACAAATAAAGAGTGGAAGTTAATGATGACTGAAGAATTGCTGAAATATTGGACTTTTCTAAATTTGTCTTCAACAAGAAAAATGACTCTTTAAAAAGAGTTAACGAAAAATCTTAATAATGGCAAGTATATTGTTGCCCCTTTTGACCTCAGTAGTTAGCCAACATTTGGCGCCTCGCAGGTTGTTTCTATCAGGAAGAGAAACTGGTGATGGAGTCAGGTATTTCTTTGATGCAATCCTGTTTATTTATTAAGAATGTATATAATGTCCTGTTTCCCTGAACACAGTAGGAATGAAATAGCAAAAGACAGTTTCTTTGCTCACAATCCCAAACCTCTTTCCAGCCAATGCCTTACTCAAAAGCGCTCTCTCTCAGCTTTTCTCAGGGTCATGCTACAAGTGCATCTCACGCCAACAAAAAGCTTCCACCAATGAGCAGTGGTAGCTTTGTCAGCAGGAGAGCTTTCCCACCGGAAAAGTGCTGTTCACACTGGTGCTTTTCCTCGGTAAAACTTTTGTCATTCGGGGTGTGTGGTTACAGCCCCGAATGATAAAAGTTTTACCGACTAAAGTCTATGTAGACAAAGCCTTGGTGTTTAACTTGACCGTCTAACTATTCTTCAGGATACAGCGGTCCTCAAAAGGTAACTATGAGAAGTAAAAACAGAGTTCACTTAATATTCTTGTTCCAAGTCATCTGTAAACAAACAGGGCAACTAGGTATATCTACAACTTTAGCGTTATTTCTCAGACATACAGGCCTCTGATGAAGATTCATTAGCTTCACTGGAATCTACTACCCTCTCCTTTAAGAAGGAAATATGTTATTCCCTGCTTAGACTGTCCATGAAGTAGTCAGCTGTAGGACTACTCTATCTACTGATCATTTGGTTTTATTATTTTTAACCACTGTTCATATAAACTTTTGCAATTTCAAAGCACATCCCAACAACAGAAATGAGATGGAAAATACCTATTTGCTTATCTAGATAGCTACCTGCTAATACAGCCCAGTCAAGTCTAGGTCTAAATGTCCCAATCAATAAGGTTTCTACCACTTACCTTGGGAGACTATTGGATCTCACGGTTGAGAAATTTAGCCTGCTATTTAGCCTAAATATCACCTTTCTTAATTTTACTCCCTCACTCCTATTAGGGGTTACCATATGTCTGGGTTTTTCCAGAAACTGCCTCTTTTTTGAGCCCCTCTTGTGGGTCTGGGTGGATGTTTCAAACAGGAAATGTCCAAGGTTTTTGCAGAGCAGAAAAGTTGCAGCTCAGAAAGATCCAAAATAGTTCCGCTTCCCAATTGGTCCCTCCCCTGCATCTGATTGGTCCATTCTCCTGCAAGCCACTGCTGCGGGATCCTGCCCACGCAGGGTCTGGTTCCCAGGCCTGGGGAGGGGGGTCCCACAGGGAGGCACTGACTGACGGCTGTCGCTGCTTCCTGGGCTTGCGTCAGCTGCCCTTCCATGACAGGGAGCAATACTGCCCCCCACCTTCCTGCCACAGATACCCCCTCCAATGCCCCCAACTGTACCCCCTACACTTACCCCCTCCCAGATCCTCCCTCCTCTGGCAATGTCCTCTTTTTGGGAACCTGAAATATGGTAACTCTACTGCTAGTTATACCCATTATAGTACCTTAAATATTTCCTTGGTGTTTATACCATTCAGAAACCTTTAGATTGTTATAATGTCATATATATGCAGTCATCTCACTCCATCTGCAGTAGAAGTGGTAGATTTACTTATCTTTTCCAAATATCGATCAGTGCCTCTGAGCTAGTGCAGCAAATACTTGTATTACAATCCAGTTTCTGTGTGTGACCACATACCAAAACATTTTAAATGCTAGATCATAACCATACACAACATCCTCCAATTCCTCTGAAACAATACCAGGACACAGTAATCACAACAGGGGCAAACTCCTGTTTCTGTCAGTTCCTGCTCATCATTTACAAGAATTCCCCCAAGAAAAGTAACTGATTAATATAATAACTTCTCATCAATGCTCAGTTTTTGAGTTCTGTAGATTAGAGATGGGCCAGAACAGCAAAACTGTATCCAGATCCAGATCTAGATTTCAAATTCCCCCAAATTCAGGGGTATTTGCATGTGGGGATTTGATTTAGCTCAGAGATTCCCAAACTAGGATTATCATTAGTGGGGTATAAGCTTGATGGAAATAGTACACCAAAAGCTCTTTAAAAAAAAAAAAAGATTTCCGTTTCAAACAAACAGTCATCCACATACTGCCAGAAAATGTCTGAGAAGCAAAATGCACTCTTCTGGCTATCTTCAGCTGTAATGGTGAATAACACTAACTGACGAATTTGGAATAGGAGTTATATTTAGCGGTGAGTTGTGCGCTGTGGCTCTGTCGATGGGTGCTGTACGCTCATCTGGCACACAGATGGCTAGCTATCTGTGAGGCCCAGCGTTCAGCTTGCACAGCTTAAGATACTGACGCAAACCCGGGAAGTTTCATGTCATGACACTAGAGCCCCTCTCATCCAAAAAGACACATGCACAGGGCTCGATCAACCTGTCACAGGGCCCCAGGCAAACATACACTTCTGGGCCCCACCTTCTCATGAACAACAACAGTACACTCACCTTGGCCAGGCTGGCCAGGCTATAGATCTTCCAGGACTGGCTCCTCATCCTGTCATTTTGCAGAGCAAGATCTCCCTCTGTGCACCCTGTCTTGCAAAGACTGCAGCTGGATCCCTGTGGGGCTGGGTGGCAGGGGGGCTTGGGGAATTGCCTTCTGTCTCCAAAGGGAAGCTGGGGAGTGGGAATGTGGATAAAAAAAAAGTCTTGCTTCAGAATTAGAAGATAGAGGTGCCGGACTCTTTAATCAGAGCAGCTGGCTGGCATCAATTTGAGCCCCTGCTAGCAGGGGGATGCCCTGTGAAATTTACCCAACATTATAGCCATTCAGGGGCCTTGTTTAGGAGATGGTAGAGCTGCTGAGTAGCAAGAGGCCTCCTGGAGCTGCCAGATGTCCAAACAAAGTGCTCCACATCCAGCCCAGATGGTCCACATTGCTACCCCTGCCCGCTGGTTCCTCTACCCTTTTACACACACACACACACACACCACCAGAGCCCCCTGCCTTCTAGTCAGAACCTTTACACTCCAACCACATGTCTTCTAACCATCTCAGCCAAGCTCCCTTCCTTCTAAGTTCCCCTGGCAAATCATTCCTAGCTGGATCACCTGGATCTGCACACATACATTCCAAGGAGGCAGCCCATGCCTTGGTTCAACAAAAAGAGTTTGTGTGTAACTGGAAAAACTTTACCCACCTTTGACCTGCATGCCACAATGCTTTGGCATCATCTGTTTTAGTGTGTTTGTGATCATGGAAGTTGTTTTGTTTTTGTGATTATAATTGTGATTCTCAACACAAGTGCTTAACTGGCCATAGCTTTGAAAGAATAGTTACAGACACACAGCAAGAACCTGTTGATGAAATACGCAATAGTAGGATGGCTTCCCAGGGTACCAGACATTCTGGTACTTCTGGGAATGGTGTGGGCTCACCCCTGCCAGCATGACCTCATGTGCAAAGTCAAGCTGGTAGGGGCAGAGAGGTACACTCTTCAAAAATGGCACCCCCCCCCCCCATCTGATACCAGACAAAACCATGGCCGATTTTATCTCAGTACTGGATGGAAGGACAAACCACCCGAAAGAAGAGAGAACTGTCCAGTTTAAAGCCAGATGAATGGCCTGCTTAGGCAGTAGTGTGAATCAAGACCTGACTGGGGGGCGGGGGGAAATGAAGGGATTTCAGGTCTGATTGGCTTCCTGCTACCACCCAAGATACCACCCAAGATTGTTAGAAGGTATGATCCCAACTACTTATCATTTGGATTTACTTTGAGTGGTGCCTCAGTGCCTCAGTGGATAACCGTTCACTGCAAATGAAGCAATCGTTCAGTGAAACCTTCCCTACTTTGACTCAGACTTTAAGGCCAGAAGGGACCATCATGATCATCTTCAGCATTACCTCAATACAGAGCACAGGTCTTTAAAAGACAAACTTCTCAATTTTTAAAGAGAAAGCAAACTGAATTGAAAGACAGCCAAAAACAATAACATCTCACAGTGGCATTAATATGAAGACCCCGAGAAGTGTCTTACCATGTAAGAAGAACAGGAGTACTTGTGGCACCTTAGAGACTAACAAATTTATTAGAGCATAAGCTTTCGTGGGCTACATCTGAAGAAGTGGGTTGTAGCCTATGAAAGCTTATGCTCTAATAAATTTGTTAGTCTCTAAGGTGCCACAAGTACTCCTGTTCTTTTTGCGGATACAGACTAACACGGTTGCTACTCTGAAATTTACCATGTAAGCCTGAGGATTGCTCAAACTGGGAAACCTCATAAAATTGATGAGGCTCCCGTCTTATCTGCAACGAAAGACATTGTGACATTAGTTCTTGTGGATAAACCTGTACGACAGTTTGACATCATTTATTTATCTAACAGCATGCCAAGAAGGTAAATAGCCTTGTCTAATGCATCCAATTATGTAAATACTTAGTCATCACAAAATTATCAGTATACCTTTAATATGGCATCTGAAAGACATTCCCTGTTGTACTAGAGTATGGTATCTGAGTGTGTTCAACTGCCAGAGTATCTGCAATGCTAGCAAGGTGACCAACTGGGATTACTGCTACTCATTGGCACGTACAAATGTGTCATCAGCTAGTCTATGCTGAAATAGTCTGTTATTAGATGTGATGAAGCAAATTTATTTTTCTCTGTGAAAAATGTCATTTAGGAAGTTTTGGGGGATATTACTGAGAAACTGAAAACCAATAACATTTTGTTTTTTGGGTTAGGTTGCCAAAATAAAATAAATAAAATAAATCCATGTTTCATTTCCAAAAACCTACCTAGATATGTTCCATTTTGGGTTTTTCAACAAAACCGCCCAAAAATATCCATGAAAATTGCCATTGTTGTGAAAAAGCCATTTTCCTTCAGGAAAAACAGTTTGACAGAAAATCTTCCATTAACTTTGCCTATTATTGTTACCTTGTCCTCCCTCCCTGTTCTCCTGTCTGTTTGTTTATTCATCTACCTCTTCTCTTTTACTACAGATTGTAAGCTCTTGGGGGCAGGGTCTGTCATTTACTGGTCATTGCAACCTACTAGTTTTAAGAGAACACAACGGTAGACTGAATTAATGACATTATAAATGATGCCTATAAAAGTTTCATTATTATAAGCATAAATAAGGTGTAAGCTCCTTGGGACAAGAATGGTATCCTTGTTTACATATAGGGTTGAGTACTGTATAACATTAATAGTAATTAGAACATTTAATGGTAACTGTAACATGAAATAAGGTCTCAGAATTGGGATGACCGTATTTCCCAAAGGGAAAATGGGACACTCTGCGGGGCTGGCCCAAGACCCCCACTTCCTTCCCCGTGCAGGGCGGGCCTGAGTCCCCTCAATCCCCCACCCTGCGCAGGGGGAAGGCAGGACTCGGGCGAGCAGTGACATACATACTGGATATGGTCACCTTATTTCCCAAAGGCTGGGGCTGGCGTCACTGCTTGCCTGAACCCTGCCTGCCCCCTTCGTGAGGTTGGGGCTAGCGTCACTGCTCACCCGAGCCCTGCCTCCCCTCTGTGTGGGGCTGGCATTGACCCTCCCCGTATATTCCTCTGAACCCCACTTTTGTCAGAAAAGTCAGGATGGCCAGGACAGGGCTTAAAAAAGGGTCTGTCCCAGCCACAACTGGATGAATGGAAACCCTACTTACGACTGTATATGAAATTTAAGTGCAATATCCATTTCCTTTCTTTTTCTGTTTTCAGTTGTAGGGCAGAAAAAGAGAAAACATTACATATAGTCTGACACAAAAAGTTCAGTTTCACACTGTCATAGACAATCGTGTTAACCTAATGAAAAGTCTGTATCCACTAGTATCCTTGGGGAAATGGCAATGCATCATGTAGTGTCCAAAAGAAAAGTCACAGCATCAGTTAACAGAAGTATCTTTCCATGGAGCTGCCCCACGGCCTGACAGACTTCCTTCTAATAAGAGGCTACCTATAAATCACTTCCACACAGGTGGACTAGACAAACATTCACATTGAAGAAAGGGTTCTGAAAATTAATTTATTTCTAGATTATATTCTACTGCTCAAATGGAAAACTGGTGTCTGGTCAGATGGAAAAAGCAGAATGAGACTATTCAAATAAAATTAACAGTATAACACTACAAGGAGCAATACAGTATGAAGAACATTCAATTTACATTGGCTAATAGCAATTCTTTTTAACTTGCTAGCTGTTTGTGAATGTTTATACTACTGGAGCTATAATAAACCATGACAGTCATATGGGGGCTCCCTAGCTTTTTGTTAAAAAGCTACATTAACAAAGTCCTCCTTAAGTGGCATTCATTTTCTAAGGTGCTAAATAGAGCTGATGGGAAAATTTCAAACAGAGCAGCTTTCCATTGGAAAATATTGTTTTCTTCAAATCAAAATGTTTTGTGAAATGTGTTGATTTTGATCAACTTAAAAAAACAAAACAGAAATTTTGAAGGGATTTGAATCCAAATGAAATATTTTGTTTAGACTTTCTTGGCTCATTTTAACTTATTTTCTTTTTAAAAATAAAACTTTTAATTAATATTATATATTATGATACATTTAATATTTGATATTATAATGTTTTACATTATCAAAACTCAAATGTGTCAGTAACATCATTTCAGTGTTTCCAAAGTGAAAGGTCAGAATTTCCGTTCCTCAATAAATTTTTAAATGTTGACTTTTTGTCCCTGTTCAGTACTAAAGAGAAATTTGAAATGTTGAAAACTCCCGCAGAATGAAAATTCCATTTTCCAGCCACCTCTAGATGAAAAAACGGTCAGCTGCCTTTGACCTCACTGGGAGCTGAGGTGAATCAGTGCCTTGCATGAGTAGTGCAGATTCTCATGGGATGAGAACTTTAATCTTCATTTGCAGATTGTGGAAACAGAAAAAGGAATTTGTTGAAAAATGTTGAAATTTTTTAAAGGAAAAAAAAGTTGCAAAACCTGAGTACAGCCAAAGCATGCAAGTTGTTCAGATGAAATTGTCAGAATAAACTGCATCTCTTTCTTATCAGCATTATTTATTATAATGCATTATCTATTTCCAGTAGCATCCACAATAGGCCAGTAGTGCTTTCCTAACTTAGAAAGTAGCATGACTGCTGCCCTGAGCAGTTTGCAGTTTGAACACAGACATAGGAACAGATGGAGAATGAGGAGAGGGAAGTGGTGCAACAAATATAAAAAGGAAGTAACATGCAATACTTTCTACTGAAGTTTGTGATAACTAATAGGGCTGGCTGAGACCCGAAGTGTTCCAATTAGAACTAAATTTCCAAAGTTGTGCACCTACACTCTAGTACCATGAACAGATTTCGGCACCTAAATGCTGTTTCAAGAGGAAAGGATTTAGATAGGGCTGTCAATTAATCACAGTTAACTCACGCGATTAACTCAAAAAATTAATCACGATTTAAAAAATTAATTGTGATTAATCACACTGTTAAACAATAGAATACCAATTGAAATTTATTAAATATTTTGGATGTTTTTCTACATTTTTATATATATATTGTATTCTGTGTTGTAAATGAAATCAAAGCGTATATTATTCTTGATTACAAATATTTGCATTGTGAAAGATAAACAAAAGAAATAGTGTTTTTCAATTCACCTCATACAAGTACAGTAGTGTAATCTCTGTGTCGTGAAAGTGCAACTTACAAATGTAGACTTTTTTTGTTACAGAACTGAACTCAAAAACAAAACAATGTAAAACTTCAGAGCCTACAAGTCTACTCAGTCCTACTTCTTTGTCTTAGCGATTGGCTGAACAACAAGTTTGTTTACATTTACAGGAAATAATGCTGCCCTCTTCTTATTTACCATGCCACCAGAAAGCAGGAAATGGGCATTTGCATGGCACTTTTGCAGCTAGCATTGCAAGGTATTTACGTACCAGATATGCTAAACATTCATATGCCCCTTCATGCTTCGGCCACCATTCCAGAGGACATGCTTCCATGCTGATGATACTCGTTAAAAGAATAATTCATTAATTAAATTTGTGACTGAACTCCTTGGGGGATTATTTTATGTCCCTTACTCTGTTTTACCTGCATTCTGTCACATATTTCATGTTATAGCAGTCTCGGATGATGACCCAGCATATGTTGTTCATTTTAAGAACACTTTCACTGCAGATTTGACAAAATGCAAAGAAGGTACCTGTCAAGGCTGGATCCCCACTTTGAACTTTAGGGTACAAATGTAGGGGCCTGCATGAAAACTCCTAAGCTTAACTACCAGCTTAGCTCTGGTTCTGCTGCCACCATTTCCCTCCCTGGGAAGCCTGAGAAACCTTTCACCAACTCCCTGGTGAGTACAGATCCAAACCCCTTGGATCTTAAAACAAGGAGAAATTAACCATCCCCCCTCCTTCCTCCCACCAACTCCTGGTGAGCACAGATCTAATCCCCTTGGGATCTAAAACAAGGAGAAATTAACCATCCCCCCTTCTTCCTACCACCAACTCCTGGTGAATCAAGATCCAAACCCCTTGGATCTTAAAAACAAGGAAAAATCAATCAGGTTCTTAAAAAGAAGGCTTTTAATTAAAGAAAAAAAGTAAAAATCATCTCTGTAAAATCAGTATGGAAATTAACCTTACAGGGTAATCAAACTTAAAGAGCTCAGAGGACTCCCCTCTAGTCTCAGGTTCAAAGTACAGCAAACAAAGATAAACACTCTAGTAAAAGGTACATTTACAAGTTGAGAAAACAAAGGAAAACTAACACGCCTTGCCTGGTTAGTTACTTACAAGTTTGAAATAGGAGAGTCTTGTTTAGAAAGATGTGGAGAACCTGGATTGATGTCTGGTCTCTCTCAGTCCCAAGAACGAACACACTCCCAAACAAAGAACACAAACAACAGCCTTTCTCCCCCCCCCAAGATTTGAAAGTATCTTGTCCCCTTATTGGTCCTTTAGGTCAGATGCCAGCCAGGTTACCTGAGCTTCTTAACCCTTTACAGGGAAAAGGATTTTGGAGTCTCTGGCCAGGAGGGATTTTATAGTACTGTACACAGGACAGCTGTTACCCTTCCCTTTATAGTTATGACAGTACCAATGTGAGATTTCGAAAGATAGCTACAGGGCTTGACTAAAGGTTTAAGTCCCTTCCAAAATCTGAGAGGGACGAGGTGTAGAGCATGCTTTCAAAAGTCCAATGCGGAAACTATAGAACCCAAACCACCAAAAAAGAAAATCAACCTTCTGCAGGTGGCATCTGACTCAGATAATGAAAATGAACATGCGTTGGTCCACACTGCTTTGGATTGTTATCGATCAGAACCTGTCATCAGCATGGACGTTTGTTCACTGCAATGGTAGTTGAAGCATAAAGGGACATATGAATCTTTAACGCATCTGGCTCGCAAATATCTTGTGACGCTGGCTACAACAGTGTCATGAGAACACCTGTTCTCATTTTCATGAGACATTGTAAACAAGAAGTGGGCAGCATTATCGCCTGCAAATGTAAACAACCTGCTTGTCTCAGTGATTGTATGAACAAGAAGGAAGACTGAATGGACTTGTTCTAAAGTTTTACATTGTTTTATTTTTGAATGCAGTTATTTTCTATACATAATTCTACATTTGTAAGTTCAATTTACATGATAAAGAGATTGCACTACAGTTACTTGTACTAGGTGAACTGAAAAATAACATTTCTTTTGTTTTTCTACAGTGCAAATACTTGTAATAAAAAATAAACATAAAGTACGCACTGTGCACTTTGTATTCTGTGTTGTAATTGAAATCAATATATTTGAAAATGTAGAAAGCATCCAAAAATATTTAAATAAATGGTAGTCTATTATTAATTGCCCCCTCCCTCCCAGCGCCTCCTGCATGCCATTGAACAGCTGATCTGTGGCAGGTGGGAGGTGCTGGAAGGGAGTGGAAGGAGCTGATCAGCTGGGCTGTGGATGTGTGCTGAGCACCCACTATTTTTTTCCGGGGGTGCTTCAGCCTCCAAGCACCCACAGAGTCAGCACCTATGTAACTCAGATTGACAATCTGTTGTACTAATTCTCTGTTGTCAAGGGGTATCCAGCTCTTCCCAATTTAGCATCTTTTATGACTCTGATATCTTCATTAATGAACTAAAAGTGAAAGTATTAAAGAAGACCAAATCTAACATAATCCCTATAGGGCTCTACTAGACTCTTCCCTCCTACCTGCCATTTGTCTTCATCCTTTGTTTAGGATTATACTTTAAAATTTTTCACTTTGGTCATCAGCACATTCACAGTACACCTTGGTTTTAGAATTCTAAGCCAGATTTGGTTTGAATTAACTTAGTTAATATTGTAAGATTTCATTTCGAAGAACAAATTTTTCATTCTAGCAGGAATATACTGTGGAATTCTTCAGGATCAGGAAAAACAACATGTGCCTTCTTTTCATTTTCTTCTTATAGCTTCTCAGAGATATTAGGTGATTAGTCCTGAGTTTACAGATGATATGATCTGCATGAAAACTTTACATGTCCTACAAACAATTGAGTTGCTATCTCTATCCTGTTTTGTTGTCTACTGGAAATTCAATCTTGGTGAGAAAACTGCACCAAAATACCCATAACAAACTGTTGCTTTTAGCTCGCTCTATGAACAGAATGAACTACATTTTTAAAATCCTGGTTGTGCCCAATCCCACTATTAACATGACTTGCATCTAGATACAGATCTAATTAGGTGATCTTTCCCTGTGTACAGATTAAATGGAGATTTATGGCAGCAAAGTGAAGAAGATAGTTTGAGCAATTCTGAAGTCTGAGTTCCATCTCATTCAGTATTCCACTACCTCCACTTGTTTAGCCTTTTATCAGTTTACAGTGATTACCAGAATAAGATACTCCTTTAACCAAGTCAACTATACTGTCTTCATCCACTCAATCACAAGCAGGCCTGTTTATTTTAATGATCTTCATGCTCACCTTCCTATATACACTGTGCTTCCACTGTAGTTATTCTAAAATTTATGCCTAGAAGTAAACTGATCATTGTATTACCCTGAACTGTTCTCATTATATAGATTTCTAACTGGGCAACACATTGAATTGTTGTTTTTATATAACATTTTGTTCCTAGCCACTGAATGTTCAAGGGTTTTACACAACCTTATTTATCAGACTTCCTTGTCACCTATGCTCCTGCCAAGTCTCCCAGAGTTCTAGCTCTACGTTGCTTTATTTATCTCCAAGTCATTTTTGTTCTGCTGGTAAGCGAGCATTGGTATACCATCATAGGCGTGCGCAGCCCATTTCATTAGGGTGTGCACCCAGGGAGCCCTGCCGTAGCCCCGCCCTAGTCCTGCCCCCATCCACTCCCTCCTACTTCCTGTCCCCTGACTTCCCCCTTCAGAATCCCTAACCCCCCCGATCCTTGTCCCCCCTGACTACCTCCTCCTGGGATCCCTGCCCCTAACTGCCCCCCAGGACTCCACCCCCTACCTAAGCCTTCCTGCTCCTTTTCCCCTGACTGCCCCCCTAGGACCCTACCCCCTACCTATCCCCTGACTGCCCTGACCCTTATCTGCACCTCCACACCCAGACAGACCCCCAGGACTCCCACGCCTATTCAACTGCTCCCCACCCTCTGACAGGACCCCCAGAACTCCCAACCCATACAACCCCCCGCTCCCTGCATCCCCCAACCCCTCTCCACACCCCTGCCTCCTGACAGCCCCCACAGAACTCCTGACTCATCCAACCCCCCCAGTTCTTTGTCCCCTGACCACCCCCTCCAGAGACCCCCCCCCACTAACTGTCCCCCCAGGACCCTCCATGCTCCCTGTCCCCTGACTGCCCTGACCTCTATCCACCCCCGTCCCCTGAGAGACCCCGGGACTCCCATGCCTCATCCAATCCCCCTGCTCCCTGACTGCCCCCTCCAGAGACACCCCCCCACCCCTAACCACCACCACCCCCCGGGATTCTACCCCCTATCCAACCCACCCTGTCCCCTGATTTTCCCCACCCCTTATCCAACTCCCCTGGCCCCAAACCCCTTACCATGAGATGAGGCTTCTAGCCTCCCCGCGGAGCCAAACACTGCCCCGCGGGAGCACGCAGCCCTGGCCCCCAGAGCACTGCAAGTGCGGGGGCATGGCTCCAGGGGAGGGAGGAGCGTGTCTGACTCTCTGTGGAGCCCCAGCCCCCAGAGCGCTGCTTGCAGCGGAACGGCTCCAGGGGAGGAGGGAGCATGTCTGCCTCACCACGGAGCCAAACGCTGCCCTGCGGGACTGCACAGCCCCAGCCCCTAGAGCGCTACGTGCGCGGCAGCATGGCTCCAGGTGAGAGAGGAAGGCAGGGGAGGGGCCGGCGGTTTGCTGCACTCGGCCAGGTGCTCCGGCCCGGAAGTGTGGACCCTGCGGCTTGCCGCGCTGGGGAGTGGAGCCATTTGCTCACCCCTGCATTAGGGTGTGCCTGAGCACACCTGGCACACCCCATGCACATGCCTATGTATACCATGCCCCTTCCATCTGGAACTGCCTACCCTTTGAACCAAGTGAAAGTCCCTTGCTAAATGTTTTTAAAATAACTTAAGACTCTCCTCTTTAACTATCACTTTTAGCTAAGTTTGTATATAATCCTTTTCAAATTGCATGGTGCCCAGGAATGTTTGTACATTAAAGTGCTTCAGAAATGAGATTGCAAATATTATAACACGAATTAGGTACAGACCCACCTTTGGAAATGCCAATTCTGCATAGAATTATAATGTGTGAAGGTAGATGACACAGGGACTGAAAAATTCATGATGTCCTCCTAATATTCAAATGATGTTTTCTTTTACTTAAATAAATCTTATTCAAAAACAAATCTGGGAGGCCAACTTGGTTTTTCTGGAATACCTGGGAACAGCCAGGTATACATATACATTTTTTCTGCTTTATTTTATCTACAGAAAAATCCTGGGATGCATAGGTGCTGACTCTGTGGGTGCTCTGGAGCTGGAGCACCAAGAGAAAAAAACAGTGGGTGCTCAGCACCCACTGGCAGCCCCGCAGATCAGTTCCTCCCTCTCCTTCCCAGAACCTCCCACCCACCAGGAGCCCCATCAATCGGCTCCTCCCCTTCCCTTCCAGCACCTCCTGTCCATCGCATTCAGCTGGTCCGCGGCATGCAGGAGGCGCTGGGGGTAGAGGGGTGGAGCGAGGGCAGGGTGCACTGGGGGAGGGGGGAAATGGGGTGGGAAGAGGCAGGGTGGGGGCAGAGTGGGGGGCAGGAAGAGACAGGGTGGAGCCTTGGGGGAAGGGCTGGAGCGGGGGTGAGGCCCAGGGCAGAGCGAGAGTTGAGCCCCCTGCCAGGACATTAGACAGTTGCCACCTCTGCTGGGATGGATCAGAATCACAAATATGTTTTCTAGCACAATGCTGCTAGAAACTAGCAATCTTCTGCAAGGTAGATGAGATAAAAGAGGCAAGATATCAGCTTCTATTTTATTGCCCATCCCTGTAGTTTCTAAGCACAAAACTCAATGGAGCCATTTACATGAGTAAATATTAGTTAACATAAGTAAGTGTTGCAAGATTAGACCCCATAGTAATAATGCTGGTTTTTAATTGCCTTCCATCCCAAGGTACTTTGAGGTATAATACAAGCCTTTAATAGGCAATCAAACTAATAAGTGATGTTAAATACCAATTCTGCCCTCCCTATAGATCTAAGTACTATAGGTCCCTTGAGAATTTTCCTACTTCCTACATAGTTCCAAACTCAGGTCTGCTCTATACTGTTTTTGTACAGATGTAACTATATTGGTTTTGAAACTGATACAAAGTAAATCGATGCATGCCCCTAGTGCGGATATAGTAATAACAGTATAATATGCTTATACTGGTATAACTTATTCCTGTAAATTTATGAAAATAAGCTATACCAATATCAGCATTTTCAATCCGTATAACTGCATCCACATTAGGAGTTGCACTGATTTAACTTTATAAGTTTCTGATTAGTTATATCAGTACAAATATTGTATGTAGACCAGCCCTTTATTATAATTACTTTGGTTATGAGTGTGCTAAATACACAGTGGTGGAGATGTCACATTAATGACTGCCTTACCTTCAGTGTATGTTTTTTCTTGCACTATTTTCCTAGTAGGACATAGATCATCTGAGTAAACTAACTCTTATCACTTTATAAACATACCAAAATCTTAATACAATAAAGTTCTAATCGATATTATAGTATCATAAAACAAACTATTGTCCAAAAAGCTTCCATGGTTTTATTTTTATCAGTTTCAGTGGGGAAAATATTTAATACTTTCTGTAGGTGGATACAGCCTTTAATCTCCAGTGGTTGTAAAGTTCTGAGCAAAGTTCAATTATATTAATGGCACCACATCAGCAATGACCTTTCCCTGGCGTGTCTGATTCAAAAAGGGATTCAATATTTATATGGTTATCATAATAAATTACAACAAAACATTTGGAAGGGGGTATTAAACCTTGTGCTTCCTGTCCTAAACCAATCTCTGACTATTAGAGATTAGGATGAGACCTATACGGAGGGAAGATTATCCCACAGCTGCCTACTGCAGGGTTCTTACACCTTCTTCTGACACATCTGGTACTGGACTAAATGGACCTAAGGTCTTACCAAGTTTGACAATTCCCATGTTCCTGATAAGGATAGGAGTAACTTATAATTGAGGTTCCATCTTCTGGAAAATGTATTTAATCACCTCCTGCAATGTTCTCGAAAGTCATTTATCAGCCCTTTTAAAAAAAAAAAACACTCAACTGTCTTGTTGTGTTTTGTAAAGTAGGAAGCATTTATAAAATAAGGTGGTATCACAATATATTGTTATGAAAGAGATCTGGTTACGCAATATCCTGATTTGTCACATCCCAAAAAGCCAGCATGTTGGAGGTTTAGCATGAAAGTTGCTGTGTAATAAAGGCCAGGATTTAGCTCTTTGTCTAGGGCTTTAATCATTATTGCAAATTCCTTGGAAAGTGTCACGAAGCAGATGGAAACACTCAGAGCTAAAGAAAGCATAGTGAAACCTAAGGGTCTGATTCTTCTGTCATGTACACTGGTGTAAATCAGAAGTAACTCTATTGAAGTCACTAGTGTACCGTCAGATGAGAATCAAGTCCAAGGACTCTAAGCAGATGAAAGTTGCTATTTAAGGATTAGTCTACACTAGATGTGATACAGCGGCGCAGTTGTGCTGCTGTAGCGCATCTGGTGAAGACACTCAGGGACGACAAGAGAGAGCTCTCCGTTCAGCATAATAAAACCACCTCTGCGAGAGGCGGTAGCAATGCTGGCAGAAAACGCTCTCCCACCAACATAGTGCTGTCCACACCACTGCTTATGTTGGTGTAACTTATGTTGCTCAGGCGGGTGGTTTGGTCACGCCTCTGAGTGATGTAAGTGATCGGTATAACATAACAAGTAGTGGAGACAAGGCCTAAAGTAGAATCTAAATACATGGGAATGAATTAGGGATATTTGTGTAAATACTCAGAGTAACTTCTTTTTACTGAAGATACAACATCTACAGCAATGAAAATCTCGGCTGCCATTGTGACTCCGAAGTGCTTGTTTTGTCTGTTTCAATAGCTCATTTCACTTTCACTTCCTTACTTCAAATTTTCTTCCTGATCAAGGAGAGGCTTGTGCCCTCAAACATTCTTCCAGAGAGAGGCTTGCCCATCAGAATCAAAATCATGTGACAGACCTGGAGGCAAACTCCAAAGCAGCAACTTTCACAGTTGGCTACACAGTCTCGGAAGGAGTCAGAGGCTGACAGCAAAATAACTCATCTTAGCAGCTAGATATTGTATCATCCTCAGATGATATGAAGTTACAAAGCTAGATTCATGTAAGCCAATGGATTCAATTTAGCCATTCTGCTATACAGAAATGCAAATTGCATATTCCTGGGCAGCGTGGGCTGCAATGGCTGAGTGGGGAGGAATTCAGTTCAAGGAAGGGCAGAATTATAGCAGCTTACAATGATGGCTGTGGTATATGGTGATTATCATAGCTTTTCATGTACATGGAAAAAGTACATTTTCTCACCATAAATATTCTGCTACATGCCCTGAAAAAGTAAGTTCTCATGGTTAAACCACAAACATCTGAGCCGAGACCTGGGTTCAGGTCTTATCTTGGCCTTGGGCTGCCTATGTGGAACATACATCTTTGTATTTCAGAGCCCAAAGGCAACTAAATCTCCAGTTAGAAATTAAAATAAATCCCAAATGCAAGTGTTGAGAACCCACAACTCACAATGAAGAAACTGGAGTTATGCCTGCTTACCTCACATTTAAATTTGGACCCTATTTAAAGCACTTGAATCTTTACATGGAAGATGCTGTAGAAGTGCGAAATGTTATGTTACTACTTTGTTTTTGAAAAATGCACTTTTACTCTTCTCTCAGGCCTCTTAATGAACTTTTGTTCTCTATTCTGTAGGTGTCAGCTGCAGATTGAAATCCTTTGGGAAAGACATAACTGTCAGAAAGCTATATTACATTGGAATAATTACTTTTTGCCTTAAGACTTTGGCATGTCATCTACTAGAAAGACCTATTTCAGTAAATGCCAGCCACACCCATATATATTAGAAGTGGCATCACAAAACATACCCACTTATTCCCAGATAATCATTTGATAATGAGTCCAATTTCTGCTGAGATAATGGTGGCTCTTTTGATGTTACTGGAAAAATGTACGTAAAATTATTTATGTATCTGGATTTCATCATTATGAATAAGATTTTACAAAAATCCAACAGCAAAAAGAGGAGACAATACATAAACAGATATAGTTCAATGTACCTTGGAAACAATTGCTACCTTTGAGAAACAAACAGTAATGAGAAAAGTATAAAACACCCCAGCTTATTTCACTGGCTACATTTGGGAAACTTTCATTACAATCTATTTTATTCTCTAATTTTCTTAGAGAAGCATGGAACAGCACTTGCAGCAATTATAATGGGTTCTTCCGGCAATAAGAATATCCAAGTCATTTTTGTTGGAAGAGATATCACTTTATTTCCCTCAATATCAGCTCATACTCTATCAAGTATCCAGAAAGAACAGAAATTTCCTAGAATAGATACTGTGGAGATTGCATTAGTAAAAAAAACCCTATAATAATTAGATTAGATGGAAACAACATGGTCCATTTTTGGATTCTAAATACTTCTACGTCTATAATTTTAACAGATTTCTCATCCAGTCATCTCAACCCCATGACCATTTAAAGCTTGCCTTTATAACCTCTCCAGAAAACTCAAATCAGCATCAAAATTTACACCACAGCAGTGCACAATCTCCGGTTTATCAATTTAAAAAAAATGGACTCCCTTATGCATAGAAGCAAACATTCTCCTGTTTGTCCCAGGTAATAAGAACTAACAGACATGGTTGTTATAGATGTGCTATGGATATTATTCAGGAGGCACTCTAATGATCTTCAACTGTGTCAAAGAAGATTATTATGGAGCCAGGATCATGTCATGTTTATTATAAAATGATCATGATTATTATGGATCCGTGTTTAGAGCTGTCTAGAGGACAACAATTCTATTCGGTGGCAACTGTTGAGGTTTCAAAATAAGTTTTTGTTCTGCACTGGAACAACAAAACCTTTGAAATGTTTTTTGTGAAAATGGAAGTATGTTGAAATGTCTGTTTTTGGACTGAAAAGGAGAGTTACCTGTTCCGTAACTGGTGTTCTTTGAGATGTGTTGCTTATGTCCATTCCATATTAGGTGTGTGTGCTCGCCATGTGCACCGGTGCTGGAAGTTTTTCCCTCAGTGGTGTCTGTAGGGGACCAGCTCTGGTTCCCTCTGCAGTGGCACACACATGCCACGGCATAAGGAGCGCCGCCGGCTCTACCCCACCCTCAGTTTCTTCTTGCCAGAAACTCCGACAGTGGGGAAGGAGGGCGGGTCATGGAATGGACATGAGCAACACATCTCGAAGGACACCAGTTATGGAACAGGTAACTTTCTTTTCTTCTTTGAACGCTTGCTCATGTCCATTCCATATTAGGTGACTCTCACGCAGTACCAATGGAGGTGGGTAGAAGTTCATGGACGTGTAGATTACAACACAGTATCATCTCTGGCCTGCTGAGTGATGGCGTAATGCACCATGAACATGTGAACCAAAGACCACGTTGTGGCTCTGCAAATGTCCTGGATGGGAATGTTCACCAGGAAGGCTGCTGAGGATGCCTGAGCTCTGGTGGAATGGGCGGGCCCTCAGGATTGGTGACAGGAGGACCTGTGCCAGCTCGTAACAGGTCCGAATTCAGGTGGTGATCCAGTGCAGGGAGACTTTTGTGAGGAGGGTCCCTGAATAGGGACAGGGAAGGAGGGGGGTGGGAGAAAAACTGGAGGGTATAACCCTGGGCCACTGTGTTGAGGACCCAGCGGTCCAAAGTTACTGTGGTCCATGCAGGAAGGAAAAAAGAAAGGCAGTTGGAGAAACCTAGGGAGGATGGATCCAGGATACAGTCTGGTAGGTTGCCCTCAGGCACACCCTCAAAACGCCCACTTGCCACCCTACCTGTTGCAGGGGGTGCCCGACTACAGAGCAGGGCAGAGGTGGGTGGCTCTAGCGATGTTTGTAGCCTTTGCTCTTCTTATGAGCCGTCTCTTGCCTGGGTTGGCTCCCTTGATCCTGTGGCTGTTGCGACTTGAACTGCTTACAGCCGGAACCAGGACACAGAGCCCTAGGGTTTTCAATGTAGTATGGGAGTCCTTCAACCAGTGTAATTTATTGTCTGTCTGCTCAGCAAACAGTGCCTGGCCATCAAAGGAAAGGTCCTGTATAGACTGTTGGGCCTCTGTCGACAAGCCTGAGAGAAAGAGCCATGATGCCCTCCGCATGGAGATGGCTGAGGCCAGAGTGAGTGCAGTGGAGCCTGCAGTATCCAAGGCTGCTTGAAGGGCCACTCTGGCGCAGCCTGGCCCTCATCGAGGATCACCTGGAACTCCCTCCTTGTGTCCCCGGGAAGTGAATCTTCAAACTTGGCCATGGTTTGCCACAAATTGAAGTCATAATGGCCAAGGAGGGCTTGGTGGTTGGTCACCCTCAACTGGAGGATGAATAAAGTTTGTGTCCAAACAAATCCAGCCTCTTTGAGTCTTTATTCTTAGGAGTAGCTCCTGGTTGGCCTTGTCTCTCCTGCTGATTAACAGCCACTACTACCAGGGAGCTTGGGGCCAGGTGAGTATATAGGTACTCATGACCCTTACAAAGTACTTTCTTTCTGCCTTCTTGGAGATGGTGAGCAGGGATGAAAGTGTCTGCCACAGGGCATTTGTGATCTTAGACACCCCTTCATGGAGGGGCAGAGCCATCCTGGCTGGTGCTGTTGAGCATTGGACATTGAATAGGGAGTCCGACGGTTCCTCCAGCTCCTCCACCTGGAGCCCCAAGTTAGAGGCAACTCTTTTCAACAGTTCCTGATGAGCCTTAGCATCATCCTGAGGAACTGTGTGAGGTGGCCCCTGCAATCGCCTCATCAGGCGAATATGAAGAGGAAGCCTGTGCCATGGGGTCTGACACATCCATTGTTGGTCCAGCTGGTTGATCCATGGGGTCCGCCTGAACCTGAGGGGTTCCGTTCAGGAATGGCTGGCTCTGGGGGAGGGCAGCATACGGAGGCCAATGGTTTGTCTGAGGCCCCCGCCACCGACCTGAGCCCTTGTAGCGGCTCGGTGAAGCCCCATGGATTCCATGGGTACCAGGCAGCCAGCCACAGGCCCTGGGGCCAGGTGATAGTTGGTGGTCCCCTTTATGTTGGTGTTCAGGCAATCTACACCTCATGCTGCTCAATGGGTACCAGGATCTGGAGCAGGACCGGGAGCTGGAGCGGGTCAGTTACCGGGAAGACCTGCCTCCTGACCTAAAGGATCCAGGTTGCAGCCACGCATACCAGCGAGCCGATGACTGCTGACTCCGCATCTGAGACTGACTGTCTCGAACTCACGACTGGTGCCAAGCCCTGGGTGAAGCATTGAGCTGGTCTCGGTCTGTTGATGCCAGGAAGGGTGGGCCTCTATAGGTCTGTTTCAGGTCACGGGTGAGGCATGCCTCAAGCCCTGCGGGTGGTGTCTGGCAGGACATCCCTCATGATGGCGAGTGGTGTCGCGGAGACGGGGACCTATAGAAAGGACTCAAGGCTATTTTACCCTTAGACTGGGGTACAGCCATAGCTGGTGTGGCCAGCACTGGTAGCACCAGGATATCCTGCACTGCCTGCCGGGCCTTGGACATCAACGGGACCTCTAATTGACGAAGGCCCTTGTCACTGTCCGGCCTGGCAGGCATGGCTCCGGGTAGGCTGGACCGCTCGACTTGAGTTGGGACCCAACTTCTGGTAGGAAGTATCAAGCTGCCCTCCTCGGGCTTAGCTCGTCTCCTGCCCTCTCCTTCCCCTTGCGGGATGTAGGAGATCTTCCTCTCCCAGTCTTCTTTTGCTGCTTGGCTGGTGCCGGGGAGAGGGATCAGCGCTGGTCCGTCAATGGCGCAGGTGGGGCGCTTCGCACCAATGCTGCAGTGCTTGGGGCAGAGTCCAGCATTGGAGCAGTCAAGGTCCGAATTAGAGCCCCTCCATTAGGAGTGCTTTGAGATGGATGTCTCTCTCCTTCTTAGTCCGAGATTTGAAAGACTTGCAGATACTGCACTTATCGCTTATATGCGACCTGTCGAAACATCTTAAACAACTATTGTGGGGATCACTGATGGGCATTGGTTTTTTGCAGAGATCGCAGGCCTTAAAGCCTGGGGACCGGGGCATGACCCATCCCTAGGCTAAGTCCCATTTGGGACCAACCAAGTAAAATGCTAACACACTAAGGGAGACTGTTAACTTTACAAGAAAAGTTCAAAACACTGAACGAAGCGACAAAGGCTAGCCGAAGCAGCAGACATTCTAGCACTGCCGCTAGTGGCAAGAACGAACTGAGGGTGCGGGGAGCTGGTGTAGGGCCGGCTCCAGGGTTTTGTCCTTCCCAAGCAGTCGAAAAAAAAAAAAAGCCACGATCGCGATCTGCGGCGGCCATTCGGCGGGAGGTCCTTCGCTCCGAGCGGGAGTGAGGGACGGTCTGCCGAATTGCCGCCGAATAGCTAGACCTGCTGCCCCTCTCTGGAGAGGCCGCCCCAAGCACCTGCTTGCCAGGCTGGTGCCTGGAGCCGGCCCTGAGCTAGTGGCGCCCCTTATGCTGCGGCATGTGCACGCCACTCCAGAGAGTGGCGGAGCAGGTCCCCTACAGATAACACTAAGGGAAAAACTTACAGCACTAGTGTATTTGGCGAGCACGGAATGGACATGAGCAAGCAATCGAAGAAGAACCTGAGCTTTCAGATTAGGGAAGGATTTTTAGGGTCAAAGGCTCTCAGGTGAGAGAGACTCACAGATGTTATATAGCCTGGTGGTTAGGTCATTTGACTGAGATGTGAGAGACCCAGTATTCAAGTCTCTGCTTTCCCTGATTCATAGCTCTCTGGGATGAAAAATCTCTGCTCTGATTTAGGCAGAGAAGGGACTTGAATGTTAGGCCTCCCACATCCCAGACCAATGCCCTAGCTATTAGGCTATGGAGAGTAAATCTCTCACTGCCTTCAACCCAAAAATCCTTTCCAATGAAAACGTCTTTGAAACAAATACATCTTAATGAAAACTTTTTCAGCATCAACAAAACAGCATGTTTCAGCAACCATGTCAACTTTTAGGACTTTGTGTAGAGGTGCAAAGCTATTCTACTGCCTCATCCTGACAAATTGAGTGTCCGCTCAGAAAGCTGATTGTCAACTCAGAAAGAGAAAAACCTGAGTGGTTCACTGTAGTGAAATAACTAAAGGGAAAAGACAGGAAGTCCTGTGAAAAATCTAGAAGTAAACCCACCTAAGAGAAAGCTCAGGCTGTGAGTTCTGCCACAGGGCTTTGTTATGGAATAAAGGCACCCCCAAGGGTGAGGTAGGTTCCATTTCAGATTTCTGTGTGTGTGTTTGTGTGGGGGAAATGGTTTGGAGACCTCAGCCACTGATCACGAGTACATGGCCTGCAAGTAGCTGACTGCAGTTTAGCGAGCATAACGGTCTTTCCGTCGGTGGCGTATAACAAAAATTCTTTATCTCAAAAGGAAAAGCTCTACATTTTGTAGCTATAAGATTAAGGTGAGAGATGTAGCAATAGGTTTCTGTTAACAGAGGGAAGGTCCCAGAGTTTGGATTTCCAGACCGAGCCTAATGTCTACACTGCAATTTTACACCCTGCAGCCTGAGCTCCACGAGCCTTAAGCCTTGTCTACAATTGGGGGGAGGGGGAACTTAGATCTACTTACCGCAGTGTCTTCATTGCAGTAAGTTGACGGCTGATGCTCTCCCATCGACTCTGCCTGTGCTTCTTGCCCTGGTGGAGTACCGAAGTTGATGGGAGAGAGCTTGGTGGTCAATTTATTGCATCTAGACTAGATGCTATAAATCAACCCCTGCTGGATTGATCGCTGCTCGTCAATCCAGTGTGTAATGTAGACACGCCTTCAGTCAACTGAACATAGGCCAGGTGTTTAATAGCAAGGTAGATGTACCCATAGATGCCCATGTGTTTTTCAGTGATGAAAGCCCTCTTCAATCCTTGTTGAGTACTGATCTGTTTACATCTATGCAGCCATAATTTATTACAAACTGGCACCGCAGGTGGAACTTGAGTTCTTGGGTAGAGCAAGATGGGTGAGCTGTTTACCCTGAAGATCTCCAAAGCGCTTCAGGTCAGGGAGAGACAGTAGTACTTAGGGACTAAGTAAACCCACTAAATTTATTTAGAGGACAGACAAATACACCACATAGGGTTATTAACAGAGCTGGTTGGAAAATGGGTTTTATTATTGCTCAGAAAATTTCAACAACTAGCAAATTCATTTTCAGGTTTTGGGGAAAAATTCAAAATCTGAAATATTTTGATTCTGATGTGTTGCTGCAGTGCCTTATGGGAGTTGTAGTTCAGACGCCTCACGATCCCAATCTTCTCCATAGGGCAGGCTCCCTGGACAGACTATATCTCCTATGATGCACTGTGGTTACATGATTGAGGTGTTAAGTTTTTCAATGAAAAATTGAAATTTTCCTTCAGAAGGCAGACACAATGAAAAATTTAATTTACTCAAAAACCCATTTTTTTAAAAAAAGTTTCAACTTCAATGTTTTTAATGATTAATGCAGGTCTAGAATGTTAAGAGCTATTAAATATTGCATTGACTCCACATTAAAAAAACAAAAAAAGAAAAACCCCAACAATTTGACTGAAGAACTTCATTACCTTCAAGTTAAGATTGCTACAGTTTGTATTAAAATTGAAATTAAGAATATTACAGTTCAGAAACCAAGCCATTTAACAGTATGGAAATCAACAATTGGATAAATACTCAAATATCTTAACAGCTCATACAATCTCAAATAAATCCCTTTAAAAAAAAAAAAACACAACTTTAACATAGCATAGAAGTTGCTCAAACTTACTTCCTCACAAAAGCACAAACTCCGAAAAAGCCAGGAAATCAAACAATAACACCTAAAGTATTAATTGTACTACAGTAATATTTAGAGCACTGATCAGGCAGATGTCCTGATATGGTAGGTATTATACAGACACACTCTTTAAGCATGAATCCACTGTCATCTAAATTACTTGACAACACAATATGGGATAATACTCTCAACAATGCACACTAACTTCCACTTCAGTAATGCTATCACTCTCAGGGTATGTCTACACTACGAAATTAGGTCGAATTTATAGAAGCCGATTTTATAGAAATCGGTTGTATACAGCAGATTGTGTGTGTCCCCACATAAAATGCTCTAAGTGCTCTAGTCGGTGGACCGCGTCCACAGTACTGAGGCTAGCGTCGACTTCCAGAGCATTGCACTATGGGTAGCTATCCCACAGCTATCCCACAGTTCCCGCAGTCTCCGCCGCCCATTGGAATTCTGGGTTGAGATCCCAATGCCCAGATGATGCAAAACAGTGTCGCGGGAGGTTCTGGGTACATGTCGTCAGGCCCCTCCCCCTCCGTCACAGCAACGGCAGACAATAGATTCGCGCCTTTTTACCTGGGTTACCTGTGCAGACAACATACCACGGCAAGCATGGAGCCTGCTCAGCTCACCGTCACCATATGTCATCTGGGTGCCGGCAGACGTGGGACTGCATTGCTACACAGCAGCAGCAGCTAACTGCCTTTTGGCGGTAGACAGTGCAGTAGACTGGTAGCCTTCATTGGCGATCTGGGTGCTGGAAGCTGTGGAGCTGGCAGCCGTAAGGCTGCATTGCACCAGCCCCTCGCCTTTTGCCTTTTGGCAGTATATGGTGTATTACGACTGGTAACCGTCCTATTACAAGTTGGATCATGGCACATTAGCAGAGTCTTCTCTGAGCAGCAGATCGTGCAACAGGCCTGAAGGCCATCGTAGTACACTAACTGCCAAGCGCCCAGTATTTGCTGCCAAGCACCCAGAAGATGCCGAGGGCTATCAGTCATGCTGCACCGTCGTCTTAAGATGTAAAAAATAGATTTGTTCTGTATTCATTTGCTTCCCCCTCCCTCCGTCAAATCAACGGCCTGCTAAACCCAGGGGTTTCAGTTTAATCTTTGGGGGGACCATTCTGTGTGACAGTTGTTTGTGTTTCTCCCTGATGCACAGCCACCTTTCTTGATTTTAATTCCCTGTACCTGTACGTCATGTCGTCACTCGGCCCGCCCTCCCTCCCTCCTTCCCCTGGTCCGTCAGATACTAGTTTCGCGCCTTTTTTCAGACCAGGCGCCATAGCTAGCACTGGGATCATGGAGCCCGCTCAGATCACCACGGCAAT
This sequence comes from Trachemys scripta elegans, assembly GCF_013100865.1. Lineage (NCBI taxonomy): Eukaryota > Metazoa > Chordata > Testudines > Emydidae > Trachemys > Trachemys scripta. The sequence goes on from NC_048299.1 coordinate 256,677,529, forward strand.
TATGAGCACTATGAACACCACGCGCATTGTCCTGGAGTATATGCAGAGCCAGGACATGCCAAGGCGAAACCCGGACCAGCCGAGGAGGCGATTGCAGTGCGGCGAAGAGAGTGATGAGGAAATTGACATGGACATAGACTCTCACAAGGCACAGGCCCCAGTGGAAATCATGATGTTACTGGGGCAGGTTCATGCCGTGGAACGCCGATTCTGGGCCCGGGAAACAAGCACAGACTAGTGGGACTGCATCGTGCTGCAGGTGTGGGACGATTCCCAGTGGCTGCGAAACTTTCGCATGCGTAAGGGCACTTTCATGGAACTTTGTGACTTGCTTTCCCATGCCCTGAAACGCCAGAATACCAAGATGAGAGCAGCCCTCACAGTTGAGAAGCGAGTGGCGATAGCCCTATGGAAGCTTGCAATGCCACACAGCTACCAGTCAGTCGGGAATCAATTTGGAGTGGGCAAATCTACGGTGGGGGCTGCTGTGATCCAAGTTGCCAGGGCAATGAAAGACCTGGTGATATCAAGGGTAGTGACTCTGGGCAACGTGCAGGCAATAGTGGTTGGTTTTGCTGAAATGGGATTCCCAAACTGTGGTGGGGCCATAGACGGAACCCATATCCCTATCTTGGCACCGGAGTACATAAACTGCAAGGGGTACTTTTCAATGCTGCTGCAAGCCCTGGTGGATCACAAGGGACGTTTCACCAACATCCATGTGGGATGGCCGGGAAAGGTACATGATGCTCGTGTCTTCAGGCACTCTGGTCTGTTTCGAAAGCTGGAGGAAGGGACTTTCTTCCCGGACCAGAAAGTAACCGTTGGGGATGTTGAAATGCCTATCGTGATCCTTGGGGACCCAGCCTACCCCTTAATGCCATGGCTCATGAAGCCGTACACAGGCAGCCTGGACAGGAGTCAGGACCTGTTCAACTATAGGCTGAGCAAGTGCCGAATGGTGGTGGAATGTGCATTTGGACGTTTAAAAGCGCGCTGGCGCAGCTTACTGACTCGCTCAGACCTCAGCGAAAAGAATATCCCCATTGTTATTGCTGCTTGCTGTGCGCTCCACAATATCTGTGAGAGTAAGGGGGAGACATTTATGGCGGGGTGGGAGGTTGAGGCAACTCGCCTGGCCGCTGATTACGCGCAGCCAGACACTAGGGTGGTTAGAGGAGCACAGCAGGGCGCGGTGCGCATCAGAGAAGCTTTGAAAACGAGTTTTGTGACTGGCCAGACTACGGTGTGAAACTTCTGTTTGTTTCTCCTTGATGAACCCTCCAACCCCCCCCCACCCGGTTCACTCTACTTCCCTGTAAACCAACCACCCCACCCTCCCCTCCCCACTTCGAGCACCGCTTGCAGAGGCAATAAAGTCATTGTTTTTTCACATTCATGCATTCTTTATTAATTCCTCACACAAGTAGGGGGATAATTGCCAAGGTAGCCTGGGATGGGTGGGGGAGGAGGGATGGAAAAGGACACACTGCATTTTAAAACTTTAACTCTTATTGAAGGCCAGCCTTCTGATGCTTGGGCAATCATCTGGGGTGGAGTGACTGGGTGGCCAGAGGGCCTCCCCCACCGTGTTCTTGGGTGTCTGGGTGAGAAGGCTATGGAACTTGGGGAGGAGGGCTGTTGGTTACACAGGGGCTGTAGCAGCGGTCTCTGCTCCTGCTGCCTTTCCTGCAGCTCAACCATACGCTGGAGCATATCAGTTTGATGCTCCAGCAGACGGAGCATTGACTCTTGCCGTCTGTCTGCAAGCTGATGCCACCTATCATCTTCAGCCCGCCACTTGCTCTTTTCATCCCGCCATTCAGCCCGCCACCTCTCCTCTCGTTCATATTGTGCTTTTCTCATGTCCGACATTGACTGCTTCCACGCATTCAGCGTGGGAGGACATCTGGAGCTCCGTGAACATATCGTCCCGCGTCCTCCGTTTTCTCTTTCTAATGTTCACTAGCCTCTGTGAAGGAGAAACATTTGCAGCTGGTGGTGGAGAAGGGAGAGGTGGTTAAAAAAGACACATTTTAGAGAACAATGGGTACACTCTTGTTACAAGGTCGCATTTTTCCTCTGCCTGCCGGTTTGGTATGAGAGATCACTCACGCAGTGCCAGCCAACATATTTCGGCTTGCAGGCAGCCATGGTAAGCCACAGTCTTTTGGCTTTTTTAACCTTCTTAACATGTGGGAATGGTTTCAAACAGCAGCGCATTTCCCATATCAAGGATGAATTGGGTTGGCCATTTAAAATGGGTTTTCAATGTAAAAGGAGGGGCTGCGGTTTCCGGGTTAACATGCAGCACAAACCCAAGTAAACCCCCCCCCCACACACACACACGATTCTCTGGGATGATCACTTCACCCCTCCCCCCACCGCGTGGTTAACAGCAGGGAACATTTCTGTTCAGAAGAGCAGGACCGGGCACCTCTGAATGTCCCCTTAATAAAATCACCCCATTTCAACCAGGTGACCGTGAATATATCACTCTCCTAAGGATAACAAAGAGAGATAAGGAATGGATGTTGTCTGCATGCCAGCAAACACCGGGACCATACGCTGCCATGCTTTGTTATGCAATGATTCCAGACTACGTGCTACTGGCCTGGCGTGGTAAAGTGTCCTACCATGGCGGACGGGATAAGGCAGCCCTCCCCAGAAACCTTTTGCAAAGGCTTTGGGAGTACATGAAGGAGAGCTTTCTGGAGATGTCCCTGGAGGATTTCTGCTCCATCCCCATACACGTTAACAGACTTTTCCAGTAGCTGTACTGGCCGCGATTGCCAGGGCAAATTAATCATTAAACACGCTTGCTTTTAAACCATGTGTAATATTTACAAAGGTACACTCACCAGAGGTCTCCTGTGTGCCCTCAGGGTCTTGGGTGAGTTCGGGGGTTACTGGTTCCAGGTCCAGGGTGACAAACATATCCTGGCTGTTGGGGAAACCGGTTTCTCCGCTTCCTTGCTGCTGTGAGCTACCTACAGTACCTCCATCCTCATCTTCCTCATTCCCCGAACCCTCTTCCCTGTGTGTTTCTCCATTGACGGAGTCATAGCACACGGGTTGGGGTAGTGGTGGCTGCACCCCCTAGAATGGCATGCAGCTCCGCGTAGAAGCGGCAAGTTTGCGGCTCTGCCCCAGACCTTCCATTTGCTTCTCTGGCTTTGTGGTAGGCTTGCCGTAGCTCCTTAATTTTCATGCGGCACTGCTGTGTGTCCCTGTTATGGCCCCGATCCTTCATGGCCTTGGAGACCTTTTCTAATACTTTGCCATTTCTTTTACTGCTACGGAGTTCAGCTAGCACTGATTCATCTCCCATATGGCGAGCAGATCCCGTACCTCCCGTTCGGTCCATGCTGGAGCTCTTTTGCGATCCTGGGACTCCATCACGGTTACCTGTGCTGATGAGCTCTGCGTGGTCACCTGTGCTCTCCACGCTGGGCAAACAGGAAATGAAATTCAAACATTTGTGCGGCTTTTCCTGTCTACCTGGTCAGTGCATCTGAGTTGAGAGTGCTGTCCAGAGCGGTCACAATGAAGCACTGTGGGATAGCTCCTGGAGGCCAATAACGTCGAATTCCGTCCACACTACCCCAATTCCGACCCGCAAAGGCCGATTTTATCGTTAATCCCCTCGTCGAAGGTGGTGTAAAGAAACCGGTTTAAAGGGCCCTTTAAGTCGAAAGAAAGGGCTTCGTCGTGTGAACGTGTCCAGGCTTAATTCGATTTAACACTGCTAAAGTCGACCTAAACCCGTAGTGTAGACCAGGCCTCAAAGTATGTATTTATGGACTGAAAAAATCACACATGGTTATAGTTAACAGTACCAATGAATAAAAAATTATGACACTGCTAAAATTTACCAGGAGCCTACTCCATAGATTTTACTAAAACCTAGATGTGAATGTGTTTTCAAATCTCAAATTTGTTAGATGGTTATCAAAAAATGTTAGAGACTCACCATAAACAATTCTTAATGGGCCACATGGAAAGGATTTTAATTCAAACTAATCAACAGATTTCTTAAATTTGATTTTAAACTCAGAGATAAAATGCTGTAGGTTTAGGAATCAGCACAATACATTATAGACAGGGCTGATAGCACCCCTTATTAAGGTTGCCTGATATTTCCCATTATAAACCATGTTTTCAGTTATTTATAACTCTGCCAAACTTTAGCCCTTTGGATTGAAGATTTCCATGTCTGGGTATTGTGTGGAAAATTTCAGTCCATATCCTTCAGCCATTTCCGAGAACTAGGTTAAGGGAAAAAATATTGTTTTGTCCATTTAAAAAAAACCCACTGGAAACATTTCTTGTAAAAAGCTTAGCGTCCCTATGCTTTGGAGTAGGAACTTAAAATTTGGCAGGGAAGGAAGGAGTGTGTGTGTGTGGGGGGGGGGGGGGAGATCCCTTTTATGTCAAGGATGTGACTTTTACTGTCCTTGTGAAAATCTTCCTCTGTAGAGCCTGCCACAGCCTATCTGTAGATGTGTAACAGGTAGAATGGGTCAGGAAATTTTCAACAAAAACTTTTTTTTTGGGTCAGAAAATGATAAATTTGTTGCATCCTTGGGAAAGGGTTGGTCTTGATATCAGAAACTGGTTTCTCAGGTCCAGTGTGGAATGTCTGGTCAAAATGAGAGAGACCCACCCTAGAAGAGCCGATAGCTTGACTGGCCTGAGTCTCTCTCAATCTCTCCTAAATATTCACTGGATCAGTGATTTGACCTGAACTATACAGTCAGTCAGTCAGTCTTTCTCTCTCTCACTTTCTGGCCCAGCGAAAAGATTGAGAAAGAGAAAGAGAAAGAGAAAGAGAAACAGAAAGAGAAAGAGAAAGAGAAAGAGAAAGAGAAAGAGAGGCTGATGCTATGCTGGTGGTTAGGGCACTCACTTGACTTGGAGCAGTGAGTTGTACTCAGGTTTCTTGCATCCCAGGTGAGTGCTGTAACCACCAGGCTATTGGATAGTCTGTGGTGGGTCTGTCTCTCTGTGTGAGGGTTTTCAAAAGGTCTTGGTTTTGTCCCAAAGTGGAGTAGGAATTTTTCTGAAATCTTGACATTTTTTGCAGAACGGGTCAACTATTTCCCACCCATCTCTACTAACAGGTCCAACACATGAGCTAGGATTTTGGTTATTCAGGTGTCTTATGGGAAACTGGTATTAAGGCAAACTCCCAAGAAGAACAACACCTGAGATGCAACCAGGGAGTTTGAACGATGACCCAACTGTGATCCCCCAAGCCCTCATGGCTCTCATAATTTACACCCTTGGGCTCTGAGGGTGGCTGAATTAGACATTTGTCCAAATACTGATGAACAAAGATGTTATCCAGTCAGAGAAATGTAATAATTCTAAATGTTTATTTTTCCTGCTCATGTCATGGCATTTGTTCTAATAATACAAGATTTGGATCAATCCTGAGCGTTCCTTTTCTAGTGGAACTAAAACTCTACAATATCCATACTACACTTCTTGGTGGATGTAGGGGGGAGGAGAGGAGAAAAATCAAGCATTCTGGCCATCCTGGCAACTCAAGAGTATTTTGCTGCTATCCTAAAGGCTCCTTGTGCATTTCAATTCCAGTGTATTTCTAGATTCAATTCACAGTGCTAATACAGCTATGAATTTAATAGTAAATTATATTTAAATTAAAATGATTCTCTTTCAGTCCAGCTCGCTTGTAAGAAGTAGTTTAGCTTCTTGATTCAATCACCCCAGTAACACAGATTGCCTAGAGCTCTTGATGAAACTGCTTTAATTCCTTTTTTAAAGGTCATGTAAACATGTGTGCTTAGTGAATTAGATGCAAATTCAATTCCCTATGCACAATACTTCCTAGTTAAGTTCCCTTCCTATTCTTCACATGCAAGCCTGCATCTGACAGCAGAATATTGACTTTTGTGCTATGGTCAAAGTCATGATTAAACAAAGAAAACAACTGGCACCTGCATTGTAAAGCATATTGGTACAGAAAACTGGAACTGTATTTTTCCAAATGGTGCTCATTGTGTAAATTAACCAAGATATTTTCCAACAGGGCTATTCAGTGATTTTTTTTTTCAATTTGATTTTTATCATGTACCATGTTTTTATATTACTTTGACCTGAAGAACAAGCAACTGAAATCAAACTATGAATATATGCTTTTATTGAAACAATTACAGAATCTAAGCACTGAATGCCCTTGTTAACAGGATAATATAACAAAGCAAAAGATGGAATTAATAAATATCAGTTTTAAAATGATCTAGGTCAAAAGACTGACTTAACCTGAATCACAACCATTACATAGTTCTACCATTTCACAGTGTCAACAAATACCCAGAAGCATGTGTTGATTTATTATTAGCAAGCATATGTACAGATTAAAAAGTTCAATTCTGAAACTATCACTCCCACAAATAGTTCTATTGACTTCAGTGGAACTACTCATGTAAATACCAATCTGCTTGCATAAGGATGGGAAAAATCAGACCACCAAACAAACAAATAAATGGAATGCCATAAAACTACTACATTTCTCATCCTACTAATAGTAATTGTGTGTAATTCCCTTAATGCACTTAGGATCAGTAGTACCATTTCCAAGCATTCACAAATAATGAGACAGGCTCCAGAATATCATGAGATTTTAAATCTCATTATTTTTAAGACAAAGTAATCAAATCTGGGTTGTTTGTATTGGCCTTCTGTGTTAGAACCTTTAGGGTTCCGTTTCCAATCATTTCTCTGCTAACATGAGGACTAGAAACTTTCCTTTTTCTTAATGAAAACTGACATTTTTAGATAACCTGGGTTTTAAGAACAGAACATCAAATATCATGAGAGTTGGCAACACAGATTATCAGGGCAGGAAATAAAGTACTGTGGATACCCATAGGAAGTGAAAACAACAATAATTACTTCTACCAGCCATATCATTGTAGCTCAAACTCTTGCTTTGGAAACCTCCATGATTCTAGTTTGAGTCTTGGACACTTCTGAGCTGTCTCAAGATTTTACATTTTACTTCTAGTTAGTGCACACTGGAGAGGAAAAGGAAAATTTCCTTCTGGAATATGATTTGTTAAATGCTATGATTGACTATGTGAAAAAGACACAGAAATGATGGACAACATAATACCAGCAATGGACAAAACACATAATGAACTGAAACATACAGACACATCAGGGCTGAATCTAACCCAGTGCATTTAACTGTGAGCAGTTCATTTTTGAGATGACAGATGTGATATCCCTCTTTATTCAAAAACTACCTTAACACACATCTCTGCTAGACCTGCTTAACACACAATAGTAAACCACAATAGTAAACAACTTACTCAGACACTGTCACAATTAGGAGGCCAGTGGCACCTCTGCCCCCTTTCTGGTCTCACTGAGTGCACCTTTTTAATTGTTTATGCTCTTGCAATTACTTGTCTTGGGGCAGAATCTCACGATTTTCCAAGACCCTGTGTACCAATCACTTACCACTGTGTAGATCTGACTCAGTTTCAGGCACCTATGTTTCCTCCCTTTAGTGTAACTAGTGATTTTGACCAACAGCTTCTAAAACCCAGTATTTTTATTTAGCAGTTGGAACAAAGCATGTGGGGTGGGAGGGTGGGGGGAGAAGAGGGATTTTAAAACAAACAGTCTGCAGGCATATTAAGTCTTATCTAACATTATGCCTCACAACAACTTAGGCTTTCCTCTTCAGTTACAGGAACAGAAAAAGCCCGAATTTATATTCTCCTCACAAGGCCCTGATCCTCTTGCATGTCTGAGGGTCTCGATCTGGTTCTCTCCCTCTGACTCACCTTGTTCACACTGATTTTGCTGTTTCCCAGAAAGAGCGGGCTAAGGCCGTTAAGAGTACTCACACACACCACACATGCTTCCTTTTACTAATTAAAAAAACAAAACAAAACAGTGTGGCAACACAATCTTCCCCCTTTACTATCCAAACAATTTGGGGTCACTATTCATAGATTCTTACATCAATTCTGGGACTGGAAGGGACCTCGAGAGGTCATCGAGTCCAGTCCCCTGCCCTCATGGCAGGACCAAATACTGTCTAGACCATCCCTGATAGACATTTATCTAACCTACTCTTAAATATCTCTGGAGATGGAGATTCCACAACCTCCCTAGGCAATTTATTCCAGTGTTTAACCACCCTGACAGTTAGGAACTTTTTTCTAATGTCCAACCTAAACCTCCGTTGCTGCAGTTTAAGCCCATTGCTTCTTGTTCTATCCTTAGAGGCTAAGGTGAACAAGTTTTCTCCCTCCTCCTTAGGACACCCTTTTAGATACCTGAAAACTACTATCACGTCCTCTCTCAGTCTTCTCTTTTCCAAATTAAACAAACCCAATTCTTTCAGCCTTCCTTCATAGGTCATGTTCTCAAGACCTTTAATCATTCTTGTTGCTCTTCTCTGGACCCTCTCCAATTTCTCCACATCTTTCTTGAAATCCGGTGCCCAGAACTGGACACAATACTTCAGTTGAGGCCTAACTAGCGTAGAATAAAGCAGAAGAATGACTTCTCGTGTCTTGCTCACAACACACCTGTTACTACATCCCAGAATCATGTTTGCTTTTTTTGCAACAGCATCACACTGTTGACTCATATTTAGCTTGTGGTCCACTATAACCCGTAGATCCCTTTCTGCCGTATTGTTTTTGTTTTATCCATTTAGATTGCAAGTGCTACAGGGCATGGACTGTGGCTTTGTCTATTGTATGTTTTGTGCAGTACTAGGCACAAAGTCAATACTTAAATAAGAAATGAAATTATTACTACTATATCAGTCTGAAGTTAAAATGCACATACATTCTCTCTCAGAAGAATATTTTATAAAAAGTCTTTAAAAAGTAAAGATGCTCAAACCAAAGCCCCAGATCAGAACACTTCCAAGTTTTGCGGTGTTCAAAATCTAAATTTAAATCATAATTGTGCAAATAACCACTATCTTTAAAATAGGCCTAAGCTAAAATCCTCAAAAGATCCCAAACTTTGAATTTTAAAAATCCATATCAAAATGTAAATTTTCTGGCTTGAGTCCATTGCTAATTAAAATGAAACTGAATCCAACAGGTCTCTGATCATTACATAAAAAGTTCACATTTCAATTGATGTGGGCTATTTGTGTATATCTCATTACTATTTTCTTTTAAAGAGAGATCTGTTTTGTATATACCATGAGTAAGAGTATGTAATATAAAAAGGAGGAAATATAAGGAAAGTGAGTGATTTAGCATATGTTTTAGTTTTTTAAATGGTTAATTTATTCTGCTCAAAGTCTTCACTTGAGACACTTTTCTTTGCATAAGGAATCACCTACAAAGCTCCTAAATAAAATATATTTCTAGTTGAACAAGAAGTTTAGCTTGTTTACTGGGGACTGGATTCAACTGCATTTGCCTAAAAAGTTAGGCATTATGGAACCACTTCAAATAATTTTTATTCCAAATTTGCCACTGGTTTATTAAGCTAAGCTTCCCCGTTCTCCAGAGGAAAACAAATGTTACTTCATAAAAGATCACATACATAGCAACCCAAATGATTTGAGATGCTATATTGAAATTTGTCTGGAAATTCTGCATATTTTATGCAACTCAGTGCATAGCACTTTGCTCACAGCTGAGTACATGGAAAGCATAGCAGTAATATAAAGGCAGAGATTACCAAAGATGTCTAGACATGGAGAAACTATGACCTCAGTTAGAACAATCCAGTATTTACTTTTCCTTTTAAAACAGACGTATACAGTACTTCGTTCTCTACTGCCTCACATACTGGGATCATGAACAACAATGGATTCTGAGCAGGGCAACAAAAATCTCTAAGTAGACCAGGGGCTGGGAGCCCTCAGAATGTAGGAGAGAGAGTTTTAATAGAAATCACCCCAGCTACAAAATTAAATCTCTTCTGAAACTGGGTGCAGTTCTGCTTCCTATTCTAATCACACAAAGTATAGTGCCAGAAAAACTCATTATGTTAATACAACATTCAGGTTGTAAAGTCAAACACTCAGAAGTTAGGAAATGCCAAAATTAAGGCTACCCATGCAGCCTTCCTTTGGCCCTCTTGTACATGATTACCTACTATTTTTTTTCCACAGGACCCCTGTAGCATTCAGTGCTCACTGAATGGTAACTTGTCAATATTTCCTTTTATCCCCATTCATTTTTGGCCCATACATTTACCACATTTTATTTAAACCCTGCTCTCAATACCGAATTATTAATGTCCTTGGGGGTTTTTTTGTGGTGCTCACCAGCATAACATCTGAGTGCTTCACAAAAATGAATATATCTTAACCACTTTGTAAGATAAAGTGGTATTATTATCCCTATTTTACTAAGGCACAGAGAGCTTATGGATAAAATTGCCAAAGGTGTCCACCTTGAGGTGTCTAGGGCCTGATTTTTCAGGGTACCATAGGTAGCACTGTTTATGTTGAAAGTGCAAGTTTGATTGACTTCAGTTGCAGATGGAAATGCTCAGCACATCAGAAAAACCAAGCCACAGGTGTCTCAGATTGAACACCCAGAAAGTGAGGAACACAGAATTAGGTACCACCTGTACAAGTTTCATTAAAGTGACTTTCCCAGCACCACATAGCAACTCTATGGCAGAAGCAAAGAGAACTCAGTACTCCTGAGTGGCATTTAACTGCCTTACCTACAAGATTATCCTCTCTCTTCCTGTAGGCCCCCAACTCATTCACTATACATCTTCAACAAATGAGGCAGGGACCCTACAGAATGTCATTCTCTATACACTATTTCCCTGAATGAGGCAGGGGCCATGTGGAAAAAGTAATATGTGGTCATGTAATTAAAGCTGTTTCATGCATATGCAGAAGAAGAGCAACTTATAGTTAATGTTCTTTTAATGTAATTTTTTTTTTCAAATGTAATTCCGGTGGTTTTTTGGGGTGGGGGGAGTAATAAAAAAAAACAGAGGAAAATTAGAAATTCCATCATGTGGCGCACACTGACGCCTCATGGGTCATCAGCAAGTGTGGAATGTGTAGACTCAGCACAGACCTTTACTACCTGAGCTAATAGTATCGGCCAGCCATTAGAGGAGGAATGAGACAAGCACTTTGCCAGTGGGTTTCACAGATATTTGCTGACAGCAGATGAATGCTGGGACTCAAGAATCCTGGATTCAATTCTAGATTTCAGAAGAGCGTGTGCAGTAGTGGTTACAGACCCTTTCTGCCTCATCCCTTAGCATGTTCTTCCTAGCTTGTCTTCTTCTCTCTCTGTCCTCATTCCTTCTGTCCCCTTTCACCAGCCTATCCACTCCTCTTTTGACCCTTTCCCATCCCCAGCCTGCCCCTGTACCTGTTCTCACCATGCCCTCACTCTCAGCACTGGAGTGAGGCTACATCCTCCTACATGCGGCCTGGACACCAGTACAGGAACATGGAGAGCACAAGATAGTCAGTCTCCCTGCTCTCAGTTCTGCAGCATGGTGCCACAGAAGACAGGAGTAGTAATTACAGAAAAAGCCCTGCTCAGCCCTACACTGGAGAATGCTCAGTGATCTCTGTGGGGGTGGATCATGCTCAGTACAGATGGAATGTTTAGAGAATTTTGCTTCCAGTCTCTAGCAAACTTCTGAACACGTACAAATGATGATTTTCATATACTTGGCCAAGAGAGAGTCTGCAAAAGGTACCTCTCTAACCCGCCCTCAAACCCACTACTAAATTATAAATTCCTACTATTCCTAGAGTTTCTTAACTAAATGGTTGTAAAATTATATTTATCACTGTGCCAACACATTTTCCCTAACAATGTTCTCAGAAATGGCTGAGCAATTGTTGTTGAAATTTTCTAGAAAAATTCAGCCCGAGGCAGACACCCAGCATGGAAAACTTCAGCCCAAACAGTTAACATTTGCAAAGTTATGAATAACTGAAAACAAGGTCGTATAATGGAATGTTTTTGAAAATTAGCCATGGGCATCACTGCCAGTGCCACCTATAATGTGAGTCTATGCAAATCAAGTATTTGTCGTTAAGAAAAATAGGACTAATAATTAGATCAACATAGATGAAAAACACAATTCTCAAATATACACATGAAAACTTAGGAGCAAATACTTCTTTCCCTGCACATGCATAATTCTCCAATGTTAATGGGAGTTACATGCAGGCACCAAGAGGAGAGTATAATCTTAAGGACCTGGCAGGGGTGCTGTAACCATTTGTACCGGGGGGGTGCTGAGAGCCATTGAATCAAACTGTAAATCCTGTATATGATGGAAACCACTTCAAGCCAGGGGGTGCAGCAGTACTCCCAGGATCTCTAGTGCCAGCACCTGTGGGGCCTGATTGTTAAGACATCTCTGCCTCCCTTTTTGTGCCCACAAATAGCAGCAGCCACAATTTTGTAGGTTATGTTATCTGTGGATGCACATAAGGATACATGGACATTTAATAATCTGATCTGCAGGCCCATTAAGATAAACTGACATTGGGGAGAGGGATAGCTCAGTGGTTTGAGCATTGGCCTGCTAAACCCAGGGTTGTGAATTCACTCCTTGAGGGGGCCACTTAGGGATCTAGGGCAAAATCAGTACTTGGTCCTGCTAGTGAAGGCAGGGGGCTGGACTCAATGACCTTTCAAGCTCCCTTCCAGTTCTAGGAGATAGGATATCTACATTTGCACCCACAATTATTCACAGGCACAAAAATGGCTGCATTTTAAAGATCAGGCCCTAACACTAAGCATGTTTTTATTCCCAAACCATTTAGGATATGATTTTCAAAAGAGCCTAAATGAGTTAGAGGCACACGCCTGACTAGGCCTGTGCTCCTAACTCACTTAACTACTTTAGAAAAAAACAAACCACACCTTACACTTGCAGGTATAGTCAATAGGCAGACTGGGGGCCAAATCTGGACTGTCAGATGCTTTTGAACGGATTGCAAAATCTTTTTATTTACTTATTATTACCGTTATTGTTATTATTTTGTATTATTTTCTCTGGAGTCTCGATCTTGACTATACCTTGACCAAGAAATTTGGACCTTGACAAAAAATAATTGATCACTCCAGGCTTACAGCATATTTTTCTTTATAAAATCTGCATAGTAATCTCATGTAGCAGGTTGACTTTAAAAAAAATATATATATATATATATATATATATATATAAGCTAGACTCAGCCTTTCTAGCCACATGAAGATTTTCAGACACCTTATCCAGCTCTTACAGATTTTGCCACTTTATAGCACTCAGAACTCTTCTCTCTGATCCCAGCAGTGCTCTTCTTGCTTCATGGCACATAAGGCCGTGCGGGAAGCACGGAGCAAACAGACTGGAGCTGGCTGAATGCCTCCTTGCCTGTCCAAGAAGCAAGGGAGAGAGAAGAGAAATTCATTTATTCCCCCAATCTCAAGAGGTTTACAATGCGGGGAGGAAGGAGGAGGAGGGAAGAAAACAGGGAGAAAAGAAGAATTCTAAACCCACAATTTCTCTCGGCAGTTGGGAAACGGGGAAAGGAAAAATTGGGCTGAGTTAAGAGCAATAAAAATAGATATATGATGCTATTTATTGATGTTGCAATGTTTATGGCATGGTGGTGATGGTGAGTCAATACATGAATACATCCTGACACTAAACAATTCCAGGACATCACCCAGTGTTTATTTTATGACTCTCTGCAACTCCATTCAGCTACTCAGCTTTACTTACTCTCCATATGATTTTTCCCCCTTTCCTATAGTAGTATGACCACTGTTGCCCTGTGTGAACCCCCTCTTTATCTCTGATTCTTCAGTCAAACACATAATAATAATAAATGATAACAACAAAGTGCTGATATAGTACTTTTCATCCAGAGATCTCAGAGCACTTTAAAAAGGAGGGCAAGATCATTATTCCCATTTTAAAGACAGGGAAATTGAGGCACAGACAGGTGAAGCAACTGGCCCAAGATCACCCAGCAGGCCAGAGGCAGGGCCAAGAATAGCAGCCAGGTCTGAGTCCCAATCCAGTACTCTACTCATTAGGAAACACTGCCCCTCAATAAAAGGGCCTTCAAACTTTGCTCTTCAAAGAGCTACATTGGCACCTGGCTATTAACTTGAGGTCCACAGCTAATTTGCAAACATTGCAGCCTCTTTCAGCTGATTTTGTCTTTAATATGGAGGTACAGACCAGAGGGATTATAGGGCTACTGGAGCAGGGCTGTAAGCAGGACTAAGAAAGGGAAAACTCACTAGAAGCTCAGATACGAACACAACATCATCTTTTGCAGGCCTGGTTTTATTGCAAGAATTATTTTAAACCAATAGATGCCAGTTTGGAAAAGTCTGTACCTACATTTCCTTCTCTGTGGCTTTACCAGCAATAAACTCAGAAATACAGCACAAAAGAAATACAAGCCACACAAGAAAGTTCCTATGCTTTTCCCCCAGAACATTCTGCCCTAGCTTCTGGTTAGCACAACCCGGTGATCTCTCACCCTTCTTTAAAAATGTTAAAACTACATGGGCTTGAGCTGTACCTAGTTAGCTCCCAGCTCACAATGCCTCCTTGAGCTGCCTCTCAATCCAGTCAGGGAATCAGTCTCCAGAACCCAAGGCCACTGATTGACTTGACAAGGCCTTCTGCTAAGGGCACCACAAGGGCAGGGTGAAGCAAGGCTTCAGTGTCAACTCTGAAGACACCAAAAGCCCTGCACACCTCGTCACTTACCTCCCCCCACAGAGCAGGGCAGAGAACCTGACTTCTTTGGGGATTGAAGTGTGGGTAAGGACACTGGAAGAGGATCACATTTGACAGTGAATGATATGCAAAGAGCTAAGATCACTGACCTTGGGAATGCATATAAGGACCTATATTCAGGTCACAAAATTTTCCCTTTGTCGTGCAGGCTGGCAAGGTCTGGGAATGCTGCTGCAACACATAGACACTGAAGACTGAGGCAACCTACCTCCTGCCAGTCAAAGCTTGGAACAGTGAGGGCAGGTTCCCAGGGGTTCTAGCTATCCTTAAACAGCAGGATAATTTCCTTGATGTTTTTCCCCTAGAAGGGAATAGAACTGGAAAAGTGTGACCTGGCCAGATGCTTGGGCCACTGAATACAGACAGAAAGAGGGCACCACAGGGTCATCTTTAGGGATGGGGTCAAAGGGAAAAATTGGGGATTCTTGAAGGACTTGCTGATCACTCCAAATACAGTACTTAAATATACGGTGACAGGGGCACAATATCCTTGGAAAGAATGAAATTTGGGCCCAGAACAGTCACCACAACCTTCACATTTCACAGAGGGTGAAATCCTCTGAGATGCTGTGGTCCCTTTACTCGAGGCCAGATCCAGCTGGGAGAAAATTCCTCAGACTAGGAACTGAGGAAGACAGCAGGTACATATTTGAGAAAAAACCCTACCAACACAAAACACTACAGTGTACAGACAGTGCCCCTCCTGGGGAGAAGAGAAGGAGATATTAGTCATGTTGCTTAATTCAACGCTGGAAGGCACTCAGAAATTACAGTGATAAGGGTGGGATAGTAACATACATAGAATAGAATTCTATGGAGAATTTCACCCTGGATACAGTTTGAACAAAATTATTTGGCAAAAAAATGCAGATTAGACAAATGCCAAAAGGTGTCTCAAATTTGTGTCAGTTTCACTGAATTGTTTTGAAAAATGCCTACAAGAAGAAACATTAAACAAAACTTACTGTGAACAGTTGTACTTCCCACGGTAGCATGGTGTTGCAAAGGTCTTCTCTCTACAGTCCCCTTCTTTGACCCTGTGATGCCCTGTTTTTGTCCATGTCTTCAGTGGCCTAAGAATCTGATTAGGTCACACCTTTCCAGTTCTATTCCCTCCTGGGGGGAAAAAGGTCCATCCAAGTAAGGAATCCACACCAACATCCAAACTGAAGATCCTTGCCTCTCTCAGGCTCCACTGGAGTTCCCTGCTCTTCATCATTACTCCCAGGACTGTGGAGTTCTTTCTCTGTTCCTCCGGCTGAGCCCTGCCTCCCAGCACTTTTTCCCTGGATCCTCTTCTTCCTAACAGGTTTCCCCATTGCCTCCCTCCTTGTGGAGCTAGCAACTCCAACCACTTCTCCCAAGGATTACCCTGCTTCTTACAGACCTTATCTTGGAGCCTAACCTGCTTCCTGTGGTTCTCTTTACTCAGCCTTCACCAGGCCCTTCCAAGAGCCTAACCTTCCCCCTTCTCTGTTGTGGGTCTCCTCTTGTCAGTTCTCTTCTCTCCTTATATAATCCTCTCTGACCCTTTTACAGCTGGGACAACTAGTAGTAACCAAATTATCAGATTAGACTCAAGATGGGGAATAACTCATACATCACAGGCAGGACTGAGCCCAACTCCCATTAAAGGGCCAGCCAGCCTGTGACACTAACGCTTTGCCATTTTTCAGTTTGAAATGACTTTTTGTTTTAAAGTTTCCTTTAATGTTTTTTTAACTCAAAAAATGTTAAATGCTTGAAACTGAACCAAAACATTTCATTTCAGGTTGAACAAATGATTTTTTTAATTGGCTTTGAACTGAAAAATCCATTATTTGGACAGCTCTAATCCTGGATGTTTATACATCAAACACCCCGAATGTGTGATCCGTTAGTACCGTCTGCCACTATACGTAGCTACTTCACAGGTGTGTTGTGAGGCTAAACGTATGTGAATGTTTATAAATTGTTTTTGATCCTCAGAAAGAAATTGCTATAAAGCTGCAAAGTTCTATAGTTCATAAATTTTAAGGCCAGAAGGAACCGTTAGATCACTTATCTGACCTCCAGGATCACTCACATAATGACCAGACTTGCATACTAACATGCAGATTGGAAGCACCAACCAATACCTGGCACCAACATTGTTTCTGTCTCAGTACAGTAGTTGTGATTGGCTTTCTTTAATCTTACCCTGTTTCCTTCTAGCTTTATGGTTTGTTATTAGAACTGGAACTTTTTACATGTTTTTATTTGGACCAATGATGACCTCAAAAGGTTTCAAGCTCCAATTGATTGTAGAGAACTCCCTCCCTCGCAAAAGGTCTGATGCTTGTCCAAATTACTAGAACGGTTGAAGTTTTACGTATTTTGATTTTGTCAATTTTATCAACATTTTGACAAAAAGGGATTTTTGTGAATTTTTTTTTTGAAGATAATTTCCCCCAGTATTGGACAAGCTTTCTAGAAGGTCAAGGTCTTATGTGTCCTTCCCTTTCTCCGGGCACATTCCAGCCTTTTCCTTCTCTCATCTTAATCCAGCCATATCTTTGTCCCTTCTTCCCACAACCTCCCCCCCCCTCATTCCCCTCACTTGATCCCTATCCACACAGCCTTCTCTTCCTCAACAAAGATAGCCTTTGGATGGTTCCTCATGCTAAATCCACTTAAAGAACAGCAAAGATCAGGAGTCATTAAGTTCTACCATGACCACACTGCCCCCAACAAAGATATGTTCTTCTTGCAGACCCTTCCAAACTCACAAACGTTCTACCAGCATCCTCCAAGTCCGTTGCAGGGTCTCAGGAGATCTGGTTGCTTCTATCTAGGTTCTTATGCAATGCCCATCACTGTAATATCTGAGTACCTTTTGACTTCTTTTAGGCTATATCTTCAGTGTAAAAATGGTGTATTTTTTCATTTGAGATAACCATATCAATGTAAAATCCTAGTGGAGGCAATGTACAGGTAGTTTTTTACCTCGAAATACCTAGCCAAGGCAAACCCCATACGGGGTCTGTGCATGTGTAAGGTTGACCTTGTCTAGCTAGATCAAAGTAAAAACTGCCTATTGCTTTGTCTGCATTAGGGTTTTATATTGAGATGATAGCTATCTTGGGTAAGCAATCTCAATGTAAAACACACACCTTTAATATTGCAAAGCCTTCATTTATGTTGATATTCTATGAGTAGAAAATACTAATGCAATTGGTTCAGCAGAAATTGCCAGAACTGCTGAAATTCTGTGATGCATTTGGCAGGACATCAGCAAAGACAGGAGTACTAGTTACTGGAAGTAAAACAGATTGTGGATTGAGTTGGGACTGACACTTCTCCATACTGATCGAATTCTTCAAATAGGCTTTTGTTCTGTTTGGTGTTTGGGCTCAGGTTCAGGACTCCTCGTTTTTTCCCAAATCAATTTGTCCTTCCTTACTTTGGACCTTGCACTATTGGGCATCTGAATTTTTGTACAGAGATCCCTAGAAGTTTATCGTGGGGTCAAGGACTATTCAGATTTCTTTCATGTGGCAGCAAGTAAGCTTCTATCTGACATTTATGTCAAATTCTAGATCCTTGTTGTAAAATTTGCTGACAAAATAATGCACTACAGTCAGGCTGCTACATATGACTTTCTGTTAGAGTTATAACCTGCTATTTTAAAGGGAAATAGCCTGGAAATATAATAAATTGGAAAATTCAAATTTTAATCTCCCTTGAAAATCATGTCAATAGACTTCAGCTATGTATAACATTATTTGCCCTATAATTTATTGTTTAAACGTATTGTACCAATGTTTCAATGTTCTTTCTTCTCACTTACCTAACTCAGTCTCCTTCTCATGCTATACTTAGAATTTATCTTTTATCATTTCCCCCCTAGTCTTGCAAATACAATCAAATTGTAAAGGATAACAAGTGTGATTATTAGAAATGGAAACCAATAGTTCCTAGAAATCTTTAACTGGTAGTCTCTACTCCAGGGGTCGGCAACCTTTCAGAAGTGGTGTGCTGAGTCTTCATTTATTCACTCTAATTTAAGGTTTCGCGTGCCAGTAATATATTTTAATGTTTTTTAGAAGGTGTCTCTCTATAAATCTATATATTATATAAATAAACTAGTGTTGTATTGTAAAATAAACAAGGTTTTCAAAATGTTTAAGAAGCTTCATTTAAAATTAAATTAAAATGTTGATCTTATGCTGCCGGCCCGCTCAGCCTGCTGCTGGTCTGGGGTTCTGTTCACCTAGGCCGGCAGCAGGCTGAGCAGGGCCTGCACCCGGAACCCCGGCTGGCAAGGGTCCGGCAGCCAGAACCCCAGACCGGCAGCAGGCTGTGTGGGGGCCGGTGGCTGGGACCCCAGACTGGCAGTGGGCTGAGCGGCTCAGCCCACCGCCGCTCAGGGGTTCCATCCGCCGGCTCCTGCCAGCTGGGATCCCGTCTGCCTGATCCTCTCAGCCCACTGCCAGTCTGGGGTCCCGGCCCTGCCCACATACAGTGGGTACCTACTTTCTCCCTGGTTCTGGCCCATTCTCTTCCTCTCTCTGCACTGAACTAAGGATGGGAGTGCACTGAGCACAGGGCTGGGGGTGAAGGGTCAGGAGCTAGAATGAGGGAGGGGGCTCAGGGTTGGGGCAGGAGGTTTGGGTGTGGGGCACTTACCTAGGCAGCTCCCATTTGATGCAAGGGGAGCAGGTGGGAATGTGGAGGGGGGTGCAGGAGCTCCCATTTGGTGCTCAGGGTGGGGGTGGGGATGTGGGGGGTGCATGGGGTGGGGGGGGCTGGGGATATGGGGGGGTGCAAGAGTCAGGGCAGAGGGCTGGGGGCATGTGAGGGGGTGCAGGTGTCAGGGCGGGGGGGCTGGGTATGTGTGGGGATGCCAGAGTCAGGGCTGGGGTCGTGGGGGGGGGGGTGAAGGAGTCAAGCAGAGGGCTGGGTGTGTATGAGGGAGGTACAGGGCTCAGGGAGAGGCCTGGGGGTGTGCAGGGGTGCGGGGCTCAGGGCAGAGGGCTGGGTGTGTGTGTATGGGAGGTCAAGGCTCAGGGCAGAGGGCTGGGTGACTGCCCCCCACAGAACCTCCAACCCCCCCCGCTCCTTGTCCTCTGACTACCCCCTCCTGGGACCCCTGCCCCCAACTGCCCCCCAGGACCCCACCCCCTATCTAAGCCTCCCTGCTCCTTGTCCCCTGACTGCCCCCCTAGGACCTTACCCCCTAACTGTCCCCTGACTGCCCCGAGCCTTATCCACACCCCTGCCCCCAGACAGACCCCCGGGACTCCTATGCCTATCTAATTGCTCCCTGCCCCCTGACAGGACCCCCAGAACTCCTGACCCATACAACCCCCCCCACCTCCTTGTCCCCTGACCACCTCCTCCAGAGACCCCCCAGCCTAACTGCCCCCCAGGACCCTCCTTGCTCCCTGCCCTGACCCCTATCCACCCCTCGCCCCCTGACAGACCCTGGGACTCCCATGCCCCATCCAACCTCCTCTGCTCCCTGACTGCACCCTCCAGAGATCCCCCCCACCTGCTCGGGATCCCACCCCCATCCAACCCACTCTGCCCTCTATCCCCTGACTGCCCCCACCCCTTATCCAACCCTCCCAGCTCCGGCCCCCTTACCATGAGGCTCCAAGCAGAGCCAGATACGCAGCCCTGTGGGAGCGTGCAGCCCCACCCCTCAGAGCACTGCGCGTGTGGTGGCATGACTCTGGTTGAGCGGGAAGTGTGTCTGCCTCCCCGCGAAGCCAAACACTGCCCTGTGGGAGCGCGCAGCTCTGACCCCCAGAGCGCTGCGCACGCAGTGGCAAGACTCCAGGAGAGGGGGGAAAGTGGGGGAGGGGCCGGCGGCTTGCTGCGCTCAGCCGGACGCTTCGGCCCAGAAGCGCGGACCCCACGGTTTGCCGCGCTGGGAGAGTGGGGCTATTTGCCCACCCTGTGCACATGGCTATGCTTCTGCTCCCTGCCCCCGCGGGGGGGGGGGGGGGGGGGGGGAGGGCAGAGGAAAGTGGGCTGGGCTGGGAAGGATTTTTAATGGCACGCTGGAGTCCCGGCAGGCAGCAGCATGCCATTAAAAATCGGCTTGCGTGGGGTCTTTGGCACGCATGCCATAGGTTGCCAACCCCTGCTCTACTCAGTGAAAGCTGCCATCTCTTGGATTTTTAAGGAAGGGGAATGTTTTCTTTGTAACCTAGCCCCAGATTGAGTTTTGCTGATTTCTTTATTATTTCTTAGAGTAAGATACTTCCAAATAATAAATAAGAGATTCTGTAAATGGAAAGGAATTGTATTTATACTATATTGACCATCTTCTTTTTAGGGAATTCCATTTTCATAAGTTCTTGTGACTGACACTTAGGGCTTGAATTCTTATAAAGTATTTCCCTGAGTTCCCACCCCAAAAAATGCTACAAAAACTCCAGGGGTCTTGAAAATATTTATCGGAACTCTGCTCTGGACAGCTCCAGCTGAATTTAAGCCCTGCCAATGCCCTGATTTTCAGGGGTCCTGTATGCTCACAAAAAATCAGAAATGTAGATGGACAAAACTGAATTTTCAGTTTGCTGGCAGGTCCCAAAAAACAGAAAAACAAAAGAATCATTCAGATAAAAAAAGTATATGGAGATATACCTATCTCATAGAACTGGAAGGGACCTTGAAAGGTCATTGAGTCCAGTCCCCTGCCTTCACTAGCAGGACCAAGTACTGTCCCTGCCATTTTTTTTTTTTTTTTGGGCCCCAGATCCCTAGACGGTCCCCTCAAGGACTGAACTCACAATGATGGGTTTAGTAGGCCAATGCTCAAACCACTGAACTATCCCTACCCCCACAAACTGATTTTGGGGGTAATTTTAGGTGAATTGAAAAAAAGAAAAAATAGTTTGGGATCAAATTAAGCATTTCATTTTATTTCCAGGTATTTTAAAACCATTTTTCCTAGAAAGAAATAGGTGATGCCCCCCTCTTATACAGATAGCCCAATGCCTAGAACACTCACATGGCCTGTGGGGGACACTGGTTCAAATCCCTGATCTGGAGCATGGACTAGAACCCCTCCTGCTGAGTAGCCTAGCCACCAGCTATTCTGGAGTGGGTCTCTCTCCATCTTACCTATTAAAGTATTTTATACAAAGTGGAACCATTTCAATACTCACTGGGCCAGAGAGAGAGAGAACGAGAATGACTCTATAGCCTGGAGACATGGCACCATCTCCTCCTACAATTTTGTGAATCTATCCTGAACACTTTTTGGGGGCCTGAATTTGTGTTGAATTTGCAAATAGTCCCTGTTTACCAAAAACTAAGTTTTCCAGTGAATGCACTAGAATGCACAAGATTTGCCCAGCTCTAGTCAGAAGTCAATAGGACAGAGTACTCAATACCCATGAAAGTCAGGTCTTGAGTCTTCAATCTGATGATTCCTACAAGCAATTATTGATAAAAATGTGCTAAATGCTTTACCAGCATCTAAGAACACCCTGTCCCTAAGACCTTACAATCTAAATGGACAAGCACTAAAGGAAGAGAAATGGGATATAAGGAAAGATGACTCATTGATAATTGGATTTGGCCCTATGCTCTCCCATCATGGGTTGGCTGGTGGGGAACCATCACAAATGGCCTCTTCTTTATAAAGAAGATTGCCAATGGTCACTTTCAGGCAGTGAGCAGCCTCAAACCTTGAGGGGTGAAGTCCTAGAAGTAGCTTGATAGCATACGCTGAACCTGAGTACTACAACACTCAGGTGTCTGCAGAGGTTTCACAAGGGCCCACAAAGAACTATAGACAAGTCACAACAGATACAGCTGCTGGGATGTTGGCTGTGTTAGCATGCATGATTCAGGGGAAGAAGTCCTGACAGTGGGGACATTTTCGCTGGGCAGAAAAAGCCTCCATCATAGACAATGGGTGAGAGGACTGTCTTCAAAAGGAGGATGAGAAACCCCTTCTCTGGGAGCTGCAGAAAGAAGAGGAGAGGCCTACAGAGCAACCTGACCCAGAGCGAGGATACTGAGGCAGCGAATCCTCTTAGGCTGAGGAATGCTCTTCATTAGCCATGTACAAGCCCTCCTCAAAGAGTTCCCTCCTCCTGAAGGGGAAGAGTTCCCACCACTGGTCTTCACCCCTGTGTCTTAGTATGCCAGTCAGTAAACCATATGTGCTAGTAGCCCACCAGAAAGAGACTCAAAATAGGCAGCTTTTCTGGTGCTGTTGGAGGCTGCATTACACAGTAGGGAGGCCACCGCAGGAGAAGAAACCCAAGCCATATTCCAGAGGTGGGTGGTACTGAGGGGAGAAACCAGCACATGACACCCACCAGCAGTCATGGGAAAGGGGGATTCACACTGACAAAATTAAACACATTGCAGCATGAGATTTGAGGGGAAAGGAAAGGGAAGGCATAGGCTCTTGTGAGAATGAGTCCCACAAATGTCTGGAACTTCTGGAGATATTCATAGGGGCCTTACCTGGTCCTCTGTCCCCGGAGGTGGGGGAAACCACTGGGCTGTAGCCAAATGAAGCAGCTGAGTGTGATGAAAAGGCACAAATCTGAAAGCTCCTGCAGAGTTAACTAGCTAAACAGGGGAAAAGAGCACCTATTCCCTCTAGCTAGCGATAGAGCCACCTCTGGAACTCAGGAAAGAGACAGAGGAGGATTTGCTCTCCTTACTATTATCAGTCTTGCCCCTCTAGGCACCGTATCATTTTTCTACCTTTCCTTCTCTCTCCTTCATTCTCTCATCTTTCTTCTCACTAGAAGGAGGGAAAAAAGGAGACAGTGGAGCAAGAGTATTAAGGTAACTGAAAAAGTTAAGCAATCTGCAGATATACTATTTACAGCATAGCTAAGAGTAAAACCCTAATCTCTGAGGTGCCAGACCTGTGCCTTTTCCAAGTGGAAAGAATGCTACATGCAGATTACCTACGAAGAGTTGATGCATTAAGGCCACAGATTAGTAATCCTTACCCACGTTTGAGATCTACTAGTGAAAAATCATTATGAGTATGCAAAACATTATTAGCAAGCACATTTTTCAAGATGGGTACAAAGGTAGAGTGACTAGGTTGAGAGACACTGTGACCTAATGAGTTTGAGTGTAGAAGCACACAACTTGGATCTGACATTCAATTGATTTATTTATTAATTAAGAACCAACGTTTAGAGTGAAGGTGCAGCAAAGGTGTTGAACAGCACACACGTGCATGGCTAACTAACCTACCTAACCATCAGACCAGCCCTTAAACACATGCTTACCTTTCAGTATAGGAGTAGTCACATTGAAGTCAATAAGACTACTCATGCTTAAACTTAAGAACATGCTAGTAAGCATGTTTATCTTGTCAGCTGCAGATTGAATGAATCAGGGATCCAAAGGACTAGAGGTTTCAGTCATGGACAATTTAAAAAGGACTACTAAGCCATACGGAATTGGCCCCTCCCCCACCCTTCCAAAAAGCCCCAACAAAAACTATATAAGAGAACATAAAGGCTGCACAGTAAAGCATGCAAAAGTAAGGAAACACTACAGTTAAGGTTACACAAACACTTCAAAATATAGAATTATACACAATTGACAGATGGATGATCTTCAAAGGCAAGTCTACATGCATACAAAATTTATCATACATCAATAAAATTCCTGTGCAATATTCTCAAGCAACAGCAATTATATTCACTCAATGAAAATATGGCCAATTAATAAATGTAACTAAACCCAGAGGTATCCCTTATAGAAAATATTTAAATACCCCAAATTATGCACCAGATTGTTGTGATGTAATGACATATGATTTCCACTCCGCTCTCAAGCAGAGGCGTTTTAGCTGATGAAACTACCTAACCTAGGTTTATCTTTTTGACATAAAAAATATTATAAACAGTCGAGGACCACCAGTATTTTGCTGTCCAGAGTTGGGGGTTAGAATTTGGTGGAGGTGGAAGATTCATAAGAATGAGTTCTCAAATCTCTTACTTCCCTCAAATCAATCATCATAGTCACCCCTTATACCAGAGGAAATGCAGAGGAAACTGTTACATTGCCCTAACTAGGTTACTGCTGAATAACTGAGGGGGGGTGTTAAAGCCAGACCCATGAACATAGATGGCTTAACGTGCCCTACAAGGCCACAGATGGTTCTGTTGAATAAGGCCTCTACTGCTACACTTCCGTTTTACAGTCTAAGCCTAGAGGTACACCATGCTATTTGATTAAAATTCAGAGGCCGGTGAACAAAGCTGGCTAACAGGTTGAGCAGTAACAAGGACACTTATCCCATCCTCTCTCTCCTTAAAGTTATCTTGCATCATTTAATAAAATGCTCACAATCAGCTAGGATAAGGGGCTAAAGCACGATAGGACTCAAAGCAACTTTAAAAAAAATACTTCCTACTTATCAGAGGGGTAGCCGTGTTAGTCTGGATCTGTAAAAAGCAACAAGGAGTCCTGTGGCACCTTACAGACTAACAGACGTATTGGAGCATAAGCTTTCATGGGTGAATACGCCTCTGCGTCTGACGAGGTGGGTATTCACCCACGAAAGCTTATGCTCCAATATGTCTGTTAGTCTATAAGATGCCACAGGACTCTCTGTTACTTCCTACTTAGTAAACTTGTAACACTTAAACCCCTAGGGTATGTCTACACTGCAGAATAAGCCCAGGTCCGTGGGACTCCGGCTTATGGACCCCGGTGTTTTAAAGCCCATGCAGTCTACACTGCATCATCAACTTGGGTTTACAATTGCTGGACCCAGCTCTGACAGCCATGGTAATGTGTCCATGCTGCATCATGTGTACCTTCTGACTGGTTTCTGCAGCTTTACCTGTGTTCACGCTGCAAAATGACAGGGCTTGGACCTGAGTCACAGCAGGACTTGGGCTCTGGCCCACTAGACTAGCAGGGTCCTAGAAACCAGGTCCTAAGCACTTACTGACCCAAGTCAGACTGATTTATGGGTGTGTAGAAGGGTCAGAGTTAGAGCCAAATTTAGTAGGCAGTGTAGACATACTCTTTTTAAAGGCTTGGTTTTTTCTTGAATTTTTTTTTAAAATACACTTTACAAATCCATAGAAGAGCTGACATCCTGTTACTGTTTGTAGGGAATCATATTTTATGTGAAGACAGATTTCTATTTTAAAACCATCCAGCAAGCCGCAGAGCTACATCACACAAAGTTACCCCACCCACCACATTTTTTAATGCTTTCACCAAAGCAACACTTCATTAATCCCAGATACTACGCTCATATAATACATTATAACTCAATTCTGTGATTCATTAATTGACTCAGTTAAGCCATCCTTAATTTGATCCCTGATAGTTTGAAAATATTCAATGAGGACAGGCATTCCCTGCAAGGTGAGTGTATAAACCTTCAATAAAGCTTGTTTCTGAGATTTGGCCTTTTATCTCTGAAAAGCTTTAGAGAGTTTTCAGTGGAAAAGAGAGGGGTGGGAGGGAAGTGTGGGAAACGAGGAAAGCTGTCTTTGATGCCAGGTTAATTTCATGTACCCATGTGACCTAATCTAATTCTGAAACTAAACTGATTTCTGTCAAAACAAACACACACAACAACAACAACAAAACGAAACAAAACAAAAAACCCTGCATGGATAGCAGAACAAAAAAAAAGTAAGTTCTTAGCAATGCACAAAAAAGGCCTTAATTCAGCTCCTTTTGAATGACAAACTGCACTTTCAAGTGTCACAGCTTTATCTTGTATGCTAGGCAAAGTATCAGCCTAGTGAGAAAAAGGCTTCACCTTCAGGCAGAAAAGAAGTCCTTAGGCTACTCAGCACCCTTCAAAGAAGCCAAATTGCAGATTTTTTTTAAAGTGATTCCTTCTTAAAAAGCTTTTACAACATTGACAATTTTATTGACAGGGAGGAAGTGACTCAGTGCCTGGCCTGCTCTACTATCAGAGGAAATAAGTAAGTGATAATATACCGTAGGATATTTAAGAGAAAGAACAGAAGAAAATGGCAATCTGGGACTATACAGCTGATCCCCAAAATAGACACCGCAGCTAGTGCCAAACCAGCTGCCAAGAACAGTAGACTGTAAAATTCCCTAATACCTGTGTCATGTTTACTTTATATTTACATTGAGAAGAGGGCCTTCCCAATAGACAATATTTGATAGTTTTTTTGTTCACTGTCACTGTCATTATCCACCATCTGCTCTGTCAATTTTTCTTTCTGTTCTTCCTTGTGCATTCATCAGCATGGTAGTAAGTAACTATCTTAATGACTGCAGCATATTGCTTCTGGATTAGCACTAGATATTGTCCTGGCTCAAATACAGAGCTGTAAGTAAGTAGGAGACCTGGCAGGAGTTATATGCAAAACCGTTTTCCCCTCTTCAAAAAGAAACAGTAACTAGGAAAGTTTTATCCTCGCTCACTGTTAGGGATGTGATGGTTTGGTTAAAAGTACTTCCTCCTATGAAGTTCAGTGAAGTACCTCCCAGCTCTAAAAATCTGACAAGATGTCGTAGGGTGATGAGTAGACCGAAAAACAGAAAAAAAACAAAAAACACAAAACAACCTGCTTAGTTTGCTCAAAACTAGATCGAGAAACTACAGTTTTGAGTAAAGGGCAGCTTTTAAAAAAGGACTTTGTGGGTTAATACACTGACCCACATATAGAATGTCTTTCTGCCTTGCTTGCTCTGTGGGTAGATGCCAGCAGGGGGTATTCCAAGCTTGGCACATCTTTACTTATTCTTTGCTTTAAGGCCCTCTAAAGTTAGTTCTCCAAAATTTATCTCAATGTTCCTTTTGTGCAAAGCAGACGTTTTTATTTTTTTGCTGAGCTTAGTCATGTATTGAGAAACTAGCAGGGTTTTGATTAAAAAACTCTTTTACTTTTGTTTTTCTTCAGTGCAAGATGTTAAATCAGGCTAAAGAAATGGGGGTGGAGGGAGGGAGGAAAAATTGACAAACTGAAAGAGCCAGAGGAAAATTGGACTGGAAAATTTCCTTGTGAGTATTACAGTATATAAGACAATGTAGTAGTGTGTGTGTGTTTTATATATTATATGTTTATTTATTTCTGATCCACAAAGAGAGGGAAAGTGAAGTGATCTTAAGCATCAGGGATCACAGGATGGAGCACCGCCAGGCTGCTTGAATGCTTACACAGTTTAAATGCAGCCCAGATAAGCTATGATGTAAAAGGGCTATGAGCCTTATCCTGTTTCCATTCAACTCAATGGCAAAAAAACATTGTAGAGAGTCAACAGCAGCAGACTGAATTTTGTGGAGAGCAACGGTGGCAGAAACGATGAGTATGAGAGCTTTGCTAATGCATAAGTATCAAGGTGTGATGGTGGTGAGTGCATGCCTCTTGAATAATTGCACAAGTTTTTACTCATAAATAGGCACAAAGGCTGTTAGAATTAATACTCCAACTGCAGTATGAAATTTGGGCTTGTCTACATGGCAAGTGACTGCATGTCAAGCCAGGGTATGAATCTACAGTACACCAGCTTTCTGTACAGTAACATCCCATGTGGACACTTGCCAGAGCTAATAAAGAATGATCTCTCTATAGGTTTTCTGTACCAGCCTATAGAATCCTATAGCAAAAAATATAATTCTCTATGCAATTCTATATGAGAGTTAAAGTTTATAGAACTAAGATCATACATTATTAAATTCTATGAGTTTTAAGAGTAAATTTTATAGAATCTTCTTAGTGTCATCCCATTCTTTTCCAGAGGGGTAGATAAATTAACAGTGGCATAATTTAAAAAGTTGTGGGACTTTTAAGTTGTGGGACATTTAAAGTAAATGGTTGACAGTGATGAAAAAAACATACTTCTGAAAAAAAATGTTTTAGGGCTTTGTATATTTTTGTATTTTAAGAGTTTAAATTTAGGGAATCGTAAGGTAAACAAACAGGATGCATAGTTTTAACCATACTGTCATTGAACACAGACAGTATGGAAACAATGGAAAAATTGTTAAAAGTGAGTAGTATAATCAGGAGAAATAGATTAGACATCAGTATAACAGTGGTTGAAGACACAAATAATAATAAAGGGAGAAGGGACCGAATGGTTAGGCAGCAGTTCTGCAGAAAAGGACCTAGGGGTTACAGTGGACGAGAAGCTGGATATGAGTCAACAGTATGCCCTTGCTGCCAAGAAGGCTAATGGCATTTTGGGCTGTATAAGTAGGGGCATTGCCAGCAGATCGAGGGACATGATCATTCCCCTCTATTCGACATTGGTGAGGCCTCATCTGGAGTACTGTGTCCAGTTTTAGGCCCCACACTCAAGAAGAATGTGGAAAAACTGGAAAGAGTCCAGTGGGGGGCAACAAAAATGATTATGGGGATGGAGCACATGACTTATGAGGAGCGACTGAGGGAACTGGAATTGTTTAATCTGCAGAAGAGAAGAATGGGGGGGGGGAGGGATTTGATAGCTGCTTTCAACTACCTGAAAGGGGGTTCCAAAGAGGATGGATCTAGACTGGTCTCAGTGGTACCAGATGACAGAACAAGTAGGAATGGTCTCAAGTTCCAGTGGGGGAGGTTTAGGTTGGATTTTAGGAAAAACTTTTCACTAGGAGGGTGGTGAAGCACTGGAATCGGTTACCTAGGGAGGTGGTGGAATCTCCTTCCTTAGAGATTTTTAAGGTCAGGCTGGGATGATTTAATTGGGGTTTGGTCCTGCTTTGAGCAAGGGGTTGGACTAGATGACCTCCTAAGGTTCCTTCCAACCCTAATATTCTATGATTCTAAGGGATGAAACAGACAATCTGGGAAGACTGAATTCCACACTCTAGAGGCCATCACAGCAAGAAATCAATCTTATGCTAAGGTGTGAGTCTAGGTGTAGCAACTCAAGGAACATGGTGTCAGTGCACACATGCAGCACCAGGGTGCGAGTCAGGAAGGAAGTCTTGCATATCACCAGGTCCCTCAGCAGTAAGGGCTTTAAAAAACAGCAGGGATAGCTTGAAATAATTCCTCTACTTTACAGGCAGGCAACGTAAAGGCTCAAGGGGGTGAAATGTGATTATGGCTGCTCAGTTCTACAAGCAAACATGATACTGCATTCTGAACTAGCTGCAGTTTTGACATTTTTCTCAGAGCTAATAATGGAAGCAGCAATTTGGTATCTCTAGAGAGAGAAGAGGAAGCAGCCTGGATATATTTATTTAAAGGACTAGCAAAATAGTAGGATTGATTTGGAAACTCCTCATGGAGTCATTTCCACACAGAAAAAAAAAGGTGCCTTTAGAACACTATCAGGGATTAATGGATGGGGGTCTGGAATAGTCAACTGGTGAGAAACCAAATGTCAGTACCTTTGTGGGCCAGGTCCTCGTAGATGTACTTTGTAAAGGCAAAACGTCAGTGTGACCATCTTGACCCAGACTCAAATGAGGGAAAACACACAAACGTGAAGACAGTCTTTCTTCTTTTTACTGCAATTGGCTTTTTGTACTTCACCAAGGTGCAGACTGTCCTTATGAGCTCTGGATGGGGGAAATACATGCTTAGAGGCCAGAGAGGAATACTTGAGTTTCACTAATATAACAATCCAGAAAGGACAAGCATCTCCCCTCAGAGAGAGGGAAACACCACATTATCATTATTTATTATAATTAGTATTTAGGGTGAGATACTTAAGTGCCTAAGGATGCAGATAGGTACCTCGGTGGATTTACAAAAGTCAGTACCCAACTCCAATTGGCTTTCATTCCTTTATCCCTGGGCTTGTTGAGAAGACCATCTTTCGCTACTGGAATTAGGACTGTGGAGAGACTGAGGATTTCTGGGGAGCGTGGCTGCCACAGAGAATGTTGCACATGACGACTTAGGCATGTTAGGCAAAGGAACCCAGTGAGGCTGGGTTGCAGTGCTTCAACACAAGATGTATATTTATTTTATTATTGACCAATTTCACTTTTCTCACAATACTTTGGGGGGTTTTTTAGGCCTACCTGGGAGAATGTACCTAAAGAATGGAAGATTCTGCAATGAGAAAAAGGTAAGAGAGAAGTTACGAGCTTTTGAGAGTACTCCTGGTGTTTATCCTGTGTCTACCACAGAGACTTGAAGATGGAGAACCACCTGGGCCACTTGGATTGGCACTCAAAACTTTTGCAGTTTCATTGTTTGCATAGGCTTGCTCAAGTGTGCTGTAACCAGAAATCCCTCAGGTTGAGTGGAATTATTCAAACAGAATTACAAAAACTGACACACAACGAACCAGCAATATCACCTAAACAACTCCCTGTAACAGAGAACAAACCATCAGGATACATGGACAAGAGGCTTATCATAAGCAGAATGAAAAGCATAAGTGCATATTGTAAGCATAATGGTAATACTCAACATTTCTTTGGGCAACGAGAAGGTCTGGGTTGCTGCATTTTAAAAGTTTATTTCCTTAAAAGGCAAATAAGAATTACTTTTTGGCTCTCTTTTCTCAACCATGCTAGTACCCAGGCAACCAAACTGCCTAATTTACCATCCTCTTTATTGGCCTGTTGTATTATAGGGAAATTAATTTTGTCTTTCTTAACTGTGCCACCCACCTGTAATATTTATCTACTATTATATTGCTGTAAACAGCATCCTGTCAATGAGCATTGATTGCTCTTTCATTTTGACATGTGGCTAAGACGATATGTATAATGTACATGTTCTTTAAAATATTTTTTTCACTGATTAGTTAATGCATTACAGGTAAATATGTTTGGCAAAATATGAAAATGATTTGAGAAATCCCAAAATTAAAAATATTAAAATCCAGAGGAAGTTTCACAAAACCTAGTTCTCCTGTCTCATCCTGATATGTACTTATGTTGGCGGTCAAGCACCAGTTTGTAAGTAGCAACGGAGGGTCCTGTGGCACCAGTGCCACAGGACCCTCTGTTGCTTTTTACAGATTCAGACTAACACAGCTACCCCTCTGATACTTGACAGTTTGTAAGTGTTGCACTAACTGCTCCAATTTATGGAGCATGAGCACATAGACTTGAAAATGATATACAAGTTAAATCTGGTTCCCTCTCTGATGGTAAGAAGGAAATCTTGTATAGAGGTGGGGATGGATTTTCAGAAGAGTTTGAGGCCAGGCATAATGGGAGCCATCCTGAAAGAAAGCTTTCCTGAACCCCTTCTTCTGGTCTTCAAACAACCCCCCAACCTCTCCAAGCTCATCATTGGAAGCAAGCTTGCCACAGACTAGGACACACCAACTCAAAATGGCACCAGTCCTTGCCAGAACAGATGCAAAACCATTGTCATAGTGATCAACATCTTCCCACCCCATAACAAACCTCTCAAGATCCAAGGGTCCTACACATACCTATCAGAACACGTGGTGTACTTCATTGGGGCATTTAATGCCCTGGATAGCAACTATATGGGTGAAACCAGACAATCATTACATTCTCGAATTAACTCACATAGGAAAATGATAAAAGACAAAAACACCGTATCACCTGTGGGTGAACACTTTTCACAAAGCCACATCAGTCCTCATCCTTGAAGGAAACCTGCAAAAGACTTTCAAAAGATGAGCCTGGGAGTTTAAATTCATAACTGTGCTAGACATTAAAACTCACGGTCTTAATAAAGGCTCTGGATTTATGGCTTATTACAACAATTGTAACCTGCTAACCCCCCTTTAGTTCCTATGACTACAAGGGTGTTAACAGGCCACTTCACTTTGAACTGTCATTTAGAATATGTGCTAACTACTTATGCTAAACTATCTTTTCAATGTATTTATTTATCTGTGACACTCTGAGTACTTTTCCCAGACCTGAGGAAGAGCTCTGAGTAGCTTGAAAGCTTGCCTCTTTCACCAACAGAAGTTTGTCCAATAAAAGATATTACCTCACCCATCTTGTCTCTTTAGTGTCCTGGGACTGACAACTGCAACAAAACGGCATACATCAAAAAATTTGGAATGTTTTGACATTTTCAAAATGAAAAGTTTCATTATCTGATTCAAAATGACGGTGTTAAAATTTCAATTTCAAAAAGTTAAAGGTCTAAACAGACTAAACTTTTCAAATATGTTGGAAATAAAAAGGTTTTGATTGACCCCATAAGAAAAATTGGACCACCAGTTAATGGAAATTAAAGAGATTTTGACTTTTGTTCTGATTCAGGATAGGAAAAAAATTTCAAAGTCTCAAATTCTTGAGGGATGGGAAAATCGATTAATTCTAGAGCTGGATGGAAACAGTTTCTTTATCCTTTAGATACTACATATATATAAAAAAAGAGCAACAAGAAAGAAACAGTGATCTCACTGTGTCTAATAGTACAAAAGAACGAGTCATTTCATATTCTGAGAAATGAAGGAATGGTGCGTGTGGATGCAACTGTTTGCAGAGAAAACACTGGGAAGCAAACAAGAAAAAGTGAAAATAATATTTTTTAAAATGTATACTAGGGAAGAGGAGAGAAAGGAATTTGATTACAATGAATGGGAATGTAAAAATAGTCTAGAACAGGATATGAATTAAAAAAAAGCAGATGAAGAGCATTGGCAGATCTGAGAGAGGGTTGGGGTCAGCCACTTCATGTTTCATCAGATGCAGAATTTAAGATTTCATTTAAAATTGTAAAGGACCAGATTCAACCCCTGCCTCCCCAATATTTATAGATGGCTACTTATCATAGTATACCTAGGCAACAAATACATCCTCAGTACAGGGTCATGACTCCTTTTCCCATTCCCCTCACCATTTGCAGTCTTTAGATTGGTAGCTGTGCTGAACCCACAAAGTCCTAGTGTTCCCTGAGCACAAGGACAGAGCATGTTGCAACCTTTCAAAGGGTAACACTTTGGATATTCTGTCCCTGCATTTCTGGATGTATTTATTGCGCAGTGAAAAATGTGTCTTGCCCATTCTGGGCATTTGTTCCATATCTTGTCACACAGTAGCTAGGATGATGAGGGGTCTGATCTGGCCCTTAGGTTCAAGTGTAAGACAGGATTTCAAATATCCCTACCAATGCAAGTTGCAAATGCAAAACAGCAGATTTGCAGAGTAGCTGTCAGTTGAGATAAAATGGTCAGGGAGCTAAATTGCATCAGTTTCAAAAAGGTTAATTAAGTTGCTCTGGTACCCAGTGAATATGCAGTCCACACCAGTGAAACAGCCTCTGACTACTCTTATGGATATCATGTCCTCATGCTCTATGGAAATCAATTAGTCTGCACTGAACTGTCCCACTGTAGGTTCTGAGTGAGCACCACATTTTAGTACACAATGATTAAAGACTACAATATTCCTGCTGAGAAAAGGATTGCAAATTGCACCCTTCTGGGGTAGCAGTGATGTAATTTAATTATAACCAAGGCTGAAATGCCATAAAAACCTGTGGATGATATGTTAAAAGCACATTTTGGAACAATACTACTGCATGTCTTAGAAGAGAACACATCACCACCAATAATGAAGGTTCAGCAAGTCAAATTACCCGCTCCCTGACATCTGTGCAAAACTAGTCACTTCAGCAGGTTTATACAAATGTAGATCATCGGAAGTCAGCAATGAGTTCTGCTGAAGGTGCACAAGAAGTAATACAATCCAGTTCTCTCAAGCTGTGTTGGCTTTGCAGAAGTAACTGAAGAAGCAGCTGTCAAAACTACTCTTTAGTACTAAAGTTAGCAGAAAGTACTCAAAATACATCTGTCAAGTAAGAATAGTCCATTTTTTTACATCGTCACTTTTTAGAGCAGAACCGTGTGTTACGGCGTCTATATCAGAACTGCTAATTATGGTTCTTCTATTGAAATCACTGGCTTCACTAGGAGTAAGAAGCTATTTTTTATTTCCCTTAAATGTATTAGTAAAGAAATAAAAACAATTTTTATGGGGATTCAACTGGCTAAAAGGAAGGTTACCTCTTGAGAAAAACAATAATGGATGTACAGAGTCCTGACCTATGATTGGAGCCACTAGACACTACTACTGTCTATGTACATACTAATGGAATGAAAACAGAAAAAGTACAGTGTATTGGGGGTGAGGAGGGGGAAGGTGTTAAGCCAAAGAAAAGTATTAAGAAAAGAAAGTGCTTTTTAAAACAAGTATATGAGTTAATTTTCTTTAGATTTTTGGATCCCATTTTGCAGCCACTCCATAGGCTGACATCCCATTGACTGCAATGGGAATCCTGTGTGCAGAACAGCTGTTAACTGGCTCCTTGAGCAGTAGATGGCAAAACAAGTGTAGGGAAGAAAATGAAAGAACTAAAAGCATGAATAAAATAAGAACACATTTTTAGTAACAAAATTACTACTAACATGAGTTACCAAATCAGCACTGACCTTTAAGACTCTCCAAAAAAATGTGATTTTTCCAGGCAGCTGTTTGCATGTACTCTATTCAGGTTCTTATGCCACCCTCATCAGCATAGTATCTGAGTGCTTTTCAGAAGTGCATTAAGTGTCACATGTGATTTACTCTCTCTCTCCCCCATTTTTCTCACATGGGAAAAATTGTGAGGTTTATTAATTTATGTAATACCTGGTATTGTGTGTGACTTTGTTATTGAAGGGTAAATCAGAGAAGTGCACTTTACATTTGGAATGGAAAGGGGTGATGTCTGAGGAGGTTCTTCTACGCTGTGGACATTCATTCCCCAGCCTTGGACCAGCCCAAAAGAAAGCTCTGTCTGCTGCACATATATGAGCTTTACCCTTGCCATGGTGAGCTGCACTGTGCCTAAGGAGCGGTATATATCTGCGCCATTAATAAAGTGCTGGCACATTCTGAAAAAAGGACTAAACAGTGGCATTGTGAACTGCCATGTTTATTGTGTCTTTGACGCCATATAGCATTGGATCAATTTACAAGTAAAAAGATTGTTCCCCTAATTCCCAACCCAGCAAACTAGGCCTAGACTCAAAGTCAAGCAGATTTTCCCCCCTCACAGATCATTAACGCTAACCAAAATACTGCAGAACAAATTCTACCATCAGTTACACCTATGAAAACCCACTGAAGGCTAGTAGGATGCACTGCTTTTGACTAACCCTAAAAGATCATTGACACCGATTTGTAACATTGTGACATTATTTTGCCTAGAAAAATCTATTTTAGATTCATACATATTTTGCTCTCTTTCTGAAACCTGTACAGCTGTACTCTTGGTACAAAAAGAGCCTGTAAAATGTGCTTTACAGGCAAAGGAATATTGAAAATTAATAATGCCAAGTGTTTAAAAATTCCCTAAGATATTTCTAAAATAGATAGGAGGCTGGATTGTAATGTATTTTGTTTAGGACACATTTATGATTATGGGGTGTGGTATGAAGATTTTACTGACATGTTCCGGATGGCTTGCATAACTTACTCATTGCTTTGCCACCCAAGTAATGAGGCCACCCCAATCTCAGGCAGCTAAAAGCTTTTTTATACATACATTATCATACATTTTTCCCCCTCTTGCTACAGCCTAATCCTAATCAATGGGAAAGGCAGTTTCTCACTGACTCAGGTGTCTTGTAAGCAAAGAACTCAATCAAATGACTTTGCTGGCCCTTGTAGATCTTTTGTACCACTAGTATTATAAAACAAAATTTCAGAACGTTGTAAATAGTTTAAATGTATTTATAGGCATTATTTTTAAATCCGTCCACCTGTAGTCAAGTGTTTTAGTCCAACTATACAAGTCTTACAGAGAGCCATGGAACCTCTGAAAGTGACCTAAAATGATTCTCTATACCAAAAATGGTAAAGATCTGTAAATAAATCTGTTATTTTGGGTCCTTCAGGGCTAGAAATGAGTGCTGACCCACATTAGGAAGTAGACTCTCGTATGGTAAGGAAGTTCCCATTTCAATCTCTGCAGGGTCAGTAGATATCAAAAACTAAGTCTTAGTACAAAAGAACAGTTGCCGGTGCAGGACTCATAGTCCATCAGGAAAGTAGGGTTTTGAGGAGAATTCCACATTTGAGATTCTGAGGAGGAAACAGTACTCTGGAAGATTGGTTTCAGAAGAAATGGAACTGTTTGAAGCTCATCAGGTGTTCAGAAAGTTAGAATGAGTTCCAGGGAGAAACAAAGTGGTCAAAAGCACTTAATATCATATTTATCACAGGTTTTGGGAACTTTTGACGTGAACATATGTGTTTATCAGTCTGGGTTGGTAAATTTTCATTATAATTTTGCAGTGCCATACTGTACTTTATACTTTACAAAGAGGAGAAAATAAGGTTAAGGAAAGCAACAAAGTCAGAGGCATCCCAGATTTATTAAAGTGAATTAAGGAACAGACACACATTCTTGTTTTTCAACATTTTTAAATGCTTTGCAAACATATATTATATAACCAAGTGTTAGATGTAGAGCTGGGTGAATGACTGATTTTTTGATTCTCCAGCAGTTCTGAAAAGTTGAAAAGAAAAATACCAGTTTTATCTGAAGCTGAAAATTCTGAATTTTTTTTTTTTGGGGAAAAACTGAAAAAAAATAAACAAACCAACCAACCAAAAAAACCACAACACCAAAATTTTTGTTTCCAGGCAATTTTTTTTTTTAGAAACAAAAGAAATGAAAGGCTACATTCACAAAATGACTATGGGTGTGTGTGCACATTTGGTTGAATTGCCTCCCTTATTACTTACAGCCCAGTGGTTTGAGCACTCCATCAGGATGTGGGAGCCCCAAGTTCAAATCACCCCTGTGCCCAAAGTGGAGAAGGGATTTAAACTTGTCTCCTACACAGCAGGAAAGTGCCCTAACCCCTGGACTATAGAGTAGGAAGGTACTGGGTTTTCTCACTCTCTTGCTCTGAAGCTAGAAATACTTGAATATAGTCTTTCAGCTAGAGAGAGAGAAAGTGAAAGTGAGCCTATCCCCCTCTTTAAAGCACTGAATAAGGTTCTCAGCTACAAAGTGGGAGACTCAGAAATCACGTCCCAACTCCAGTGACTGACATCTAGGCCAAAGCTATTTGGTTAATTTATAGTTTGGGCTCATCCAAAATGGCATTTTTCAGCAAAAACTTTTTCTGAAAAATTTTGACTAGTTATGTGCTTGTTGTTCCTGTCCACTGCAGTATTAACAAATCATCAATAAAGGACAACAGGAGGATATTTCTATGAGATTAGCACTTACAGGTATTATGTTTCAGTAGGAGTGATTCTCTTTTTAAATTCAGTCTTTTCTCTTTAACTAGTGGGAAAAACATACTCTGTTGCTGCGGTGACTCATTCTCCTCACAAAAAATCTTTCTTAGTGGTGCTTATTAATCATGCCCTCTCTTACTCTTTCCAGTGTCCAACTTCTGGGTGGCAGTCATGCATCTGTATCCTCCCCGGGTCTTTTGTGTAAGTACTGCAGGCCCTCAACATGTGAGTAGTTGAAGGTAGCTATGCATGGAAAACTGGAGTCCATAGTAAAATTTCCAAGGACATCAATGGGAATTGGATCAACTCCTCTATCTCCCCAAGTGACCATTTAGTACTTCCCCAGTGCAGTAACGAGTGAGTAGCTTTTATGTCTAGTACAATTCTCTTTTTTTTTAAACCTTGTTCAGACTCCTGAGGTTTTACAGGTGATTTTTTTTCTGTATCTTTTTGCTTCTTGTGCTGCAATTTTCTGTTGCTTTATTGAGTTCTATTTAAATATAATGAGCTTGATTCATCAGCTGTGTAAAGCAGAGTAATTAACCAGATATGGGCAAAAAGTCACCTGAAAGTGTAAGAAATGGGAGTGTAATTTGCACATTGGTAACTGGGACCCAAATTCCTTTGTCAAATTTGGGGTGGGTGCTAAGAGAGGGAACGCTAGTAAGCTATTGTTTTTCCACATGCAGTTTATGAAAATTTCTTCTTTCTTGCCACTTCCTAGTTGGGGTCAGTTTCTTTGGTTTCTCTAAGGTCCACTGATACCTAGCATAATGACAGGTTTCAGAGTAGCAGCCGTGTTTTTCACTGATACCTAGTCCATCTTCCTAGTCTTTGGCCTCCTCCTTGGTCATCTTCCGTGCACAATCATTGCAACCAAGTCCCTGGGCTGTAGGGGAACATCCTATGGATGTAGGACAGCTGCAAATATCCAGTAAGCAGTTGCAGACCTACTAGTGGCATCTCTCATTAGAAAGTAGTGGGGAGGCAGTTGGCCTGGCTCTCTATAAAATGCCACATTATTCACCTTGATGTCCTTATCATAGGGCCTGAGACCATCTTAGAATAAGTCTTGCAGGAGCAAATGGGATTCAAACACCTCAGTAGACAGTTCGCATAGGAGAAGGGAAACTGATTTCAAGACAAAGGATGTCAGGCTTGGACAGCTGACCTGTAAAGCTCGTCCAATAGATCTGTTCACGTGAACTGATGTCCATGTCAAGTGTATCTCAAGGGACTATGGAGGTCCTCACAGCTTATGTAAATGTTTGGTTTATTTGACAAATCAAATTCCACTGACCCAAGATACACAACTGTTCTGCATCACATTTTACACCAATACCCCCAATGAATAGTGCTCACACTTTACATTCTCAGTAGCTAACTTACTTGCAGAGATGAAGTTTGCATGCCAGGAACTGAACTGGAGCCAATCAGAGTAGATTCATGTAAAGCTCTAACGGGTTTATATTATAATTTTAAATACATATATTCATACACATTAATAATTTATAGAACTTGTTGAAAGTTTTCTGATGGAACAGTTTTCCCCATCAGAAAATGCTGATTTGATGGAATTGAAATATATTGTGGAAACAGGCAGATCCCATCAAAACTTTTGACAAAAATGGAATGGGCAGGTTCCCCAGCTCCGTGGCCATTTCCACAGGATGGCCAATTTTTTTTTTTGGAAAAAATTGTTTTGCTTTTCCTGAAACAGAATTTTTTGAAAATTCCTTCACATGGAAAATGCTGAAAGATTTGCTTTTGTTCCAATTCTGAACAAAACCACAAATTTTTAAAGTTTTGCGCAAAAAATAATTTCTATTTTTTGATCAGCTCTAATAGTTTACCATTATCAAACACACCTGGGTGAGATACTGGTCCCTAGGGGAAAGGATAGGTAAGATGGCTTTAAGCCACCATTGTACACTCCTGATTCTGGGCTGCACTGGGGCTGGAGTAGCCCCTGGAATAATGTGGTAGACAGTCATCCCCTCTTTTCCCCAGGCTAAATTACAACCACCTATCCCAAGCTGTCCTTGCCATGGCTGCAATGCTTGACACAGTTCTCTTGCACTCCTGGCACACCCCTTACACCAGGGCTCTCACCAAAGTCTTTGTAAAGCAGCTTGCTGCTGTCTTCCTCATTGCTGTGCCAGGGGAAATTCTCCCCTGGGTGGATCCGGGTTCTTATGAATCTTGTATGCCATTCTGGCCCCGTTGTCCGCTGTGAAAAGGCTGATGCTGGGGTGAGAGTCTCAGCCTTCATTTTTATTTTCCTCATGAGAAGAATAAAAGTCTCTAGGTCAAATTCCACTCTCAGTTACAGTGATGTGAATCGTGACTGGAGGCTATGGGATTAGTCCAGTTTTAAGCCAGTGTAAATAAGAGCATATTTTAAGGATTATTTTCCTTTTCAAGGGCATCAAGATTTGCCATTGGGGGGCTGAGGTGTATTTATAGGAATATATGTGGCAGTTCTGTGATGTCAGTTACCATAATACTTCTCAAATCATAAAAAAAAAGTGGGTTTAGACTGAAGTAAAGCTCAAGTTACTCTTCATTTCTTGTTTTTAATTAATGGGAATTATTCTGACTATGTGAAAATAAATTATTTTAATGCCAAAATGTTATAGAAAATCTGTAATGTCATGATTTCAGCAGCAGTAGCTGGTCAGAAATGCAAAACTAAGTGATTCTGATTGACTAACTGTAGGAACAATTATTCAGTAATTCTGTAGTGTTCATGATAAACAGGGCAGCCGATTGAAGAATTGTGAAATCTGTAAAATAACCATGTTAGGAGCTAACAATGTGAGTAATAAGTATAAAAAAAGCGAGTCTAAAAATATGAATTACTTGTGTTTAAAAATCAGATTATATAGTCAGACTCATCTCTCTTACTCCCCTCCCACTGGGAGGTTTCGGTTTTGGCTAATACATAGCACAGTACTAACACAATCATTTGGTACTCAGTGGATGGTACAACTGAGGTGCAAATTGACTGGCTGTTAAATGATGGATAATCGCCACCTATGATTTCAGAGCTTACCAAAAAAACTCCATCAGAAAATGGGTCTAAACATGTGCTCATCTGCTCAAAGCTTCACCTTGGACTCACTGTCCACAAAAGCACCTTGAGATTAATAAGTAGGAAAATGATACCCCAGCTATCTTAGTCAGCTGTGCAACTGGTTTCTCATTCTTAGAGATGAACGATACTGTGAAAATGCAGCATCTATGACAGAAAGTTGACTCACAGCAATAAGGCTGCTTTGAACTGAGAGCTTCTTAAAATCTTGTAATTCTGCTGTGTTCAATTTAGGCCTTACCTTCAAAAACAAACCTTACCTTAGACTTTAGTCCATCCTGTGCTTTGCTGTACATTGAGCTACCCACATTTAGCCATCTTTGCCTGTCGACTGTCTTTTTTTTCCAAATCTTCCCCTTTCATGTTGAGGTGCTTCATGTCATTCAGAACTGTTCATTTCCCTGTTATTCGCGGACTTCCTCTCTTTCTTCTTGCGTTTTCTGGCTTCCATTCAAGGGCGGTATTTGGTAAGCTTTCTTTTTCCATTCTCAGCACATGTCCCAGCCACTGACATCTTCTTTTGTAAACTATTTGTGAGATGGTGCCTTGTCGAGTCATTTTTCTGACTTCTTCATTCGTCTTCCTATCTCGATGTGTTATTCCCAATTATATTACTATTAAAGGATGCCAAACGATCAAATCAAGAGAAGGACAGGAAGGATAGTTGGAACAAAGAACAAAAGACAGTCCAGAAGGAGGTTTTTAATATTCTGACACTGGGACAAAGTGGCATGTAAGCCACTGAATTTAAATAAAGATTAACTTTGTCAATCACTGACCCTGACAAGTGATGAGAAAGATAGAACAAATATTCTGAAACAGTGATAAACTATGTTGGGTCTCAAAACCTATACAAATATTGACATTTCTTATTTGCTCCAGATAATGTTCCTATGCAGCCTTAAACTGTATAAGTCAACTCAGCAATCAAGTCTCTAAGAGTAGGGAAATCACCAGGAGAAACAGAACCCGTAACTCTCAGAGACTCCTTTGAAAATTCCAAACTAAATCTAGATTGGATGCCTGTTTTAAAGCTATGCTTTAATTCAACCACAAGTTATTGCACTTGATAGTTTTCTCTTATAGAACAATAGACATGGAGGGCTGAAAGGGATCTCAAGAAGTCATCAGATCCAGCCCCCTGTGCAGATACAGGACTAAGTAAACCTAGACCATCCCTGACAGGTGTTTGTCCAACCTGTTCGTAACTTCCAATGATGTAGATTTCTCAACCTCTTTTGGAAGCCTATTCCAGAGCTTAACTATCCTTAGAGTTAGAAAGATTTTCTAATAACTAACTTAAATCTCCTTAGCTGCAAATTAAGCCCATTACTTCTTGTTCTACCTTCAGTGCATACAGAGAACAATTGATCAGCCCTTAACATTTGAAGACTTATCAGGTCTCCTTTCACTCTTTTTTTCTCAATACTAAAGATGTAATAGAGAAGAGTAATTCCTTCCACTGCAGGAATTCCCAGGCACAGTTCTATGACTCTATATAATACAGGAAGTTAGAGGAGATGATCATAGCAGCCCTTTAAAAACCTGTGAGTCCATGGAAGTCATATCTAAACCTTCATTTTGTGTTTGCTTGGTGACAGGGGCGGCTCTATGTTTTTTGCCGCCCCAAACATGGCAGGCAGGTGGCTTTCGGCGGTGCACCTGCGGGCGGTCCGCTGGTCACGCGGATTTGGAGGCATGCCTGCCAGTGCCGCGCCATTGGCGTCCTTGCTGCCTAATTGCTGCCGAAGCCGTGGGACTGGCGGACCTCCCGCAGGCACGCCGCCGAGAGCTGCCTGCTTGCCGCCCTCACAGCGACTGGCAGGCCACCCCCGGCACACACTTGCTGCGCTGGTGCCTGGAGCTGCCCCTGCTTGATGAATACAGCAAGTTGATGACTACTAGTAATTTTATATATGAAATAAATGGTCAAGGATGGCTTTCAGCTTTGAACATATGATTGCTCCTTACGTAAGTAAAAAGGGCATGCTTTCCCATTCTCTGTTTGATAATAAATTAATTTAATAATCAGTGCATTTGCCCAACCCCCACTCACATGGCTCCCAACAGATGACTGGAATGACTGTTTGTTTGAAAGCATGCATGCATGCTGCATCTTCAGCAATCATTGTCTGAAATTCTATAGGAAGATCATACAGCATCTGCATAATTTAACATGTACCTATCATTTTATTAATGAATCAGCGTCTCCCACTATTAAACTTAAAAAGAACCCAAACTAGAAAAGTAGTTAATTTGCTTGGAATTTAGTAGCTTGCCGAAAGCACGTATACTGGCCAAGGAGGAGCAGGATGC
The DNA here is from genome assembly GCF_013100865.1 of Trachemys scripta elegans. Lineage (NCBI taxonomy): Eukaryota > Metazoa > Chordata > Testudines > Emydidae > Trachemys > Trachemys scripta. Next base: position 256,720,809 of record NC_048299.1, read on the forward strand.
TTTGATGTGTTTTAGCTATCATTAGCCAGGTTTGCTATTAATTATATGTTGCTTTACCTTTCGACATATAATATCCTTATATTAAAGGTAAAAATACACTTTATGATTATACCAGAGCCAGACTAGTTTATAATCTTTTCTCAAAAGTTAAAGATGTTAAATGTATCTGAGCTTTGCCAGGTACTGGAAGTAACCAAAGGAAACCAGGCATTCTACAATGAACTCATGTAGTGCGGGGATGGGGGGGAGGGAAGGGGAAGAAATTTTGCAAAACAAACCAGCCTAAATCTGAGTAAATTAAGTCCCCTAATTACTAGAACTGTCAATTTTAGATATCAGGATTTTTTAAAAAAATAACGTGCACAGAGATGGGTGAACATCAGGGTTGGAGGTTAAGTGCCTTTTGGATACCTTAGTCTCTTTTATTTGCATACCCCAAAAATATGACTATCTTCCAAGGCTGCCAATACTTCTGCTTCTGTCACAGCTGAGATCAAATCGAGTACAACATGCCAAGGCCTGAAGTCTCCATACTGTCTCCATATAAAATACAAATGTTAGTTCCAGTTTAATCTTGCCAAATTATTAATGTAAATATAGTTAAAATAAGTTCTATAAATCAAAGGCCATCTTGGTTTAGTGAAAGAACAAGGTAGCCTCCATTTTGTGTTAGGTTCTTGTTCCTCTACACCACAAAAAGGCAAGAAAATAGGAAGAGCGGGAATCTGACCTTGCCCGGCAAGGGCATGCACTGAAGTGGCTGTTTATATTATTTTGCATCCTGTTAATCTCCAGATTTGTAATAAACACAGAACCGCAAAAACAAACAAACAAAAACAAACAAACAAACAAAAAAACCCAGCTCCCTATAAAGACAGATGAGGGGAAGAGCCAGGGGGCTTGAGCTTTTGAGATGTCAGAAGTTCAGGTGTCCAGCTCTCTCTTGTAGTGCGGTACAATCTTGGCACTGACTATGGGCCTGCAATAGTTACTTACTAATTAAGTTGGGGTTGTTTGTTTGTTGTTCTGGGAAAGCAAACTTGCATACACGGATCTGGTCCGATTAATTTGATCAATCTTACACTCACAGACGACGCAAAGCGAGATAGGGCGGGAGTTAAGATAGGGATACGTACCTGTCTATTTCATCTGCCATCCACGGTTGGTGTCCATCGCTGGCTTTGGTCATCCAGATCCTGCAGCCTCTCCATCGCTGACATCTGAAAAGGTAGAAGAACATCTTTGTATTTTAGAGTGTTTGAATGTGTGCTTGTGTTATCCCAAATCTCCAAAATCATTAATCCACTCCCCTTTCCTTCCTTTCCTTTGTCCCTTAGTAAATAAAGTGTTGTTGTTTGTTTACATTCATGTGTATGTGTGGTTTATTGGAATCCAGCTCTAATAGATGGGCTTAACAGGGGGATTCAGCGGGAGGTAAACTGTAAGGCTCCCTGAAGTCTTCTGATCAGATCAGCCTAAGCGAGATAAAAATCCTTATACCAGGGGAACCTCAATCTGTTTCATTTTAGGCAAATTAGGTGCAATCCATGGGTTCCTTGGAAGTTTCAATGCAATCATCAACTGAGCTAAGTTTGGATGCCCCTATTTTATGACTTAGGGATTTAAACTAAAGTATCCTATGACTAATCAGAGAAATTGGTCTAGGTTTCCAAAACACAAAAATAATTGGCCAGATTTTAATCTCAGTTATGCTTCTGTAACTAAGATCAGAATCTAGTCCAATGCAGGCCAAGGATCTTGTAGAAACACAGTGCTTGTAGATAAACCCATTTGCTAGCCCTTGCTTTAGCGATGGAGACTGAAGTTTCAGGAGCAGGGTGGGTTGCAATGTCCATTTCTACTTAGTAGTGCAGCTCATATAAGGCTGGCTAATATCACTTTAATAAGCCATATAGTTGGTCTTAACATGCTAATCATCTGGAAGGTTCCCAGAGGAAATTAGGTAACCCTAACACCAAGAGGAGCTCATCAGGTGTAGGAGATGTGGCTGGAATCTCAGAAGTTAGCTTGTGAAAACGAAAAGTGTTATTCCTTGCAAGCCTCACTCTAAGATCAAGAACAAAGCAAGATGGGAAAAATTTATTCCAGTTTTAGCAGCCATTTTGGTAGTATCTCCTTTTGGATAGACATGATGGATGGGGGCGGGGAGAGTCTTGGGCTTATCAGGGGAGAGCCTAGAAGGCAATTGAAGTTAGTGGGGGGAAATGGACCTGGAAGCAAAGAGGTAGGAGTTCCTGATGCTACTTAAGACCTGCCATAATCCAGCAGTACTTGTAAGAAGTCCCAGTCTACCTCACATTGTGTCTACTTAAAGATGTTTTTCTATATGTCTTTAATTTTGTACCAGTCACAGTTTGGCAGCCTTGGTAGTTGTTTTTGAGGGTGAAAACACTACCCTTTTTGATACAAAACCAGCTATCAAGGCTGGGCCCTGGGCAGCCTGTGTGCACTGGTAGGCTAGGAGGCTTGGGTCTGAGGTCACACTGCAAAGTCAATGGTAGAGTTGACAATAGGCCTAACACTAACTTCCCTTTCCTTTCTTCAGTTACTTGAACACACTATCATTTCATAAGATCCAGCAGAATCCAGCTGGATGTTGATTCTGTTACTAGTAAGTTACCATTTTCAATTATCTTGATAAATTTTCCAGACTTTCAAGTTTCTTACACCATCTCTCAACTCGAGTTTTCTATGCCATTGTGGGAGCATCCATATATACACTAGATAGCCACATATTATATTTACTGTGATAAGACAGGTTAACAGGCTTGTTTCAGAGATCGGCCGGGGGGGTGGGGCGGGGAGGGCGGTTATTTAGTTCTCACTATCTTTTTCCATTCACTTTGAAACTCCCTGGTCATTCTGAAGGCAGTAAGTGAGACAACTGCCTATCCCGCTGACCACTATTATCTCAGTGTTTCCGTGTGCTGCCCCTGCCCCTCTGCCATGTACATTGGCCAAACCGGACAGTCTCTATGCAAAAGAATAAATGGAGACAAATCTGACATCAAGAATTATAACGTTCAAAAACCAGTAGAACTTCAGTCTCCCTGGACACTCAATAGCAGACTTAAAAGTGGCAATTCTTCAACAAAGAAACTTCAAAAACAGACTCCAACGAGAAACTGCAGAACTGGAATTAATTTGCAAACTGGACACCATCAAATTAGGCCTGAATAAAGACTGGGAGTGGATGGGTCACTACAAAAACTAATTTCCCCCCTGCTGATACTCAAACCTTCTTGTCAGCTGTTTGAAATGGGCCACAACATTGAACTCATTAGCACTACAAAAGTGATTTTCCTCCCTTCCTGTCAACTGTTGAGAATAGCCCACTTCCACCTTAATTGAATTGGCTTGTTAGCATTGACACCCGCCCCCCCGCACTTGGTAAGGCAACTCCCATCTTTTCAGGTGCTGTGTATTTATACCTGCCTTTGTATTTTCCACTCCATGCATCTGATGAAGTGGGTTTTAGCCCACAAAAGCCTATGCCCAAATACATTTGTTACTCTAAGATGCCACAAGGACTCCTCATTGTTTTTTGCTGATACAGACTAACACGGCTACCACTCTGAAACCTGTCCATCTATCTCCTCTAAGTCTTTGGGGGTAGGGACTGCCCTTTTGCTCTGTTTGTGTACAGTGCCTGGCACAATGGGGTCCTGCTCCTTGTGGGTGCTACAGCAATACAAATAATAATGAAGAGGTAATTCCTTCCTACACCAATTTAATACTCTGTTCTTAAACCAAACATCCCTGTTTCAAAGAAAGATGGATCCTGACATCACTTGCTTCCAAAGCTGGCAGTAGGTCCAAACACATGCCATTATTGGTGAAGGCCATTTCCATAATATGTATGTATATGTCACCTATCCATAAAATATATAGCACTAAGAAGCAAGCAAACAGATGCTTAAAAAACTAAAGCCCTTAACTTGTTTGCCCTTGCTCTAGTAAAACTGCAACCAACTTCAGTGGGACTTTTGGCTGAGTAAGGGCTGAAGTATTTGGTGCTTATTTTATAGCCATCTGATTTCACTGTTGCCTTCATCTAGCTGACTTTCTTCTGACTTCAGTGGGATTTGGATCAGGCAGCATATGATCCTCTAATCCCCTTTTAGCTCTGAAGGGAATAAGAGGCACACAGCATGGCTCAGGTTGAGAGACAGTTTTAAGATCTGAGCAAAAACCTGAAAACATGCTTGGGTTGATAAAAATAGACCGAAGAAATGAAATTAACCAAGTGAGCAGACATCTATACTCATTTTGTGTTAAGCTAAGCAATAGATCTTAGAAGAATGACCACTTTGCCTTTATTTCATTACCTGCTCTATTTAAGAGCCTCTTCATGCCTATTTAATTTTCTTTGCTGGTTCATATAAAAAAAAAAGTAATAAAATCCATTATTGTTTTTCCTTGTTAGAAAGGTGGCTTCTGCGTTGATTTTCATTTGTTAGTGTTTCTGTTCAGAAGGTCAGCGAGAATAAAATCCATCTAAGGTTTGTGTGCGCTTTTATATCACTTGTCAGAATCTCTCAGGCTAGGTCTACACTACCCACCTGAATCGGCGGGTAGAAATCGACCTCTCGGGGATCAATTTATCGCGTCCCGACGGGACGCGACAATCGATCCCCGAATTGACGCTCTTACTCCACCAGCGGAGGTGGGAGTAAGCGCCGTCGACAGAAAGCCGCAGAAGTTGATTTTGCCGCCGTCCTCACAGCGGGGTAAGTCGGCTGCGATACGTCGAATTCAGCTACGCTATTCACGTAGCTGAATTTGCGTATCTTAAATCGACTCCCCCCTGTAGTGTAGATGTACCCTCAATGTCTTTGGGCCAAGTTCTCGCCTCAGACTATAAAGGCCAAATTCTGCTTTCATTCAATTCACATGTAATCCAATAGACACATACAGATAAATTCTGGTTTCCATTAATTGTGTTGGAGACTTCTTTTGCTGGGGTGGACTGTGCATCCCTGATGGGATGTATTTAAGGACATGTTTATCTCAAGGAGAGCTTCCTTCCCACCTCAGCACTGGATTAATGCTGTCAGCTACATACACCCAGATTGTTGATTCCCTTTGAACTACTGAATGACAATCAACTGGGAAAGAGTTGGGCCATACAAATGCTAGACAGAGGGGTAGCCATGTTAGTCTGGATCTGTAAAAAGCAACAGAGAGTCCTGTGGCACCTTTAAGACTAACAGATGTATTGGAGCATAAGTTTTCATGGGTGAATACCCACTTCATCAGACGCATGTCAGACGCATGTCAAAGGGCAGGGCCGGCTCCAGGCACCAGCTTGTCAAGCAGGAGCTTGGGGCGGCTGCTCCGGAGAGGGGCGACACGTCCAGGTATTCGGCGGCAATTCGGTGGACTCCGCCTCGGAGCAAAGGACCTCCTGCCGAATTGCTGCCACAGATCGCGATCGCGGCTTTTTTTTTTTTTGGCTGCTAGGGGCGGCCAAAACCCTGGAGCCGGCCCTGTCAAAGGGTCCCATCACCTAAGCTCCAGTCCAAACTTCTATACAGCAAGTTTTGACCTGGGCCAGCTGCAGCCATGCCACAGATCTTTTACTCCCATGCAGATGTACCCTCAAAGGCCACTTAACAGATGGGTCCTGCACAAAACAATGCTAGTAACAATGGTGAATTTATGACCTCTAGCCCAGTGTAGGAGACCTTGGTTTCAATCCCCCCCGCCCCTCCTCCTCCCCAGGTCGGATTTGGAACAGGGATTTGAATACACCTCTCAGGAAAGTGCTTTAACCATTAAATATTCTGGGGTAGGTCTCTTGATCTCAAATACTGAAGCCGTTCCATTTTGTATGGATAGTCATTGAAACAGAGACTGAACCTGATTCTTCCAGCCAAATGCTCTAACCACTGGGCTACAGTGTCACTCACCTCTTTTGCTAACCCAATGCATATTTAATTTATACAAAGTAGAAGAGTTTCAACAGGAGAGATTAAGAGAAGCCAACCCCAGAACATCACAGTGATTAAGGCAAATCCCGGCTCCAAACCAGACAGAGGGGATATTTGAACTTGGGTCTCCCATAGCCTGGCTAAGTAAACTAACCCCTGGAGTAAAGGTTATAAGCACCACCATCTGAGGGTTTTTTTTAAACAAGAAAGCTGCCTAACTCCAGGAGAAAGTTGATGGCTGTGAATCCTGAGCAGAGATAGGCACCTGCCTTCAATGAGGATGTGGGCAATTAAGTCCCTTTGAGGGTGGGGTTTAGGTCTCTCCCCTCCCATCAGCTTTTCCTGTCAGGCAGCCATCTCAACTGATCAGCATGCTGGTTTTTGTGGATCCCTTTCTTAGGCACTTAACTCTCCCCATTCATTGTATAGGGCACCTGGGCACCTAAATCAGGGCTGAGGATTCCATTAGGTATCAGGGCTAGTGGTGGATTTAGAGTTAGTTGGCTCCTGTGTGCAGCTTCATTTTTGCCCCCCTGTGACCCAGCCAAGAAAAAGAACATTCTTTTTTTCTTCATCCTCCTCCTAGATTATAAGTAATAGGAAGTAAATGAAAATAAGGTGAGGTACCATGATAGACTACAAAAACAACTCTCCCCCCACAGACCACTTGAAAGTTGCTGAGGGTCTCGGCCGCCCACTTAATGATCTTTCCAAATGTTGTTTGTACTGTTAGCTAACTATTGTAAAGAGCTTTGGATAAGAGCACTTCATTAAAAACAAAACAAACAAACAACACCTTTCCTCGGTCCACCTGAATGGAGTTCTCAGACCACAGTTTGAGAATTTCTGGTCTAGAGGAAAACTTGTATTTGCATTACACTAATGTGAAAAATGAAAAGTATAGATGATTCATGAATGGAAAAATAAAAGTTAAGTTTCTCTGAAGAAACTTATTCAGATAGCTTTTTTCTACACTTTTCCTTCACAAAAATCATTACGTCATCGTAAATAATGTTTTACAAAGAAGCACTTTCAATTATCAATATTGCCGAACTTGTCAAATGTTCCTGACTCATCCTAAATCATAAATAATTTTTAACTTGTTTCATTACAGAAAAAGAACATTCACCAGAAACATTTGTGACAGGTATTGTTAAAAATATTTTCAGAATGGTTTCTACATTTGGAAAGGTTGCCTGCAAATCATCACATACAAGTCTATACAAATTAACCCGTGATCTCAAAGCACAGACCTGATCATTTTTGATAAAATGAATGAAATGTTTCACTTCATCCTAAAAAAAGATTTATGTCTATGTCCTCGCAGTAAAATTCACTTAATTTCTTACTGTAGTGCCTTTTAGCATTTTCGTCCATACTTCTGTCAAAAAATACGCAAAATAAATCAGTTTTCTTTAGGGATTCGCCTCTACTGCACAATTGCACTATTATTGTGTCACAAATAACATTGACGGTCTCAACAACGATCTTCTGTCCCTTTTAAATTGATTTCATTGTCTCTAGTTCCACTGAAAAAATAACTTCCTGCTTTTTTTATGCTTCTCATCAGATATATCAAAGGAATCTATATTTTCTGTTAATGTTACTGTCTCTGCTTCCACCGAGCTCTAGTCATTTTGAATTTCCATGACAAAACTTTTAACTGGGGCTAACAATTGTGCAGCATTCAAAAAATCTGTATCAACCTTTTGCTGATGTCATGAATTCTTTAAAGTAAATGGTTCCACAAAAGAGTTAAAAATAAAAAGCAATATTGTACTTTTCAAACTTTCCTCCTAAGGATTTTGCTTCAGTTTTCGCACACATTTTTTCAGAATTTGATGTGGCTATGTTTAATAAGGTTTTCTTTAGATCATAGCTCATTTTCAAAGTCAAAACAGCATCTGCATGAGCAGACCACCTGGTGTCAAATTCTTTTGACTCAAAAGTTTTTTATTTGCCTGCTCCAAGTGTGATTGTAGCATACTCCACCAATGCGTGGAAACCAAAAAAAGGCATACACGTTTTGAATGAAGTAAAAAAATGTGTAGCTCCCTCACAAGATTTGGCTGCAGCATTGCAGATTAAATTTAAGGAATGGCTGGAACATGGTCTGAATAAAGCAGAGGGGCTTGCATTGTTCAGTCTTGCCTGTAAACCTGAATATTTTCCTGCCATATTTGCAGCATTATCAAAGCTCTGCCCACAACAATTTTTGATGTCTAAACCTAAATTTTGCAATGATTTCCAAAACAGTTCTGTAGACATTTAGAAGTGTGAGATTTTAGCAGAACAAAACAAAGAAATTGCTCTACAACGTCACCATTGCCGGGCACATATCTTAACATTAATGTTAATTGGCCTACATGACTCACATAAGGTGTTGAATCGACTATTACGGAATAGTACTTGGCATCCTTTACTTCCGCTCAGAAACCAATTCACTGATGCTCTGCCATTATAGCGATGAATTCATCGTAGGTTTGGTGCGTTAAAAAGTTGGTCTTCCCTGAGCCATAATGTTGATTCATTTTCCTCAAAGAACATTTGAAAAAACTAATTCACTAAGATATTCAAGGCAGATTAAAAAAAAAAGTGAGCTTTTCGATTTGACAATGACTCCTCATCATGTCCTCTTAGAGGTAGTCCCAAAGAGACCGTGGCAACAACACGTCTCAGCACTTTCCTCCAATAAGAACACTCCTTTTCAAACTGAGCCAGTAACACAGAATCAGTTCTTCCAGATAATTTACACCTTTGAACGAACTCACAAGTAGCATTAATACGAGCTTTGGAAGTTTCATGATCAGCAATATGTCTTGCAACATTTCTCCAATTAGAGTGCCTGTTGATGAATAAATTTATTAGAGCATAAGCTTTCGTGGACTACAGCCCACTTCTTCGGATGCATATAGAATGGAACATATATTGAGGAGATATATATACACACATGTAGTCCACGAAAGCTTATGCTCTAATAAATTTGTTAGTCTCTAAGGTGCCACAAGTACTCCTGTTCTTCTTTTTGCGGATACAGACTAACACGGCTGTTACTCTGAAACCTGTTGATGAATGTTTGCTTTCCTTTATTATGGTCAGGGAATAATTTGTAAATGTAACAGTAGACTGCCTTAGTGGTTTCTGAAAAAAAAAAAAAAATTTTCATTTCTGTCAACCTATTTTTCTTCATCCTCAGAAAATGGGACTCATGAAGACCTCTAAATTGCTTAGGTCCGGCAACCTCATACTCTTTTCTCAAATTTTCCATATTACCTATGTTTTTCAGTTTGTTTGCTATCATATCCAATTAAACAGATTTTGGCCATAATGCAATGCCTTCAGGGTAGGTTTCTTCCCTTACTTTGACAAAATTACCAATATTTTGTAGTTCCATTGTCACTTCAGAGTCCACTTGTTCAATTTTTGTAGTCATTGTGGTATCCCCACAACTCGGCAAGTGATCAGATAATTCAGATGTTTCCTCACCCATACTTTGATGATTGTCCACTATTCAATACTTCAAGCTTTTTAAAATAAGATGACAAACTGTCTTCGTGCTTAGCTTAGTCTTCTTGCCTCGCCTTTATTTTTTTGCATTTTTGACTGCCAGACTCAGTGTCACTTTATTATTGCTAAAAAACTGACCTTGATTTTAAGGCAGATTAAAAAGGTCTGAAAGAGCAGAGGCGTAGCCACGGGTAGACCGTGGACAACCCAATTGTGTTTAAAACACAAGATTAACTGTGTTATCAGGCTCTGTAAAAACAGGATTTTGAACCATTACATACTAGTGACAAATCACAGGCATTGTTTCAAAGTACAGGGGTGTGTGCTTTTGTTGAATTTGTCAAGCAGATTGATTGATTGGCAAATGATGACTTCCCTTAGTTGCTGTTATGCTATTGCTGAGACAGTGAAAAAAATGGCAAAGCAAAATTCTTTGCTTGACTATTTCCAAAAGCCATGTTTAGAGCACAGTTCACAGAATACATTCTCAGAATGCAGAAAGCCTAGACCATGTTGCGACTTGCAACGCTTATTAAATTCAGTCATTTGTCAGATTTGTCCTGTATTTTGGGCCCCCCTGTCATTGGGGGCCCTGTACCACTGCACGGTTTGTTTTATGGTAAATCTGCCACTGACCAGGGCATCTAAAAGGTAAGTGTTGCAATGCTGAGCCTAAGTCACCTTTGTGGATCTAGCTCTTAGTTCCTAAGTTTCCTTGTAAGTCAATGGAGCTTTTAAGTGCTTAAATCCCTTTTCAAAGTGAGACAGGCGTCTCATGGTATGTCTATGCGTGCAGTGCGGCATGTACCACTTCTGGTGTAGATGCTCTATGCCGAGCAGGGGGAGAGAGCTTTCCTGTTGGCATAAAAAACCCACACCTCTGTGAGAGGCAGAAGCTATCTCAGTGGGAGAAGCTCTACCACCAACATAGTGCTGTGCACATGAATGCTTATGTCAGTGTAACTTATGTCACTCGGGTCGTGTGTGTGTGTGTGTGAGGAAAATGTTCAAACACCCCTGAGCGACATAAGTTTTGCTGACATGGGCTAAGTCTACACTACAGCTTACTTAAGTCTGACTACAGCTTAAGTCACTGAAGTGCTTCTGCGGAGTTTATTCTATGTCCTCCAGCCCTGCCACCAGTCCACGCAGTTCCTTTTGTCTGGTAAATGGGTGGGAAGAGATTGTGCTGGTGCAGTTGACATTCTGTGTGGGTGGGAATAAACCCATGTGCCAATCTGGTAATTCCTTCTGAAACCAACACTCTTGAGTATCTGTATAAGAACAGGAGAACAACAGGTAGGATCAGGGAGATGTTGCTATCCCTGTATACAGCATTAGGGAGACCATTATCCAAATGCTATGTTAAGTTCTCATATCTACACTTCAGGAAGGATATTGACATATCGGAAAGGCTTAAGAAAAGAGCTACAAGAATGAACCGGTGTCTGGAAAACCTGACATAGTGAGAGGGCTCTTTAGTTTAGCGGACAAAGGCAGACCGATGTCCCATGGCTGGAAATTGAAACTAGACAAATTCAGACAAGAAAGAAGGAGCAAACTTTTAAAAGAGAGAACCATTGGAATAATTTACCTAGGGGCCTGGTGGATTGCCTTTCACTTGTCTTAAAGCTGGTTATCTTTCTAAACTGTATGCTCCAACTCATCCAGAAATTAAGGGCTTGACACAGGGCTCACTTGGTGAAACTCTATGGTCCATTTTGTGCAGCAGGTCAGACTATATGATCATCATGGTGATAGATTTTTTTTTAAGGACAGAGAGCAATCAATTAACCCATAAACTTGATTCTTACCTCTCACTCACAATGGTGTAAATCAGGAATAACTGCATTGAAGTCCATAGAGATCTGGGGATGAAAAGTGCTATAAGAACTAGTATTATTGTTCCACCTGTGTGAGTGAAGAATCAGACCCATGTGTATAAATTAATTCTGCACTCTAGAAAACTGAAAACAATTCAGACAAAAAAAAATTCTACCATCTTCCATTAATACTCTGTACTGCAACCTGTAAGCTATACTTAAGTCATAAAGCTTATTTTCTTCAACAATAAAAAGCAGTAACAAATGAAGATGCAGGTGTATTACTCAAACAATAATAATCATACTTAGCAGAAATGTGTTTCTTCAAAAGTAGTAGAGTTATTTCTACCAGTGAATTTCTACCAGTGAATGTATGGATGGAGTGAGTGTCTCATCAGCATAATGACACATGTAGTCAAGTCTAAAAGGTCCAACACAGAGTCCTGCCTCAGGGATAACAAAACAATTGCCATGAGGGGTCAGACCTTTCATCCATGTTTTGGAGTGACATATAAACTCCACCAGTATCAACTGCTTTAGAGCAGGGGGCAAGCAATCATGTAATGGGCAATAATGGAATAACTTATCCATAGATGGAAGTGTCTTCATAACCACTCCCACCCCATCAGTTAGTGGTTGGCTAGGCCCTGAAGTATTCTTATTTTTAACCTCATTATTATGGTAATCTCCACATCTACAAAACAAACATTTAAACCTTTTTAAAACCTTCCAAGTTCTTGGCTTTAATAATTCTTATGGAGGTGAGTTCCAAAGACTAATTACTCATTTTGCAAAATTTCTTATATCTGTTTTAAACAAAAGTGAGAGTTTTGCTTAAGTAAACTCTGCCAGCTCAGTCCCTAATTTTGCAGAGAAGATGACTATTTTTTGCATGTACAGAATATAGAAGCCTGTTTAAAGCAAAAGTTATCTGGTTTCCATACTGTATAAGCCTGTCTGAGGCCAAAGAAACAATTGTCAAAAACTTGGCTTGCACAATATGGAAGCAATACATACATATTTCTCGCTGTGTCGAGTTCCTATATTTTATGCCAGAAGGGATGCTCCCTACCAATGCTCACTAGAAATCCAATTATTTGTTGATAAATGTGCTGCTCTGGTGATAAAAATCACAGCACTTCCTTCTACAAGTGGGGAAAAAAAAAACCAAAACACCCACATTTTTACTTACGCTTCTTAAGCCTTCTCCCGCCCACCTATAAAACTCTTCGCTTTCTTGTTTCAAACTATGTTTATTCTTTAAATTCTCGTGAGTATAAGAAAAATAATCAAATATATTATTGAAATACATGAAAAAAATATTTTGTATTTACTGTCGATTGTTCCTTCTATCCAAGGATATAAGCACTTTACTAAGGCCAAGTATTTAAACTGTGTGTGAATTAGGTAATATTTCCCTAGCTATAAAATGAAGGCAAGTCACAAAAAAAATCGAGTGACACTTCCAAGATCACACTGCAAAATCAAACAGCACTGTTCACTAACTTAGGCCTAACACTAACTTCCATTTTCTTGGTTCAGTTGCTCAAATAAGTATCATCTCATGAGATCCAGCAGAATCCAGTTAGACATTTACTCTGTGTACAGTCAGTTACTATTTTCAATTATGTCAATAAATTTTCAAGTTTCTTTTATTGGCCTTATTCACATTTGTATCATAATCACAAGACAGGTGTGCTGCTTTTCTCTGAAATGATCCAGTTCCCTTGACAAAACAAACTCCTTGGCCTTCAACTTCCAAGTTTATCCACTCAGTTTACTGCATTGCAAAATAGTACACCCCTGCGATTAGCACTTAATTACAGTGAAGCCAGTAGCAGCTCTGCTAAGGTTGAGTTGACGTTTTGGATATGAATCACATTTTGCATAGGTTTAGTTTCTGGCAGTCAGGTTACATCACAATGAAATGTTGTGTACAAATGTATTTTATTACATGTGGTTTGAATCTGTATAAGTTGTTAGAGAAAAAATAGTAACTTGCCTCCAGTTTGAATTACCTGCCTCCTCCCCTTCCTACAATTTTTGAAAAGGAACTAGTTATTTATGATCCCATCACTATATTATCAGAGCACCTCACAAACATTAATAGATGGAGTATAACATGCCTGTGAGGTACAGAAGTAGTATCCCTTTTCACAGATGGAAAACAAACTCAGAGAGAGATCATGACTTTCCCAAGACTGCTCAAAAAGTTAACAATTTAACTCAGATCTCCTGGCTTGCAGTTTACCATCTTAGTCACAAGTCCAGCCTTCCTCAGCATTTAAAAGCTGCAGAAAAATTTAGTTCTGAAATCAAAATATGGCATTTTAAAGAGAGCATGTGGGTGGCGTGACACAAAAACGGCTGCTCAAAGAAGTTAAGAGAAATACTAATGAGCATTGCATAAAGTTATTTTCCTACTTTTTGTATCGACTGAGTTCTGTTTTTTTGAAGGGACTCTGCAACATTATGAATTAACATCTCAGGGCAATGTCACTGTGGTAGCAACATAAATAATGATAGGGCAGCCTACAGCTTATATTACACATTATCAAAAATAATGAAAAAATATTGATGCTAGAGAGGGACTTGAAAAGACTTTCACATACCCTGGGGAAGGGTGTGGCATAAGGACCAAGATAGATGGGACAGATTGGGACTGAAATATTAAGAAACACCTATCCAATCTACTCTTCCCTTGTCTAATACCCATAGACAGCTCTTTGAAATAAATGGATTGCGAGAGCACTTTGCTGACTCAGTGAGGTTCTAACAACTTATGATGAGTATATATCAAGCTCATCTTATTGCATGATTACCCCCTGAAAGTTACTCTATGGTATTTTAAGGATAACTGAGTAGAAAACAAAGATCTGCCTATTTAAAAGATGCACATCTTTTCCTTGTAATGAAAATACCTTGAATACAGAAATCCTTTTCTTCTACTTATACTGTACACACAATATGTGAGGTACATTTTATAATTAATATAGATTTCAGGTACAGCACACTCCTCAAGTGCTTTCTTGGGTACAAGGTGAGTCAGGCTACCTAATGGTTCTGTTATTTTTGGTACTACCCATGCACATACTGTGGGGTAGTTCAATATCAATTCATCTTTTGGCTGAGACATCAAACTCATGTTCTGACCACTTATGCGAATTAAAAATTCCCATAAGCTTTTCACAAAGCATGGGAGTTCACCACAGTGTCCTGACAAAATTCCAACTTCACATAATTATGTTCTGCCCCAATATAATATAATTACATGCAATAATTATATTCTGCCTAAATTCCCCTGCAGTTTCATCTGGATGCAGTGTTCTTCATTTCCCATCCTAAGATGTTGTGCAATATTGCTGTCTGCTCATGAACATGTTTCAACTGCAGCTGGTTGAAAGCTTTAATTTCAAATGTTGATATTTGAAAAGAAATCAATGAGATTTCCCTCCCTCCCCCCAACATTTCCAATTAATTAATCACTTTGCACTATGGAATTATAGGGAGGGAGGAATATGACCCAGTGGTGTCATACTAAGGTATTGTCAAAGTAAATCCATGAAGCTCCAATTACAAGTGAAGCTAAATGAAATATTGCCAGGTAACATACATTTCTAGAAATGACAATACAATTTCAAGATCAAAATAGTAAGTGGAAGTCTAGGAATTCAGTGTTTCATTTCGCCTTGGCTTTGCAACAAAGATCTCTGGGCATTAGGAAAACATGAGAAAACCAAACCAGAAACTATGGGGAAAAAGTGCTAATAGCAAGATGAAGCGGAGTCTATGCAAAATAATGGATAGGAGATGACAATAGCAAGATAAAATGAAATATGATAGTAGTTACACTAATGTTAAAAAAACAAAGAAAAGTGAATACTAATTAAGCATATTTATAGGTTATTTATTTGCTATGGATTTCAGAGTAATATTTACTCAGCCATACCATAGTTCTTAATTTTGCAATATATTGCCTCTTGGTTCTCTGAGAAGTGGTTGAAAAAGGCCAAATTCAGAATTGCAAGCTGTGACACATAGCTAGAAAGGGTTAAACATCCTACAAAATGAATAACCCAAAGACAACATGTGGGGAGATATGTAAATACTCAAAAACACAAACATTATGTATGAGTAGGGTGGGCAGTGTAAATCAACAGTCCCTGTCTAGGCTGTATTCTGATCATTCAGAAGTCAAAAGAACATCTTATCATTTAAATGAATTGTAAACATGGGATACCTCAGTATTCATCTCTCTTTGAAATGTACTGTGAACAAGCAAATGGCCTTATGTTAATTCATATAGCTAAGTACCATTGGTGGACCTCCTTCAAAGTCATCCTAATTACCTTTTGTTCCCTGAGGAATTCCAACTTGTCAAAAGACATGAAATTGTATAAAAGATCTTTGGGTCCTGATTCTGTCATCTCAGATCTGCTTAGACTTCATCAGGGGAAGTTTGAGTCACAAGACTGAGGTCCCAGTTATGCTGGTACACTCTGAATATGAGATTTGGACATTGGACTCAGGACCTCAATGAATTGAACTCATGTCTGTATGTATTGATCTTTTAACCATGCTCTTGTTTTTTTAAAAAAAATTTAGTTTAGTTAAGAATTGGCTGTAGTGTGTATTTGGGTAAGATCTGAAACATTCATTAGCCTGGGAGGTAATGTGTCCAATCCTTTGAGATTGGTAGAACCTTTTCTTTTATATGATGAAAATTTCTGTAAATCTTATTTGATATGGGTACTTGGATGGAGGCCTGAGGCTGGATCACTTTAAGGGAACTGTGTTTGGACTTCTGAGTAACCAGTGAGGTAATAAAGAAGCTGTTTTATGCTGGCTTGGTAAATCTAGGTATTGGAATATCCACCAGCTTTACAGCAATTGTCTGCCCCATTCTTTGCAGTTCATCCTAATTGAATGACCACAGCTGGCTCCCACTAGAACCCTAGTCACACAAGGACAACAACAACAAAATACAGCGATGTAATTCCCAGGAAAAGTGGTGCCTCTCTGGACTAGAATGTGAGTGACAGGCTGGGAATGTTCCACCACTGGACTTAGAGGCCAGTAAGAAAGTAGCTCACTGACACAGCAGTCAGCACTTGTGACAGGAAGAGGAACCACAAAAGAACAAGCAACCTTCACAGTCACTCAGCTTACCAAGCAATCAGTTACAGTGGTCATATAGGAACACTGTAGGCCCTCATGCAGAAAACGACTGTAGTCCTGGAACTGCTGAAATATACAGCCCTCAGTATCTTTACACTTACTCCATAGTCCCATGGTCTTGTGCAATAGGACTACTAACACATGTAAAGTGTACTCATGTGTACAAACGTAGGCAGAGTTGGAGCCCTATATTTGTATCTAATATACGTATGACTCATTCCTCAAAATTTTTAATGTATTGAATCTCACAACATTCATGTGAGGTAGGGAAGTAGTATTATGCCCACTTTACAGGTGGGAAACTGAGGCATAAACACACTAAGGGCCAGATTTCCAAAAGCACCTAGGTGCCTAATTCCCATTGATTACATGACTGAAGCCCACCCCTATCCCTAGGCTTCAGAACTTGAGTTCCAGCCTGAACCGCAACTTCAAAGCGCTCTCGTACAGATGTTTTCAGAGCACGTGTGTGAGCCCTTTTCTAACTACATTTCCCCCCCCCCCCCCACTAAAAACTCCATGGGTGAATCTGATCCAATATGATTTAAAGAAGGTCTTGCACGTTTTACTACCCCTTTCTCCTGCCTTGGCACAGATGTGCATTCTACTCCATTCTTAACAGCACACATGATGCTTAGACATCATCTGTCAGTTATGTGTCAAATATGCTGCAGTCTTAGTAAAACAGTATTTTATAGCTACATAAGTACATTTTAAAAGAGTATATAGGGAGATAAATATATCCTGCTCAATGCATTCTAGTCAAGTGGATGGAAAAGTTGTGATGAACAAGAACTCAAAATAAGCTTATATTTAGAGAGAACAGAAGAGGAATCCAGGGCCACCCACTACTCCAACTCCTGGCCCAGTGACCCTATAAATAACAGCCATGTGCTGCTTCCTTCAATAGTTGCTACTACTATTCCCTGAACCATAACCACTATAGCCCCTTTCTCTTCACCTTTACCTCAGGGCTGAAGATCTCACCTCCTCCCCTTCCTCACCCTTCTGGTCCCAGCCAGCACTGATCTGCTCAGGCCCTGCAGCTCCTTTTTAGCTGGGCCTGCTGCACTCTGATTGGCTGCGTCCCTGCAGCCTCTCTAGTCAGGTCTGGGGGGCCCATCTTCACTGCTCCTTTTCCTCAAAGCCTCTAGCAGGGGTCCCCAGAGAACCTAATACACCCCATCACAGATAGTCATTGTTTTTACATGAAAGTTTTTACCAAAAAAAATATTCAGTTTTTCTTATATTTTCTGTGAAAACTTTTCATTTTTTGACAAGACCCTTCCTACAGTTTTTTCAGCTTTTCTCCATGTGGAAAATGAAAAGAGGAAAAGGAGGAGGATAATGCCTCATGTCTCCACCTGTAACCCATATCCACAATGTCCTAAATTCATTGAGGGAGCTTCTGTGGACTCAAGAGAAAAGAAATGATCATGAAAATTATAATCAGAGCCCTTCTTCTGACAATTGCTCCATTTCAGGGTTTCTGAATTTTTCCTGTCCTCAAGTCATAGTTTTAATAGGGCATGATCTCAGCCTCAGCCCTACTGTCAACAGGCATAACTCCATTAAAGATGAACTAGATGCATTCACTCACACTAAGGATGAATTTGGCCTACTGGTTAGGGCTGGCAATCAATCATTCTCTCTCTCAGGAGGACTCTGGTGCACGTTTTGCACGTGGACTGGGAATACTATAGAATATATAACTATAAATATTAGGCACGCAAGTGTTAGTTTGTACATTACCCAGTCACTCATCAATTTGTGATGTGATTTTAGAAAGATGGTAGAGGGAAGACAAAAATCACCTACATCACATATTCAGAGAACGATAAAAGAAATAGCCTGCTAACTATGAAAAGATAGACTCATCCCCCTTTCATTTATCTCATGGAATTTTTTCTAGATTTTAGAAATGGAATGCTCAAGTCTAATATCATTTGTTAGTCTCTACCGGACGATGGAACTTTAACAGGTTTCAGGGGTCCTCAAACTTTTTGTCTTGGCGACCCCTTTCAGACAACAAGCCTCTGAGTGCGACCTCCCTTATAAAGCAAAACCACATGTTTTTATTTAACATTTTAAACGCTAAACGTATAACACTATTGTTTAAAATGAATTTATCTTTTCTCACCACTTTTAAATTAAGACTAAAAGACGTTTATTGAATTATGGTTAAGCAGAAAAGGTTGTTTGGTTTCTTTTTTTAATAGTTACTGTTTAATACTGGGGGGGAGGGAAGAGATATGAAGAAACTTTGTCAGTATCACTTTTCACAATAGACTTAGTGCCCCATTGCCACCCTTCTGTGCTGCTGCTGGCCGTGCAACATTGCCTTCAGAGCTGGGCAGCTGGAGAGCAGCAGCTACGGGCTGGGCACCCAGCTCTAAGGCAGGGCCACTGCCAGCAGCGCAGAACTGCAGAAGCAGAGGTGGCAATGCCATACCATGCCACCCTTACTTCTGTGTAACATTTGATCTTTGCACTGAGAAGGGTGGCTGGGGCAACTATAACCCCCACAAGCCCCCATAGCGCAGCCCCTTCCTATGGGTCTGACAGTTAAATTATAAATTACTTTTTCTTTGCTGATCTCAGTGTTCTGATTGGTCTGTGGTTTAAATGCAGCTCTTAAGCTGCTGAACAAGCAAGCCCTCAGCCCCATCATTTTAGCCTCAAGACAACAAACCCGCACACACAATATTATAATCCCCAGAGTCCAATTTCTTTAAAATGGTGAGAATACAAATATATATTTTGTTTAGGCACAATGATGGCTGCATTATATGTTTACAATTCTTTTTGAAGTAAATACATTACATTACAACAGAAAGGTGTGTGTAATTTTCTAAAATGCTAGCTTTAAATTATATATTTTATAGCAATTGCTCTGTTTCATGCATGTACTTGTGACCCATATGTAATAACCAGGGAATCACAACCCCTAGTTTGAGAACCCCTGGTTATACTAACTAATGCCCCATATGAGATATAGACAAAAGAAGTGATCTTAAAAGGTGCTGATGAACCCAGTTTGTTCACAAAGGCAACAGAATGAAAACAAAGGAACTCCCGTACCCCATCCTCAAAACAATTAATAACCAGGCTGTATTGCAGGGTCCTGTGTGCCAGGTCAAACTCCTCAATTAAGTGCAAATGTATCACAAAGGCCTGATTCTGTAAGCTTAATTGGGTGAGTAATTCCACTGAAGTCAATGAGACACTCACCGTGATATAAAGCAGGAATCATCCATAGAAGCCAATCAAATTATATTAGCTTAACTTTAAAACTGGTATAACTGTTAGGAAAATCAGGTCTGTTGACTTTAATGCAACTATTCATATGAGTCAATTTCCAGGATCAGGCCTATAAACAATAGACTCCTCAATCCACCACACCAGATGAACTGCTGCTACTACTAACACTATCCCCTACAATACATACTTGCCTCTCAGTCTCTCTTTTTATGTGATGCAGAACAGCTGGTGACCAGTTGATAGCTGAAGATAATTAACCTTTAATTGTTGCCAGTTACATTTTCACCTGTTCCACTTACAAATCCCTGGAACTTCTATCAAGGCTAATTATCACACTCTGCTCCTTTCCCAACTAAGGAGGTGTGGGGAAACTACCCTTCCTCACGAGGAAATTAACCCTTCACCTGTCAGTCTTTCCTGCCACCTTTCAACTGGTGTTAGGTTACCACTAGAAAAATTACAATTAACTTGCAGAGTGCCAGGTTATTGCTAATTATTGCTATTTGGTGGCCCCTGGCTTCTTCTGGCAAGAGAAGGCTGAGGCAAACATTTACTTTTAATGATAAAAATGAAAGCAAGAAAAAAGACATGTAAAACACAACAAATGTTGAAAAAGGGGAGGAGCCAGAGCTATGGGGGAAAAAAATGTGGCAAAGAAATGTGAAGAGGAATGATTGGCTAAAGCCACATGAAGGTGTCTGCCTTGGCTTGCTACCTATACAATGAGAAAAGTCATACTTGCCTCAGAGGGCATGCTGCGGCTTAATTCTCTAATTTTGTTCAGGATCAAGTCCTTTGAGATGCTCTGATGGATGATGAAAGCAAAGTACCACAGTACAGCAGACTCCCTCTTCATATTTAGTCCAAAATAGAAGAGGTTGTAGAATAGATATGCTGTTTCCCCATAGACTCACTGGCTAGCAAAATGGGCATTGTCCTGGAATTGCTCCTTTGCGCTGTGTGTTGATAAGCTTTTATTACAGTGGCTAGACTCTCTCTTACATAGTCTTATTGTGCTATTCAGACCTTCCCCAGTGTAATCCATGAACATCCAAATTTCTACTACCTGAGCACACAGCGTATCATGTCTTTCATTTGTGTAACATGGTTTTGTACTCTCATGGGGGAAAACAGGGCTTCTTAAGATGTTATATATTTAAAATCAGAACTCTATAAAGAAAGGGATGGGTACTAACTACCCCCGGTAAGTACCCTGGTCTCAAGAGAGCAGATAGAAACTGAAGGGCGTAGATCCAGTAGATAAGATCCCATAGGAAGCAAGTCTAAAGGAAAACAGAGGTCAGGAGAGTTGGTAGTTTTTAATGAGACTTTATTAAGGGCACAAGAACAAACTATACCAATGCATAGAAAAGCTAGGAAGTATGGTAAGAGGCCACTTGGTTTAACCAGGAGATCTTCAGTGACCTGCAACTCAAAAAAGAGTCATATAAGAAGTGGATACAAAGGATAAAAATAAAAAAAAACAAAACAACACAAGCATGTGGGGACAAAGCTAGAAAGGCCAAGGCACAAAACAAGTTTAAATTAGCTAGGGCAATAAATGGTAACAAGAATGCATTTTACAAATACATGGGAAGCGACAAGTAGGACCCATTACTAAATGAGGTGGGAATGACAATAACAGAAGATGCAGCAATGGTCTAAGTGCTAAATGCCTTCTTTGTTTTAGTTGTCACCAAAAAAGTTAGCAGTAATCAGATGACTAACATAGAGAGCCTTATAAATGGGGTAGGAGAGAGGCTAAAGTAGGAAAAGAACACATTAAGAATTACTTAAGGCATGTCTACACTACACAGTTAAGTCACCTTACGTTCCGTCAACATACAACCACCGCTGCAATTACACTGCAGTTGCATGTCAACACCATGCTCCTTGTGTTGGCCGAGTGCATCCACTGTAGCAGCTCATGCATCGACACAGAGAGCAGTGCACCCTGGGAGCTATCCCACTGTGCAACTTGCCATCTTCCACAGGATGTTCTGGGAAGGGTTTGCAATGCCTCCTGTGGGCAGGCTCAGCATACCAGGATGTATTTTTCTTTGTCCTATCATTCCATGGGCTTTCTAGTTTGTATTGCGCCACTTTTCAACAGCCCCTGCAACCTGTGTGTCCAGGGCCAACGAGGGGGGGGGGGAAGCCGGTACAAATTACTGGGGCCCGGCGGTCCGGAAGGAGGCCCGGGGACCGGCTCCCCCCCCACCATTGGTCCTGTTTAGCCGGTCTGCCCTTGCTGGAGGGCCCGAAAAAATTCTGGCTTCCCCAGCTTCCCCCCCCCTCTCGTCGGCCCTGTTTAGCCGGTCCGCCCTTGCTGGAGGGCCCAAAAATTTTTTTTCACTGGGCCCGAACCCACTCTTGGCGGCCCTGTGTGTGCCCACAATCTCTGTCTAAAATCATGGATCTTGCACTGCTCTACCATATTGTGATGAGCATTATGAACTCAAAGCATCTGATTCTGCAGTATTTCATGAGCTGTGATTCTGATGCTAATGCCGCGGTGTCTGCCCTGTTGTGTGCCATAGACAGAAACAATTCAAGATTGCTCTTGACATTCACTGAGCAGTTGCACGCGGTGAGCCATTGGTTCTGGCCACAAGAAACAAACACTGAGTAGTGGGATTGCATCATGATGCAGGTTTGGGATGATGAGCAGTGGCTGCAGAACTTTCGGATGCACAAAGCCACCTTCCCGGAACTGTGTGTGGAGCTGGCCTCAGCCGTCTGGCGCAGGGACACCAAAATGAGAGCTGCCCTCATGGTGGAGAAGCGAGTGGCAATCGCTGTGTGGAAGCTGTCAATGCCAGACTGCTATTGATCAGACTTGAATCAATTTTGAGTCGGGAAATCCACCGTGGGGGTTGCTGTGATGCAAGTGTGCATGGCTATTAATCACTTCCTGTTATGAAAGACTGGGATGGTGGACAATGTGTGTGGACTAGTGGACGGTTTTGCAGCAATGGGATTTCCTAACTGCAGTGGAGTGATAGATGGCATGGATATCCCTATTTTGGCCCCAGGCCACCTTGTGGTGGAGTACATCAACAGAAAGGGCTATTTTTCTATGGTATTGCAAGCGCTGGTGGATCACCAGGGTCATTTCACCCATATCCACACGGGCTGATCAGGGAAGGTGCACGACTCACACAACTTTTAGGAACACTGGCCTGTACAAAAAGCTGCAAGCAGGGCCTTTCTTTCCAGACCAGAGGATCACCATTGGGGATGTGGAAATGCAAATAGTGATATTGGGAGACCCAGCCTACCCCTTGCTCCTGTGGTGCATGAAACCTTAAACCAGCCTCCTTGACATCTGCAAGGAGCGCTTTAACAGGCTCAACAGGTGCAGAATGACTGTTGAATGTGCCTTTGGCCATTTAAAGGGACTTGGTGCTGTCTCTTTGGCAGGTTACTCCTTGGCAAGGAAAATATCCCCATGGTCATAGATGCCTGCTGTGAGCTTCATATCTGTGAAGCCCAGGGGGAGAAGCTTCCCCGAGGTGGAGCAGTGAGGTGGACTGGCTGTCTGCTGTTTTGAGCAGTCAGATGCCAGGGCTGTAAGAGGGGCTCAACGGGGAGCTATTTGGATCAGGGAGGCTTTGAAGGAGCATTTTAGCAATGATCCACAGTAATGTGTGTTGCTGTAAAGTGTGATCCAGGCATAGCTTTTTTGCACTGTGGTACAAACCTTGTAATGTGTCATATGTTAGTATGATATGCAAATATATCAATGCAAATGCACCTATTTGTATGGCCACTTAATTTTAGCAGCAGTATCCATATGTTGGAGATTAATGAAGATAAATTCACTGTCCATAAAGTATATTTTTATTCCACACCCATGCAAACATCTCTAAGTCATGGTAACGTTAACTTCATACATACAAGGAAAAGTATCTTTAAAGGGGAAGGAAGAGGAAAATCACAAGCACATATGCCAATGACACTCTCACAGCTAGGTGTATGTCCAGCTGTCATTGTGCAAAATCTCCCTCGGGGTGGATAGCCTGGAGTACTACGGCAACCCTGGAAGATAAGAGGAATGTGGGCGGGCCGTTTCCTATCCTGGCTATCCATCCACAATTTAGAATTGATTGTTTCTCTCCATGCTTTCTGCTCGCAATCTGAAGCACCAAAGGACCATGTCTTCCTTACTTCTCTTGTTTCTTCTCCTTATCTGATGGAACCGCTCCACTGGTATGTGGGAGGAGACCCTCAAGGGCACATCTGCTTCTGCTAAAGAAACAGTGACAGAGGCCCTATTGTTATTGCACTTACACCCTTGATCCAAACAAGTAACAAGCACACTTTTCTCACTTTCCCTTGGCAGCCATACAGCATGGTGGAAGCATCAGCCATGGTGAGTTTGGACCAGGTGGGAAGGGCAATTTGGGACAAAGTGGTGGGGGGAGCACTAGGGTATCAGTACAAATGCAGAGGGCTACTCTTCAGAATACTGTTACCGTTTTCCACAGGTGAGGGTGATTGTAACTGATATCTCACTCCTGAGGGTAACCAAGGCTGAAAGGGTGCAGCTCCTACATGTGTGTGGCTGCAGATTGGGTATGTATGCTGCTAGCCTGTGTGCCACAACGGCTCCTGGTGATGTAATTGCCACATGGCACTTCACCATTTCCTACTGTGGGGGAAAAAACAAGGCAGCCCTATCATGAAACCTTCAGGGAAATTGCCTCATTTTTTCCTGCTGCGGCATATCCACGCTGACTGCACTATGCATCAAGCTCACGCCATACCCCACCATTGAAGGCTTTGGTTTGTTTTTCTGTAACAAAGGATATGTCTGAGATCCCATGAAGGGGGAGGATCTTGGAGCCCGGGCTCCAGCCCAAGCCAGAATGTCTGCACTGCAATTTGATAGCCCCACAGCCTAACTCCCACAAGCCTTAGTCAGCTGACCCAGGCCAGCCATGACCATGCCTTGGGTTTTTACTGCAGTGTAAATTTTCAATGATCCTCTCAGATATCATCTCCCCTGCAGGCCAAGGAACATAGAAGACAAACAACAACTAATTCATTGTAATAATTAGACATGGGCCTGAACCAAATCCCTATGCCCTAACACTCTCCCAAACTTTGGTGTGGTGTCATTATCCATATCCAGTTCTGAATCTCATGGTAGTGACCTGTCTGTATAATTGGCTGAACCATAACTGCCTGATGTGTATTTGGAGCAAAGGGGTTGAAATCCAAATCCTAACCTGAAGTGGGTATATTGATGTTTTACATGTATATAGTGCTTTTCCTTCCCAAGGACACCAATATGTTTCTGAAAGTCCATTCACAATATTAAATTGCACTTGTGATCTCAGCAATACTAACTTCCAAGATTTTTTGCCACATAATCCTGGGCACTTAGCCAGGTGATCCTACTATGTGAAGTTATTACTTGCCAGTTCTTCCCCCTACTAGAGTCCTATGGCCCTGTCTAGTGTAACAATATTTACCAAAAGGGAACACGGGACACCATCTGGGGCTAGTCTGAGGCCCTCCTCTTCCCTTCCCCCATGTGGGACTGGCCTGAGGTCCCGCATGCTGGGCTGGCCTGAGCTGCTTCCTCACCCAGCCCTCCCCCAACCCAGGGACCACCTGCACCACTCACCCGCCTCGGCCTGTGCTGCTGACACCCCCCAGGCCCATGCAGGGTTGTCCTGAGCTGCACACCCAAGCCCTCCCTCCTTCCGCACGGGGCTGGCATTGCCCCACACCTCACCCTCAAGTTCCTCTGTGCCCCACTAGGGGTTGCACCTGACTTTTTTTGCAAAACTGGATATACTGATCAAGTTGGCAAGAGCAAATGGGACAAATGCCCAATTTTGCCAAAAAAGTGAGGACAGCCAGGACAGGGCTTAAAAAAGGGACTGTCCTGGCCAAAATGGGACGTATGGTCACCTGATTTCCTATGAAGCCCTGACGCTTCCTTGTTCACGGGGAAGTGCTTCCTTCGGGGCTTAGGAGCATGACACAGCACTGCAGCCATTGCTTTCCACCGTCCTCTTTTTCAAGTCCTTTACTCCCCTCCAAACAATGGAGGAGAACAGCTGGCCCTTGTAGCCTAGTCAGCATCATATTGTTTTCTTGTGCTACATGCTCTCTGAGGAAATAATGCACTTTTCCTGTGTTATGGTGAGCTGTGCTGTACACAATATTCCATATGGGCCCTGACATAATATCTGCTACCTTATATAGAAACGGTATCACTTTTTTTGTTTTAGATTCTGTCCCTCTGTTAATATAACCTAGTATCTTATTGGCTTATTTATTTATTAAAGTGTTGCTGTATCCTGAGCTGAAGGTTTCTATGATTTTTACATAACCCCTAGATCTTTCCCCTGATCTGTATGCGGATCCATTATGGCTCTCTTTTAGCACATATTCCCCTGTGGGGGAGCACAGCAAGTTTTATTCACGTTATTTAAGTATGGTTATTTTGTATTCGGATAGTATTACTTTCCAGTCAGTTTTATAACAGAATACTCATTTAATGCTGGGGGTGGGGGCACAAAGAGAAGGGGATGTTGTTCATAGCCTAGGTTTCTTAGCTGTCCCTATGTTTCTAGGCCTTCCAGCAACGAACTAGGTCAGTGGGGCCCTCTACATCAATGCATCTTTTTAGGCACTGTACATCGCATGCTTTTATTCCTACTGTACAATGTGTTCTTGTGTAATTACAAATGTATGTTTCCCATCACCACAAAGACTTCACATTGCTCAAAGCAAAACTTTCTTCAAAGGCTTTAAACTGTTGAAGGGGAGGCCCCCTTCTGAGAGCTACGATTGCTTGGGGTGATTCCTTCTTTAACTCATCCACAGTAGAACCATCAGCCAAATTCAACTGGCCTGCATCACACCGTGTCTGAACTGGCCCCAGGGTTGCATTTCAGCTTTGGAAAAGGGCATCTCTGAATTTTTAAATGCAAACTGGGAAAAAAAAAAGCATTGCACTCTGTTTGTCACAACAGGACACGACGGGCTGGAACCATTTGTTGTTGTTCTTCTTCAGCTAAAACCTAGGGGAAGAAAACTGATTCTCTGATAAGATGTTTCCCACACTGGATATTTTCATTCATTAGCTGCAGCATAGAGAAATAAGGTTATTTGTTAGTGGCAGGAAGAGCTAAGCTGGAGGAAAATGGGAACATATATATATGGAAAGCAAGGGCATGCATTAAATATTAATAGGAAAGGGCCAGATCCTGAAAACTTCCTACTGTGTATAGCACTTATTACCAGGAGTAATCCATTGATGCTAATGCTTTTATAATAGTCATTGGGACTACTCATGTCAGTGAGTTGTAATAAGTATTTGTAGTATTGGGACTCACATTCTAGAAGTGTGTAAGACTAAAAAAGTGTGGACACTAGAAACTTATACTTTTAATGCGTATGTGCACACACACTCAGAGTCATAAGTGATGGTATTTAAACATATAGGTGGAGGTAGCCACACTATTTTTAAATGTTGCCTAACATTTTCCATTATAATCCTCTATTTTCACAACTTTAGTAGTACTAATGTACTTATATGACCCCATCACTGTCATATCTCTGCACCTACAATTTTTAGTATATCTACCCTTATAAAACCCCTGTGAGGTAGGAGGAAAAAAATCTATTAATACCATTTTTACAGATGGGGCATAGAAAGACTAATGTACTTAGGCACCAAATTTCAGTTAGGCACCTAAGTATCTTTGACGATCTGGGCCTAAGGTCACACAGGAACCCTCTGATAGATCTGAACCCAGATCTCCCCAAGTCTAGGCTATATCCCTAGTCACTGGGCCATCCTTTCATAGAATCATAGAATATCAGGGTTGGAAGGGACCTGAGGAGGTCATCTAGTCCAACCCCCTGCTCAACGCAGGACCAATCCCCAACTAAATCATCCCAGCCAGGGCTTCATCAAGCCTGACCTTAAAAACCTCTAAGGAAGGAGATTCCACCACCTTTCTAGGTAACCCATTCCAATGCTTCACCACCCGCCTAGTGAAAAAGTTTTTCCTAATATCCAACCTAAACCTCCCCCACTGCAACTTGAGACCATTACTCCTTGTTCTCTCATCTGGTACCACTGAGAACAGTCTAGGATCCATCCTTTTTGGAACCCCCTTTCAGGTAGTTGAAAGAAGCTATCAAATCCCCCCTCATTCTTCTCTTCTGCAGATTAAACAATCCCAGTTCCCTCAGCCTCTCTTCATAAGTCATGTGTTCCAGCCCCCTAATCATTTTTGTTGCCCTCCGCTGGACTCTTTCCAATTTTTCCACATCCTTCTTGTAGTGTGAGGCCCAAAACTGGACACAGTACTCCAGATGAGGCCTCACCAATGCCAAATAGAGGGGAATGATCACATCTCTCAATATGCTAGCAATGCCCTACTTATATAGCCCAAAATGCCATTAGCCTTTTTGGCAACAAGGGCACACTGTTGACTCATATCCAGCTTCTTGTCCACTGTAACCCCTAGGTCCTTTTCTGCAGAACTGCTGCTTAGCCACTCGGTCCCTAGTCTGTAGCAGTGCATGGGATTCTTCCATCCTAAGTGCAGGACTCTGCACTTGTCCTTGTTGAACCTCATCAGGATTTTTTTGGCCCAATCCTCTAATTTGTCTAGGTCCCTCTGTATCCTAGCCCTACCCTCCAATGTATCTTCCACTCCTCCCAGTTTAGTGTCATCTGCAAACTTGCTGAGGGTGCAGTCCACGCCATCCTCCAGATCATTAATGAAGATATTGAACAAAACTGGTCACAGGATTGACCCTTGGGGCACTCCACTTGATACCAGCTGCCAACTAGACATGGAGCCATTGATCACTACCCATTGAGCCCGACGATCTAGCCAGCTTTCTATCCACCTTATAGTCCATTCATCCAGCCCAGACTTCTTTAACTTGCCGGCAAGAATACTGTGGGAGACCGTATCAAAAGCTTTGCTAAAGTCAAGGAATAACATGTCCACTGCCTTCCTCTCATCCACAGAGCCAGTTATCTCCTCATAGAAGGCAATTAGGTTAGTCAGGCATGACGTGGCAATTAGGTTAGTCAGGCATGATGTGTGAGAAGCTCTATGCTGACTGTTCCTGATAATTTTCCTCTCCTCTAAGTGCATCAGAATTCATTCCTTGAGGACCTGCTCCATGATTTTTCCAGGACTGAGGTGAGACTAACTGGCCTGTAGTTCCCCAGATCCTCCTTCTTCCCTTTTTTAAAGGTGGGCACTACATTAGTCTTTTTCCAGTCATCCGGCACCTCCCCCGATCGCCATGAGTTTTCAAAGATAATGGCCAATGGCTCTGCAATCACAACCACACTCCTTTAGGACCCTCGAATGCAGCACATCTGGCCCCATGGACTTGTGCTCGTCCAGCTTTTCTAAATAGTCCTGAACCACTTCTTTCTCCACAGTGGGCTGGTTACCTCCTCCCCATGCTGTACTGCCCTGTGCAGTAGTCCAGGAGCTGACCTTTTTCGTGAAGAAAGAGACAATAAAAGCATTGAGTACATTAGCTTTTTCCACATCCTCTGTCACTTGCCTCCCTCATTCAGTAAGGGGCCCACACTTACCTTGACCTTCTTCTTGTTGCTAACATACCTGAAGAAACCCTTCTTGTTACTCTTAACATCTCTTACTAGCTGCAACTCCAAGTGTGATTTGGCCTTCCTGATTTTACTCCTGCATGCCTGAGCAATATTTTTATACTCCTCCCTGGTCATTTGTCCAATCTTCTCATGGATTTAGTCACCCAGTCTGAAACTTTCTGTGCGTGATCTCTGCCTCATTTGCAAGAATGGGGTTACTAAAAAAAGAGTTGTTTAAAAAATAGCTTTGGTTCCTCAACAGTTTGGAGTAGCAACTTGAAATTTGACATGAGGATAGACTTGCAGTCAGAGATAACTCCCTAGATGGACACTTGATTTGGAATAAGAGCACTGTATAAGCTAAACCAGGAATATATATGCATTCTTATTCCAGAATAAGACTGTCCATTATGGGGAGTTATACAGTATAACTATAGCAATATAATTATACTGATATAATTATGTTAGTAAAATTCCCCCTGTAGAGAAGCCTTATCCCTTTGAGGCTAATGGTGAATTTATACAAGCTACAAAGGAGGAAGGATAGCTTGTGAACATCAGCTGTTGGCAAGAACTGAATGAAGGAGCCTAATGGGAACAAGAGGCACTGTCTGTGTGTTACAGTTTACCAAGGTGACATCTTTACAGGGTTGTTAAAATTACTCTGAAAGCATAATCTGTTATAAACTAC
Organism: Trachemys scripta elegans; assembly: GCF_013100865.1. Classification (NCBI taxonomy): domain Eukaryota; kingdom Metazoa; phylum Chordata; order Testudines; family Emydidae; genus Trachemys; species Trachemys scripta. The sequence goes on from NC_048299.1 coordinate 256,750,836, forward strand.
TGATTATGGGATCAAAATGTCACTGGTTACATATGACTGTTATTTTCCTGCAGAAGAAATGTATCAATGGATTACTTTTACCAAGTCATTCAGAATAATACTAGTGAAACAAGATGTCATTCCAGTTATTTTTTTATTCTTTATTCCAGTTAGATGTTAAGCTCTTCTGAGCAAGGACTATCTGTTACTATGCATTTGTATAACTATGATGGCATCCCAATCTCAGTTTATTATTTGTATTGCAGAAGTGCCTAGGATCTCCTGTCATGGTCTAGGACCCCTCTGTGTGAGAAGCTCTATAAACAGAACAAGGAGATGGTCCCTCTCCCTAAGAGCTTACAACCTAACTAAATCTGTAGATATTACTGTAATACAAATAATATTAACAATAATTAATACTGCTTGTCACACACACACTGGTAGAGCCTCCCCCTGCCCCCAGGCAGGACACTCACCAGGCTATTGTGTTTGGGGTCCACGTAACTGGGCCCCGTGTATTTTAAGTTCCATGAGTCTAAACAGAGTCCAATCACTGCCCATGGCTGGGGTCTCTAGGCACAGTTTCAGGTGCGGATCCTCTGTTTAGCACCTCTTTGGAGAGTCACGGAGACTGCCCAGCCCCTGGCACTATTGTTGTCCCCTCAAAGTCCCCTGTAGCTTAAGCACGCACTATCTCAGAGCTCTAACCATCCAGATATTCTGGGTTTACAGTTTAACTCTTCGGGGGCACATGACAGCAAAAGCCAACAGCCACACAGATAGAATTGCATAGTATTCTAAAGCAAATTATTCTTAACTTAGCACAAGAACTACACAGATCTAGACAAAATAATAAACACATCTAAACACATTTCCTTGCCTCTATTTCCTGACTATTCTGGAGAGTTCTTTGGCTTGTGGAAGAGTGGAATCCCAGCTCTCCCTCCTGCACATTGCTTCTCTTCAGCATCATGGAGTCTCTCCCTCACTCTGGCCTCTGCAGTCAGTGACCTTTCATTCTCCTGTCCTAGATTCAACTTCTTCTGCTTCTCCTTTCTTTTCAAAATGGCTGGTGAGAGACCCGCTCTTCTATGACTTCCCATCCCCTTTGTCAGGTGACCTATTCAGCCTCATTAGGTGATCAAAATCCCTCATCAGGTGATCCATTGCTGACCACTTGGGCAGAATGGTTCTTATGGGATGTAGTCAACAGTTTGTCCAAGGTGGCTCCCATGCAAATAGAGGACCATTAAAGTTTAATGACCTTCTGTTGTTAGTCCTATGCCAACAGCCCTTGGAATTTCAGTCCAACATGGAGGTAAAAGGACAACAGAAAGGGCAGCAAGCCCCACCTTCATAATGGAGTTCATACTGTGACACTGATACACATGAATAGTTCATAATCTCAAACAGAATTCATAAGTTGTGCATCGACAGATACTCCAAATCATCACCCTACCATTACCAACTTCTGCTTCAAATCTACATTAACTGCTTTCTCCATACAAAAACCACACATATTTTTAAAGTGATGATAGCCAGTGATCCCTTTGTTAAAACATAACAAAATAAAGCCTCTCATATTGGGGAATGAGATAGATAGTTTTACAAAGGTGTCCGCACCCTGCTCCCTAGGCTAAACAGGCATTAATCGTGGTATTAGAATGCAGAGGAATGTATAGGTAATAAAAATTTGCTTACACTTAGGTACTTAAAAAAGAAAATTCCACTCACAAAATAGCTCCTTCAGCATCTGTGAATAAGGTCACAGTTGAAATGGAAGAATGGTGTAAAACAAGTGAAATTGAGATCCGAATGAGAGTCAGTGGCTGAGAATTCTGTTCAGAGCAGGATGAGTATTCTACTCCCCATTTAGGGCTTGATCCAGCACCATTTATGTCACTGATAGTTTTTCTATCAGAAGCAGGATCAAGTCCCTAATATACAAGGAATGGAATAATTCTGCAGACCATATGATATTAGTATTTTTTTCTTAAAGGAACCCTCAAAAATTGTAGCCTGTTTCATTTCCACATGGTATCAAAGAAATTTCAGGCTCATGGTATTGGTGTTTGGAAAGTGTTTATTTTATTTCTACCATATCCGTGACTGAGCAGGTCTAGATCTGAATATATACATTTTTTGAGGGATGGAAAATATTTGTAGCTTATGATGTTAGGATTAAAAAGAACAAGATTCAGTTGTAAAGACCCTTCAATTATACTTCTGCTGAGCAGAATCCTTGCAAGGAGATATATGCAAACTAGAAGAGGAATTTCATCTTTAACTCATTAGTTTTCCATGAAGAAACCACATGGCTGGACATTAAAGCACAGCTCTATCATTCAGTACAAGCTGTGCTTTCATTTTTTTCTGAACGAGAGCAGACAGCAAACTTTATTCTATACATGCTCTGATTTTAATAACATAATAAAAAAGCTTAAAAATTAAAATGAATTGAAGTCAATAGGAAAAAATCAGAGGCCACAAGTAGGTTCCAATATATACTGCAGTTTGGGTTTTAAACTTTTCTCTCAGGAAGTTTTTCTCAACTCTGCCCTGAATACTATCACAGACGCTTTCTTCACGACAGCTAAAATTGAAAAAAGAAATCATTTAAAAGGGGGTAGGAGGGAAGCGGGAAATCTCTGAATTATCAGGTCCTTTGACATTTGCTATTATTTTCTATATAAAAACTTTGACATAAAACCCATCCCTTGTATAGCTGACTGGGTGTCAAGATAGGGAATAAACAGTAAAGTCCTAAATCATTATTTGCTCTAAGCTAAAAATAAATGTAAAATGTTCTAAAGTTTGACAATCTGACCTCTTTTAAGGTGATGAATGGATTTAGCAATTTCGGAGCAGATTGACATTTCAGAATATCACATCCAATATACAGCCTATTTTTTCATCCAATATATTTTTATTTGAACCATTGTCCTTTTGTGTAGCAGGACTTTTTTTTAAGCCACAAGAAATGTTGTTCTCTTTTAGGGGTTCTTTGTCAAGGTCCTATCCATAGATGTACTGTTGCTATTGTCATTACTGAATTCAATAGGTTGGCACACTTCAGCATCTCTCAAATCTCAAATGCTTAACAGTACCCACTCGATATATAATATCATGAAATTCTGTGCTACTTTATTTCAGTGTTGTATCATTCTGATGATAAAGTATGGTATTTGGGCAATTCTGTCAAACCTGCATCCTAAAGTTCTAAAATAACATTACAAAATTATCCCATGTGGGGAATCAGCCTCAGGAAAAGATGTGAAGACCGCAGTTCGTCATTGGTTTAGCGCTTTCTTGGTGACACGTTTCTACAACTCCTATTGCTTCCCATGTATTAGCTCCTATGCACTCTGAGGAAATGCTGAGTCCACTTAGTCGATTTTGAATGCCCAATGCTATGGCCACAGTGTGTTTGCCACAACAGTTGGCAATGAGTAGATAATGGGTTGCTCTGTGCTTTTGGTGTGCTATAGCGGAAGTCCTTCAGGAAGTGTAGAGATGCCACAGTTCTTGTACACTCTAGATACAATCTTTGGTTTCCTATGACACATTTCATGTTGGGGGCAGAAACACAGTACCCAGGACAGGGCAGTCTCAGGCTGTAGCCAGACAATAGTAGGAAGTTTTGTTACCTCATTGCTGTAAATAGTTCCCAGGATCACCAGAACCTTGGTAGAAATGGGGTTGGGTGGGGCCACGAGGCCCCATCCCCTCTGTGGCCCTGCCCCTGCTCCTCCTCTTCCCCCGAGGCCCTGCCCCATCCATGCCCCCATCCCCTGGTCCTCCTTTTCCCCCGAGGTCCCGCCCCCTGTCTGGCCAGAAGCCGGAGCCAGGCTATGGTAAGAGCCTGGGCCACTATAGACGGCACCAGACCAGGGGCGCCGGAATAGTGGGGCCAGGGGGCCATTGTCATATCCTTGGGGGCAGCAGGTTTAGGAAAAAATCACTTGAGACCAGAGAGCAGCCAGCTTACAAAGCAACCATTTATTTACAGACACTCACTGAGCTGGCCAGACAGTTGGAACTGGCTGGCTATCCCCTAATAATCTAAATCAGTTGCCATAGGAACAAAAACCACGACAACCAAATACACAACAGCCATGGCTCTCCCACTTTTTGCAAAGTGGCCCATCCACTTTTCACCATAGGCCCCATCCCCACCCCACCTGTTCCCCTGAGGCCCCGACCCCTCAGCCAGGCCAACAGCTGAAGCCCACCTGGGGAGCCCAGGCAGCAGTAGGGCGCCATGCCATGGACCCTCCACCTGCCTGGGGTGGGGGGCTGAGAGCAGCCCCCGTCCCATGTCCTTCACCATGGGCCCACTTCCCAGGGCAGATGGAGGGTCTGTGGCTCCCCACACTGCCTACGTGGCTCTTACCATGGAAAGGCTGCAGCCCCCCAGCTGGAGCCAGGTTGGGGAAAGAGCCGTGTGGGCAGCTGTGGGGATCTATGGACCCTCCTACTCTGGGCAGGGGGTCCACAGGACAGGGACATGGGCCAGGGACTGCTTTCGGCCCCCCATCCTGGGCAGGTGGAGGGTCCATGGCTCTCAGCCCATTCCAGCTTCTGGCTTGGCCAGGGGCGGGACCTCAGGGGGAAGAGGCAGGGCAGGGCCATGGAGGGGCTTGGGCCTCTGGTCCCCCCAATTTTGGGAAAGCTCCACCACCCTTGCCCCAGACCGTCCACATGCCCTTGGTGGCCTGCCCAAGGAGGTGGGGACATGGGCCAGGGGCTGCTCTTGGGCGCCCCAGCCTCCTGCCCAGGGCAGGTGGAGGGTCCGGGGCTCCCCACAGTGGTGTAAGGTCCCTGGGCAGCTCTTACGATGGCCTAACTCTGGCTTCCAGCCTGGCCAGGGGGCGGGGCCTTGGGGAAAGAGGAGGAGTAGGGGTGGGACCACTGAGAGGGGCTTGCACTGGGAACAGGGGCTACATTTCACAACAGGGTAGCTCCCCCGCTGTGAAACACAGCCCCTGCCTGTGCCCCTCTGCATCTGCTCAAGACTTGTGGTTTCGGGGGGGGGGGCGGGGGCGGTAACGTGGCCTCCTACCCCCAAACTACGCCCATGTTAAAAAGTGGGCAGGCAAGGCCCATGGCTCCCTGTCCCCCCTCCACTGGTTCTGGAGCCTCTGATTGTTCCTGTTCATAGTAATGGGTTTATCTTGACACCAGTGTGCTCATCCATCAGACACAACTCTTAGAGTCCTCAGACATTCTGGAGAGGGTAGAAAGGGGGTTCTCCTCCTTCTGACATCCCGGGAAGGAGTTCTCACTCAGCCAGAATTCCTCCTGTTCAGCTCGTGGCCTTGGAGAGATAGCAACTTACTGTCCTAGAAGGAAGCAGGTCCTTTAATTCCTAGTCATATGGCTGACCCCAGTGCAGGGACACAAAAAGTGGGAATAGGGGAGGGAGAGCAGAGGAGGAAGAGACAACAGCTATGAGGCTCTACTCTGCATAGATGGGTCCTCTGCCAAGAAAGGCAGTATTGCCAACCCCAATGTTCAAAAATCATGAATCAGGCTCACAGGGGTGAAAGTAATAATAAATTCTTACCAGTACAGGGGCTGGCTCTGGCCCCCGGAAGGGGTGGGCCTCTGGTGGAAGAGTCGGGGCCTCGGGCAGAAGGGGCATGGCCTCAGTTGGAAGGGGCAGGGCTGGGGGGGGTCAGTCTCCCCCAGCCAGCCCATCCACGCTGCCTAGCCACTGCCCTCTGGGGCTCCGGCGGCAATTTAAAAGGGCCCAGGGCTCTGGCCGCTGCTGCAGTAGCAGCAGCAGTGGCCGGGAGCCCCGGGACCTTTTAAATCACTGGCTCTGGCACAGTTCCCTTTTGTCCCTCCCCCCGCATCGGTGGCCTGGAGGGGCAAAAGGGGCAATGACGTTCAAGCACTGCGGCAGCGCTTTAAGGACACTCAAAGCGCTGCAGCGGCAGTGCTTTAACGTTGCTGCCCCTTCCCAACCCCATCGGCGGCCCTGCTGGTACGGACCCTACCGACAGGGCCGCCGACGGCGGGAGGCAAAAGGGGCAGGGACGTTAATGTGTTGCCTCGGCAGTGCTTTAACATGGGCTGCGTACGGGCCAGTACAGGCTTCTTACCGGTACACCGTACCGGCCTGTACCGGCTCACTTTCACCCCTGCAGGCTCACCAAAAGTCACGAGATTGGCTTTAAAATCACAAGATAATGTAAAAATAATAGATTTAGTGTTCCTTTTATCTGCCTTCTATTTTTTGAGCCTTCATGGTGCACTGGGGTCATATTTTGAAGGTTTCCCCACAGCCACAAGGGCTAGAAACATATTTTTTCTTTAAGAATGAAGACAGAAATCATCACATATCCACTCGACTCCAGGAGCTGCGGCTTTAAGGAAAACAATAATAATCATGAGATTCATGAGAAAATCATGAGAGTTTGCAACACTGGCAGCGGACTGAGGGAAAATTAATTCAGCTTCTAATGTATTAACTCCAGACTGATATTTTGTTTTTTCACATGTACCCATTTTAAATTGTCGCAATGAAATGCCAACAAAACATAATCGAATGCCAGGGAAATTAATAAAATGCCAAAAACATTTAGTGAAAGAGCAGTGGGAAATATCTTGCTATCCTTTGCATGCACATACAGAAAAGGAGCAGAGAGTGTGGTAAAAGGGAAGCTACAGACATGAACAAAGTGTATTGATTCGTGAAATTAAAAAGGCAGTTTTTAGAAAGGCCAGCCAGCCCATCAGTAGTTTTAACTTAAGCTCACCATCCTTTGCATGGCAAATATTCAGAGGAGGCTCTGATCCTGGCCTGGAACATTGTATCCAATATGTTAGGCAAAAACAGGCTTTCCATAATCAGGAAGTCTATCTGTATAACTTTCTTCATGTCTATAGACAGATATAGTATAACACAGCATAGCTGACATAAGGCTTTATTGGGATATGGTTTGAGATGGTTACTTTACAGAAAAATGATGAAGTCAAGAATGAGTTAGGCAGGTCATCACAAACTGGGGCCAAGAACATACCCCAATCCCCATATGTCTATCCATGTATTTATATGACCATTATCAACAGAGTATTTGAGGGTAGAGTGGTATTATCCCCATTTAATAGATGAAGAAATGAGGCCCAAGATAGATTAAGTGATTTGCCTAAGGCTGCAGCAGAGCCAAGAACAGAACCCAAATCTTCCAAGTTCTTATGTGGGGACTTAGCTTCTAATTAAACTTCCTTCTTGTGGCCAGTACCAAGGCCTTCTCTAGTCTCCTCATTGGTCTTTCAGCTTCTTCTCTTGGGTTCACCTGCTTCAGCCTGATGGCAACACAATTCAGTGAGATGAGAAAGAGCAGAGCTGTGCTCTCGACTGAGAGTGAATGGTAAGTGTAGGTTCCAGAAACTTTCTCTCTCCACACCTTCTCTGCGAGATTATGAGGTTTTATTGCCTGTGGGGGGGGACACACGTGTGGGACAGTATGCAGACAACAGTAATATTAAAAAAAACCTCAAGATTTATTAAAAGCAGACAGAAAATCAAATTAAAACAAAAGAAACAGTTTGCTTGTCATATCTAGATTAGCCCTTCTCTTAAAATAGATAAGGCATTTTCAGTTTAGTTACAGAGAAAAAAAAGTGAAATACCTTGAAAGTAATCCTCTCTGACCAAACTGTCACCATCACCTTTTCTCTAGAAATCTATTCCTCAGTTGTGTGACCCGGGGATTTGTTTTTCAAGTCTCCTCTTCAGACTCTGTCTACTTGTCTGGATATTTTTTTCTTGGCCATCCGTGCATCTCCCAAGGGTTAGAGGCCATTAACCTATCACATTGATATTTCATTAACATTTACACAGATGAGTCTGTGATCAGCAGACCCATTGGAGAGCAAGGTCCCAGGAATATTGCCTCCTAATTATCTCTGGGGGTTTTGTTCACCCTTCTTGTCTCCAGGGCTGGTATGTCACAAGTCCCAATGATTTTCATTTCTTTAAGTATAGTGATTAGCTGTTGATTTGTACAGTTGTTCCTTTGTATAGGAATCAGCTCATGCTGACCCTCCAAGATGCATACGATAATCTTCCTAAATTTGAGAGCTAGGTGCGTCTGCTGGGACTCGGGTCTTCAGCACTGCACCTGCTGAAGCCCCAAGTCCTGGCAGGCACCTCCCATGGGGCTGAAGCCCTGAGACCTCTATCTCTGCAGAACAGAAGCCCCTAGCCCCACCACCCTGCTGTAGGACAGAAGTCCTGAACTCCCCCAGCCCCAGTCTGGTAGGTGGAGATATTGGTGGGGTGTCTCCGCGAACTGCCCTTTAACTGTAAAAGAGCTACATCCGCATCACGAGCTGCAGTTTGGCCACCCCTGCCATAAAACATACATTATTGACAGACCTTAGATCTTCTGTCATATTCCCAAATACCATATTTTTCAGTTATGGCACATATCTGGGAACATTTTTAAAATATAATTTTTATTGATTTTGAAATTAATGGTGCTATTTTAGTGCCCCTTCACCTGTCAATTGACGTTACTTTTTCTCCCCCAATTAGTTCCCCAGCTCCTCTTCCCTCCCCTGGCTTCCTCTTGAGTCAGAAATGGAGTTAAGCCATTCCCTAACTCCCCTCATCACTCCCCATCTATAATTGTAAGGATGTAAGATCAAGCATTCAAAAAAATCAGGAAATTCCAGTAGTGTTAACTCAGTCACCATGCATATCCTGTGTATTTTATGGCATACATTAATAACAAAGAGTAATATAGTGGGGCCATTAACGTGGATGTTCCCCACCTGCAGTAGTAAAATTTACTGGTTTATTTGAGGTATTTACCATTCTAAGTATAAGGAATACTCCAAACAGAGTGGTAAAGGTAATTACTTTGGTACAGTATGCGTCAGTTTGTTAATGATGCCAACTGCAAATTAAGATTTACACTGAACGAAGAAAAAATAAAAAATATAACTGATGTGTATTGTGGGAGATTGCACTTAATGCATGTTTTTATTAGGTTTTATCTTTAAAAATTCCCCAAATTAACAGGAGAAAGAACATGAAAATCTAAAGATGATCAGATATTGCAGGTTACAAACTCTGCTGGCTCCATTAGACGTTAATGAGGCAACTCCTATAAAAGCTACTGATTCAGGCCCATAACAGCTGTGCACTCAAATTCAGTGCACTGATGTTTAAGTGGACGCCAATAGACTTAAGGATATTTTCTGCCATGCTTGCTCGTTTATGTTTTTTTAAAACGGACCCATCTTTGTTAAATCAACTCCCCCCCCTTTTCCCCCTCCAAACAATGAGCTGCCATTACTGAGGACTATGCCCATGCCAACACTGCAGCCTCGGTTATTTTCCCTGTAGCTCTATCTAGAACAGAGTGTGTATAATGGTTTTATTCCACCCTCACTGTGCGTTTCAAAAATAATGTACATGTGGAAAGAGGGATTATAATCGTAACTCACTTGCAACTTTAACCTGAGTGGGTTCTACCAAGTGCCTTCTTGTCTTCACCAGGATTTTAGCTCATGTTAGTTACCATGTGTCAGCTAACAAGAGTGAAGAACACACCTTTTTTTCCTAGCAAAGACATAGCCTATAACGCATTTGGTCTGAAGGCCTCATTTTATATGGTTGCAGGCAATTTATTCTGTTCAGCACTATGTGAATTTGCACCTCTTAACTTTCACTTCAATTTTTAGGAGAGAAAAACTTCCGAATATCAAAGCAGTTCTGAGCCATAACTGTCTAATTTCACCTAACTTTGCATTCAAAGCTTCTAAAATCACAAGGCTATTATATTGACCCAAAACCATAAGGCATCTTAGTTTCATCAAAATAGTTATGCATGTTTGCAGACTTTTAGACAAACCTTTTTCTTTCTTGAAGAGGATCAATTATTGTATCTACAATATGTATTATGTGTGAAGAAAAAGGAAAATCCAGCTTTCCATAACAGCTGTTCAAAAATCTGTGCCTGTAAAGTGACATCAAATATCGTAACATGGGGGAGGGAGGAAAGGTCAAAGGAAAGGGGAAAAAATTAAACAAGGAGAAAATGGAAGTAACAAAGAGGAGCCTCCTAAAAGCAATAGAAAATTTGAAGACTAGCAGAGGTTGGAAGCTAGATATGGGGTCATACGGTTCATTCCTGCAAGGTGCTAAGCACATTAGGCCAGAAGTATGAAAGGTACTGAGATGCATATAAGCACTAATTAGGATTTACAAAGAAACTTAAGTGATTTAAGTACACAACTCCCTTTAACTTTCAGAATAGGGATTCAGAACAGGCTCTTTTTTCTCCATCTTGAATGCTCTAATCACTGGGCTATTGGATACTATAGGACAGTGCTGTCTTTTAGTTCTATCCTGAACCCGAGTAACCTTCCCCATGAAAGTTTAGTCAAAATCATTATGTTTCCGTGAAAAGTTTAGGTTTGTTAAAAATTGGCATTTTCTAATTAAAAAAAAAACATTTAATCAAAAAATTCCCAAGCATCTCTACTAAATTCCTTTGTAAATCTGGACCTTTGGCCCCAATCCAGCAAAGCACTTAAAGATGCTTAGCTTTGAGTAGTTCCATTGATTTCAATGGGCTTGGGATCAAGTCCTTAAACCATAGCACAGTGTTGTTGTGCAGTATTAAATGGATGCTGTATTCATCCTAGCAGTGGCTGCATTTCAGAGGAAGATGAAATCATCACCATATATAGTTTGTTAATCACTTTGGGATTCTTCAGGATAAAAAAAAAAAAAAAAACATGTAGGCCAAAATTTGCAAACTTGAGTGCCTAAAGGAAGACAATTAAATTGATGTGAAGGCACCTAACTACATTAAAGATTCTCAGACACTTCAGTAATGGAGACCCCATAAGTTCCTAATGTAGTCAGCTGTATAGCTAACCAAGCAGTCTGATTTGCACAGGTGATGAACCTTGCAATTTCCATAGACTTCATCTTTCTGCTCTGTGTTGCCCTGAACATTGGACACACAATTAATCTGTTACTGATTTGAGTTTGTTTTGGTTTCAGCTTCAATCATCTCCCTGTTTCATTTTACTTTATTTGTTGTGAAAACAAACAAAACAAAAAAAAAAGAAAAGAAAAAGAAAAAAGAAAAAAAACTGATATGTTAATTTGCAGATGAAACAAACAGTTAAAGTAAAATGAGAATATTTTAGAACAGAGAGGGTATTTCTGTCAAATAAAATAGAATAATTTACTATATAATTAGATGGTTCATCAGATTTCTTACCTAAAGCATTTCTCTCTGCCACAGCCTGTTCCCACAATACACGAACACACACAGAGTAAAGATAAAAGAGTTCTGCTCTGGGTCATTGTTAAATGTAGTTTATTTCAGATGATTAGATATCAATTTCAATAAAGTGTGTTTGAAAGGTAGAAGAGTGATGACTATGCAAAAGTTTGCAACATAGATCAACTGCTTGATTAGATAGAACAGGAGGTGCCTTGTATAAAAGGAGTGGTTAGAGATCAGTACAACTACTATAAGAATAAGGACAAAGGTGTAAATTATATACATGTCACAGGTTCAGGCCTAGTTGCACCTTGTGTCCTCTACTGGTTTCTTATTGAGTACAGGCCTTAGGCCGTAAGCCATCTCTCTCCGGTAGAATTCATAGAATCAGAAGATTAGCGTTGGAAGAGACCTCAAGAGGTCATTTAGTCCAATCCCTTGCTCAAAGCAGGACCAAAATCAACTAAATCATCCCAGCCACGGCTTTGTCCAGGCAGGTTGTAAAAACCTCTAAGAATGGAGATTCCACCCCTTCCCTAGGTAACCCATTCCAGTGTTTCACCCCTCTCCTAGTGAAATAGTTTTTCCTAATATCCAACCTAGACCTCCCCCACTACAACTTGAGACTATTTCTCTTTGTTCTGTCATCTGCCACCACTTTGAACAGCTGAGCTCCATCCTCTTTGGAACCCCCATTCAGGTAGTTAAAGGCTGCCCTCAACCCCCCCACCCCCCACTCTTCTCTTCTGCAGACTAAATAAGCCCAGTTCCCTCATCTTAAGTCATGTGTCCCAAACCCCTAATCATTTTTGTTGCTCTCTGCTGGACTCTCTCCAATTTGTCCACATCCTTTCTGTAGTGGGGGGCCCAAAACTGAACACAATACTCCAGATGTGGCATCACCAGTGTGGAATAGAGGGGAATAATCACTTCCCTTGCTGGGCCGGTACAAGGAAGTTTTGCGCTCTAGGGGAAACTTCCACCTTGCGCGCCCCACCCCCCAGCCCTGCAGCAGCTCCCCGTCCCCTCCTCTGCCCTGAAGCATCCCCATCCCCCGCAGCAGCTCCCCCCGCCCCGGCCCTGTTCCCTTGATCTGCTGGCAATGCTCCTACTAATGCAGCCCAATATGCCATTAGACTTCTTGGCAACAAGGGCACATTGTTGACTCATATCCAGCTTCTCGTCTACTGTAATCCCCAGGTCCTTTCCTGCAGAACTGCTGCTTAGCCAGTCGGTCCCCAGCCTGTAGCAGTGCATGGGATTCTTCCGTCCTAAGTGCAGGACCCTGCACTTCTCCTTGTTGAACCTCATCAGATTTTTTTTGGCCCAATCCTCCAATTTGTCTAGGTCACTCTGGACCCTATCCCTACCTTCCAGTGTATCTACATCTCCTCCCAGCTTAGTGTCATCTGCGAACTTGCTGAGGGTGCAATCCATCCCATCATCCAGATCATAATGAAGATGTTGAACAAAACTGGCTCCAGGACAGACCCCTGGGGCACGCCGCTTGATACTGGCTGCCAACTAGACATCGAGCCATTGATCACTACCCATTGAGCCCGACAATCTAGCCAGCTTTCTATCCACCTAATCCAATCCATACTTTTTTAACTTGCTGGCAAAAATACTGTGGGAGACCATATCAAAAGCTTTGCTAACGTCCAGAAATATCATGTCCACTGCTTTCCCCATATCCACAGAGCCAGTTATCTCATCACAGAAGGCAATTAGGTTGGTCAGGCATGACTTGCCCTTCGTGAATCTATGTTGACTGTTCCTGATCACCTTCCTCTCCTCCAAGTGCTTCAAAATGGACTCCTTGAGGACCTGCTCCACAATTTTTCCAGGGACTGAGGTGAAGCTAACCGGTCTGTACTTCCCCAGATTCTCCTTCTTCCCTTTTCAAAAGTTGGGCACTATATTTGCCTTTTTCCAATCATCTAGGACTTCCCCCAATCACCACGAGTTTTCAAAGATAATGGCCAATGACTCTGCAATCACATCAGCCAACTCCCTCAGCACCCTTGGATTCATTGCATCTGGCCCCACGGACTTGTGCATGTCCCGCTTTTCTAAATAGTCCTTAACCTGTTCTTTCATCACTGAGGGCTGCTCACCTCCTCCACATACTGTGCTGCCCAGTGCAGCAGTCTGGGAGATGACCTTGTCTGTGAAGACCGAGGCAAAAAAAGCATTGTGTACTTCAGCTTTTTCCACATCATTTGTCACTAGGTTGTCTCCCCCATTCAGTAAGGGTCCTACACTTTCCCTGACCTTCTTCTTGCTGCTAACATACCTGTAGAAACCCTTCTTATTATCCTTCATATCCCTTGCTAGCTGCAACTCCGATTGTGCTTTGGCCTTCCTGATTACACCCCTGAAATTCTTAGTTTGGGTCCCGGGGCTACAGCATCTGTGAACCAACTGTGATTGCTCAGGTCCGACTGAGCTTGGCTATATGCAGTTCTTCTCTTTGGGATCTCTGAGCACTGGTGAATATAGTGACCCCAGCCAGTATTCTTAAAAACAAAGTATTGTTTAACCTTAACAATAGGAATTCAGCACAGCATACAAGAAAAGGGTTGAACAATCTATACTCATAATTATGTTAACTAAAGACTTAGGTAGACCTATTTTACCCATCCTCTGAAGCCTGAGGCTCAATCTCCTCCCCAACATTCTCTGCCTCAGTCTCCCCTTAACCATGTGAGCTCCTTGAGAGAGCATCTGTGTCTTTTAACACCATTGAGGCTTTGGATATTCCTACCTCAAGGACATTGAGCCCTCCTTGGAAAAATGTGTCTGGTAGGCTAAGTTGGTGGCCAAGCCAGGGGATCAAAGTGACTGTCTCTTCATTGTACCCCAAGTGTTTACCAGGAGGTGGGACTATAAGGAATCAAGCTCCTTCCTGAGTGTATTTCCTGACAAACATGATAGTGAATATATGCATACTGTACACAAAACAATAACCCAGTCAAGATACAGCATTCATAAATTATTACAGGCAACTCCAAACCTCTCACACTCTCTTTCCTGTTGCAGCCTACTGGTCTGGTGTTTTCTTACCACATTGCAGACTCCTGATTTACAAATTGTTTGGCTACTGGCTCAATGGAGATAGCAGGAGCAAACAGATACATTGTGTGTTCTTTGTATAGATATGATAATGCACCTCATGCTTGTAAGAAAGTCAACATAGGGACCATTGCAAGAAGAACCTTGTAACTAAGTTAAGTGAATAGTCTCACTGAGGCCTTCTGGAATTTATTTCATTCTAACTTCACCCCCTTCAGTTATTCCAAACTGCTGCTCCCTAAAGCATTTTTTCCCACCTATTGCTTTCACTGTGTCACCTCTCACCCTTCATCCCACCACACACATTGTGAGTCGGCTTCTTTTTAGTCCCTAGTTTGCTGCACATCAAGTTCAGACTCTTGTCCTTGTTTTCAAGGTCTTAAACCACACAATCTCCTCTGACCTAGTCCCTTTCATATGCATGCACACATACCCCAATCCAAATCGCTGCTCTGCCAATCATACTAGTCTTAATATCCTTTCCAGGTCCACCCACAAACATCTGCTTCTTTGTCCATTCACCTTTATACTTGAAACCCTTCCTCCAAAATTGATTGGTCACACTTCCACCTTCATCTCATTCTAATTGCTCCTGAAATCCCACTTCTGTCTTCCGAGTTCCCAGTATTTAGGAGTATACACAGAACAGTGGTAAATTCACTCCACTACATTAACAAATGTAAGTGAGAAAGGAAAATATTAAATGATTTGAAAAAGTTGTTCTCATAGTCCTCTGCTGTCCATGCAGATGTAATAGCTAAGTCAAATGTGACCTTTTTACATAGGTTTTAAAAGACACATGCAATGAGAGGACAAAACAAATTAGTACAACACAACCTCCTGAGTCAGGTATAACACTGGAGTGAAATGTAAGCCACTTCCAAAAATGAGATGAGAAATTTTAGAAAGTAAACAAGAAATCAATTCAGCAAAATGAATTTAAAAAATTCTGAAGAGGCATAGGATGCCAACACACCTAAAAACAGAAGAAATAGAAAGCAACAGTATAGAGTTTATGCTCATAGGACTCAGGAGGGCTAATAATACATACCGAAGAAGGAAGACAGATGCAGTGCAAAACAGTACTAAGCTTTTTCCTAACTTCAGACATATGTTGCCTACACAACTAAATAGTGGGAATCCATTTTGAAAGGCCTATAAAATTAAAAAAAGAATGAAAACATTGTGTTGAGATCTGTGGTTGAATTTGATTTTCGTTTTTTGAGTATTACATGTTTTGCTACTTATAGATCCATTTATTGGTCTTCATTGGAAGATTTAATTCAACCACTAATACCAGGATACAAACTATTGAGGGACAAGTCTTTGTGTTCAGAACTAAGGAAAGACCTTAGTATATATTGCTCCAGTATTTTTCTAATTAATGGAAAGAAACAAAAGTTATGTGGGACAGGTTACCGAGTATCAGAGGGGTAGCCGTGTTAGTCTGGATCTGTAGAAAGCGACAAAGAGTCCTGTGGCACATTATAGACTAACAGACGTATTGGAATATAAGCTTTCGTGGGTGAATACCCACTTCGTCGGATATTCCTAATATCTGACTTGTGTCCATTTATCCTTTTACGTAGTGACTGTCCAGTTTGGCCGATGTACATAGCAGAGGGGCATTGCTGGCACATGATGGCGTATATTACATTGATGGATGTGCAGGTGAATGAACCAGTAATATTGTGGCTGATCTGGTTAGGTCCTGTGATGGTGTCACTGGTGTAGATATGTGGGCAAAGTTGGCATCGAGGTTTGTTGCATGGATTGGTTCCTGAGTTAGAGTTGTTATGGTGCGGTGTGTGGTTGCTGGTGAGAATATGCTTATGGTTGGCGGGTTGTCTGTGGGCGAGGACTGGCCTGCCTCCCAAGGCCTGTGAAAGCGAGGGATCGTTGTCCAAGATGGGTTGTAGATCACTGATGATGTTGGAGAGGTGTTAGCTGAGGACTGTAGGTGATGGCCAGTGGAGTTCTGTTGGTTTCTTTCTTGGGCTTGTCTTGCATCAGGAGGCTTCTGGGTACGTCTGGCTTTGTTGATTTGTTTCCTTATTTCCTCGTGTGGGTATCATAGTTTTGAGAATGCTTGGTGAAGATCTTGTAGGTGTTGGTCTCTGTCTGAGGGGTTGGAGCAAATGCGGTTGTACCTCAGCACTTGGCTGTAGACGATGGATCGTGCAGTGTGTCCGGGATGGAAGCTGGAGGCATGAAGGTAGGCATAGAAGTTGGTGGGTTTTTGGTATAAGGTGGTGTTGACGTGACCATCACTTATTTGTACTGTGGTGTCTAGGAAGTGGACCTCCCATGTAGATTGGTCCAGGCTGAGGTGAATGGTGGGGTGGAAGCTGTTGAAATCGTGGTGGAATTCTTCTAGAGTCTCCTTCCCCTGGGTCCAGATGATGAAGATGTCATCAATGGAGCGTAGGTAGAGAAGGGGCGTGAGTGGACGAGAGCTGAGGAAGTCAGCCATAAAAATGTTGGCATATTGTGGGGCCAGGCAGGTGCCCATAGCGGTGCCACTGGTCTGGAGGTATATATTGTCACCAAATTTGAAATAATTGTGAGTGAGGATAAAGTCACAGAGCTCAGCAACCAGTTGTGCTGTGTCATCATCAGGGATACTGTTCCTGACAGCTTGTATTCCATCTGTGTGTGGGATGTTTGTGTAGAGAGCCTCCACATCCATGGTGGCTACGATGGTGTTTTCTTGAAGATCACCAATGCATTGTAGTTTTCTCAGGAAATCACAGAGATAGCTGGGAGTGCTGGTGGCGTAGGGTCTGAGTAGAGAATCCACATATCTGGACAGTCCTTCAGTGAGAGTGCCAGAGACGATGGGGCATCCAGTATTTCCAGGTTTGTGGATTTTGGGTAGTAGATAGAATGACCCCGCTCGGGGCTCTAAGGGTATGTTGATTTGTTCCTGTGTTAGTGTAGGGAGTGTCCTGAGTAGATGGTGCAGTTTTTTAGTATATTCCTCAGTGGGATCTGAGGAAAGTGGCCTGTAGAATTTGGTTTTGGAGAGTTGTCTGGCAGCCTCCTTTTGGTAGTCAGACCTGTTCATGATGACAAAAGCACCACCTCTATCAGCCTCTTTGATTATAATGTCAGGGTTGTTTCTGAGGCTGTGGATGGCATTGCGTTCTGCATGACTGAGGTTATGAGGCAAGCAATGTTGTTTTTCCACAATTTCTGCCTGTGCACATCGGCGGAAGCATTCTATGTATAGGTCCAGACTGTCATTTCGACCCTCAGGAGGAGTCCATGTGGAGTTCTTCTTGTGCTGTTGGTGGGATAGTTTCAGTGTATCAGTGCGCTGTTCAGTGTTATCTTGAACAGGG
Organism: Trachemys scripta elegans; assembly: GCF_013100865.1. Classification (NCBI taxonomy): domain Eukaryota; kingdom Metazoa; phylum Chordata; order Testudines; family Emydidae; genus Trachemys; species Trachemys scripta. Next base: position 256,768,495 of record NC_048299.1, read on the forward strand.
CTTTGGAGCAGAGCCAGGAGCTGGAGCGCGGAGCAGTAGGTTTGTGCCCGGAGCTGGAGCGGAGCCGGAGTGGAACTATTGAAAAATTTGATTGCTCAAAATCCCTGATCTTGAAAGTATTCTTTGAGTCGGAGATGGTGAAAGTAGGCTTTCAGATCACCACAGAACTGTATCATGGGGATGGTGTGGCAAAAAGAGAGTCCCCGAGATAGAACCGACTCTCCTGCCGGGTTGAGTGTGTAGCTGGATAAATTGATGATATTGCTGGGTGAGTTAGGGGTACCACTATTGTGGCCCCAAGCAGCAGGTAGGATTTTAGACAGTTTACGGTCCTTTTCCCTTTGTAGAGAGGTGTGTAATGTAGATCTCCTGTCTTATTTTAGTAAAATTCGTTTGTGTGGAAGGTTGGTTATTTATGAAAGTCTCCAGGTTGTAGAGCTCTTTTTTGATGTTTTCGTGTTTGCTGTATAGGATGCTGATCAGGTGGTTCCTCAGTTTCTTTGATGGTGTATGGCATAATCTTTCACTGTGGTCTGTGCAGTATGTGGATAGCAATGGATTTTTCACCTTCAGTCCACTCTTCCAATAGATTTCATGGAGAAAATAACTTTATTCTGCTGACAGAATGGGGGGAGGAGGGTACACTGCACGGCTGCAGTAATACAGTTCTGATGTAATATAGTGATGTCATTACTAAAACAATTTTTTAAAATTATGTTATAGTTATTACAGTGATCTTAGGACCATTCATTAGCCTTTCCTGAATCAAAATATAATAAAGAAAAAAGAAAAAGTAACAGAAGCTTAATGCATAAAGCAATAGATGTGTAAATTTTTATCCCTTTGTTCTGATATAAGTAATAATAATTGCTGTATTAATTTAAATGTCTTGCCCATTGTAATTTGTTTAGCTTTGTTTTTTTTTTAATTGAAAATTTCTATAGGACTTTTCCATAAGGGGAACAACTAATGGTGCTGGATTCATCTAGAGTCTTGGTCTAGTGTCTGAGCTGACCGATCTAAGTGAACACCAATACCAGAATAGCAAGATTAGTGTTGTCTAGCTAATCCCCCCAAAGACAGGATCCCTGTGGTGCAACCTGGAACTGGAATACTTCTGAGCCCATTGTCCCGTCAAACTGGGCTCCCTCTTACACTGTGATGCTATGACAAGCCGCTAACCTCTAGCAGGTACTGCAGTTCAACAGACATCCACAGACAGGGTCACACCCAACTGAATTACATGAATGCTTCTCCCAGCCACTCATGAACTAACAATAGAGAGGCTCCAGCCAATTCCCTCCTGCTCCCCCGCTTTAAACCCCAGAGCTGTACCATCTTGCCCTGGTCAGAAGCCTGGCCAGGGTAAGTTATTACCCAGTCTGCCCCTTCCTCAATGTGGAGAGGACATGCACAAGCCTTTGTAACTGGGCTGAGATTTCCCAAGCACTTCATCCAAAACACACTGTTTTAGGTAAAGTATAAAACAGATTTATTAACTACAGAAAGATAGCTTTTAAGTGATTATAAGTGGTAGGCATAAAAAATGAGAGAAAGTTACCAAAGAAAATAAAAGAAAAACACAAAATCTAAATCTTAAACCTTCTTACACTAGGCAGTGCTTAGATCAGCAATTTTCTCACCCCACTGGATGTTACAGTTCTTAATGCACAGGCTTTTCCTTAAACCTGGACTAGTCTCCTCAGATGACCTTTGTCTTCTCAACGTTCCTGTTGCCTCCAGCAAAGGTAGGGGAGGAGAAAGCCAAAGGCCTGCTGTTACTGTTCCCTATTTTATATCCTTAGTCCATATGCCTTGACATGTCCAGACATGTCCTAGTGGGCTTGGCAAGTCACTGGGTTGAGCAATCCCCTGGCATGGTCTTCGGCTGAGTCATAGGGTCGAGAAGTCCCCATTGTGTGGTGCTTGCGCAACTGTCATTGAATTGTAAATCCCTTGATTACAACTCCCCTGTTGATTAATGGTTGCTGAACACCCTCCTGAGTGTGTGTGTCGGGGGTCCTTTGTATGTCACTAGCAAACTTACAGCATATTTCAGTAACAGCCATACAGCAAAATTTCATAACTTCATACACACTAATGATATACAAATTTGGACAGAACAATGGGTTTCAGCAGATCATTACCTTTCATATGATGTCTTACCTGGCATGCTTTGAGTGAAATATGACAACCACATATGAATGAAAAATATGGAGGTTATACGGTGCCATTTTGAGGTACAAAGTATCAGAGGGGTAGCTGTGTTAGTCTGGATCTGTAAAAAGCAACAGAGTCTCCTGTGGCACCTTTAAGACTAACAGATGTATTGGAACATAAGCTTTCGTGGGTGAATACCCACTTCGTCAGATGCAAGTCTGCACGAAAGCTTATGCTCCAATACATCTGTTAGTCTTAAAGGTGCCACAGGACTCTCTGTTGCATTTTGAGGTATAGTGTGTCACACCCCCAAAGGCAGAATTTCCTATAAAAGAACCAGACATAATAAAAGAATGTTATTTTAGAATCATCCTGATCTTCTGTCCGAATCATTCTGAGATCCTTTGTGATATGCCTGGACAAATCATCATAAAAGCCAAAAAGAATATGTGGTCGAATTTAATATCTGGTAGAAAAATTATTCAACCCCACAAACAACAAAGTAGCTAAATAAACCAAACTACAAATGTGGTAGTATGTGACAATGTGGTCCTTTTCAAGGAGTGCATGACAAGTGAACAATAGCAAGAAATAGTGATGTGATTTGAAGCTGGACAAAAGCAGTTTAACAGTGATGAGGATTGCAGGAGGGTCAAAGTAAAAACTTGCCAATAAAAAAGTGGTGTTTGGTGAAAGTGGTAAACTATTGAATATGAATAAGAAACTAATATACATTTAATGAAATACATTATTTCTGATATGGAGGAGAATCCTTTTTGCACATGGAGCTTGAAGCTACTGCAGACCCTTCCGCTATGGTAATGAATTGGACTGATGTTCAAGTGCTCTTCTGTGAGAAAGTTAGACAACTGGTATCACCACCATGTATCATTGTTGAGAGGGGCACCCTCAACACCCATCATCTGAAAATTAAAGTTTCCTTTGAAATATAAAGACTCAGATTGAAGACCTTTTGAGTTGTAAATGTGGCCCTGTATATTTGATCAAATGCTCCCTGCTGCATATGCCCTGCCTACAGAAATAATGATGCACATTAATAGAAAATATCATTGGCGGTTTTCTTTTTTGTTTGGTTGGTTGTTTGCTCTTTCTTCACTGATCCTGTTTTAGGTACTAGTTAGCTTTGATTTCATTCCAAAGCATTTGATTTTATCTCGTGCTAAAATGTACGGACAGGACTTGAAAGGAAAATGGCAGAGTTGCTTTTTGACACTAGATTGTCTGATTCTGAAATACTAAAAAAGCTTCTGGTACTTTCCTTTACAAATTTCAATTCTAAAATCTTGTTAGTATTAATAAAAACAGCATAAAAGATGAGAGCAGAATATTGAGCGGTCCCAAGATTCTTTGTGTGCATGTGACAGTGAAAGAGACACAGAGCACATATCTTTTTTAAAAAAATCAGATGAGAGAAAGAGACATTGGAAACAGCTCAAATGTCTTGTTAAAATGGCCACTTACAGTATCTCAGCTTTTTCAAAGATCCTTCAGGGGAAACCTATTATAAGCAAAGTTTAATTGGCTAAGGACAGTGTTAGGCTGTTTGTCCAGCACTGAGCTACAATAATAAACCTTGTACTTAAGGCGGTCAGTGGTGTCTTATAAGGAGATACTGACTGTGCATTTTTAAAAGCCATTTATGTATAAGATAGTTCATTAAACTAGCCAAGCATTGTGTGTCCTTTAACTGTAGGAAGGATAACAATAGCTTCATAATAATTGCATAATATTTACTGAGATAGATTAATATTCACGAACGAAGGTAATTAAATGCTGATTATTTTTTGTAGCTGCTTAGCAACCCCATAATTTAGGTTCTGTCAGCATTTCTATTTCTCTGGGTTTATAACCACACAGTAATAAAACTAAAGAAACCCTATTTGGCTATTTTTAGGTTATAATATAATGTTTAACAGTTTTGTAAGTGTCAAAAAGTATACAACCATTGTATATACAACTATATCTTTACTCATCGAGCTGCAGTGTGTGTCTTGCTATATCTATATATGCACATAAATGTATATCTATACCTCTATATACACATCCAAAATAAGTACAGAGACCTTGATAGATATAGCAATGATTATACATACATACAAGTACTCAGTAGTATTGAAAACAAGAGAGTTTGTTTAAAAACAAGAGAGGAGTTTATAATATGAAATACGAATTTGATGGGAGGATTACAGAACCATAATCAAACTGCTGGGGCATGTGGGTGGAGGCAAGCAGATATGGCTGTATCTTTTCCAGTTGTTCCTGTTGGATAAAGTTAATAATTTCTCCATAAGTCCCATGATAGAGAGGTCTTTAAGACCATCTTAATTCCATTATCTCAGAATGACCCTTTTGCCTACCAGAATTGAGGCTGCCACTCATTTCTTGATGTTGATAGGGAGTACCAGCATATTTAGTGACCCAGGTGTTGACACCCAACCAAAGATGCCATTCCATTAATTAGGCAGTGTTTTTTACAGATATTCATAATATGAGAGGGTTTGACTTTTTGTTGTTGTTGCCTGTCAGCATTTATTCTTTACAAGACCAACCTTGTGTAAATGCTCTCAACCCTACGATATTTGTGTAACATTTTAATTGGGGATCTTAAAGGGAAGGAGCTGTAGGTGTCCTTCATTTTCTGCCAGATGTTTCCCATGTTTCTGCTGAAACAGGAGCACTTCTTTCCTCTATTTTCCTCTTCAGCTAATGCATTAATAAGACACTGGAAAAAACCGAGCCAATTGTTACAATATACCACATAGCTGACCTTGTTACCACATTTGTTAATGAAGTCCTCTTGGTGATGATGCAAGGCCAGCTGCCTCCTGTCTGTAACTGTAAGTGGAATTGCTGAAGGAGAGAGCTATGTAGCCTTGTTATCTAGCATTTATGACTATATTAAAAGGCGCATAGTCTCCTACCTTCAGTTGCAGTATGTCCTTTACCTTGGACATCCCATTTTCTAGCCACAAATATTTGTATAGGTTTAGCTTTCATTTTCAGGAAAAGGTTAAGAAACTCATGATCCTTCACACCAAAACAACCTTAATTCTAATGCCTGGATTGGATACACTCGTGGATTTTTTAAAATGTACTATTTTTCTCTTGATTTCAGTATCTAAATATTTGTAAGGGATATTGTTAAGTGGATACTATAATTTTTATGAATTGACAGGTTTTTGTTGCGGTAAAAATCCTTATAATTGCAGCTGCTTGAGAATAATGTTGTATCATCAGGAGTTGAGGGTATTTAGCACCCTGCTAGAGGTGCTCAGCATATTTACAGCCCTAGTTCCTCAACATAACTCAGATAATCTTAGCCCAGCGTCTGCTGGCTTGGTCATGGGAGAGATTTCCTTTTGGCTCACCTTGTATTAGCTATTGGCTGAGACGAACACAGATCCCAGGTTGAGTCTCAGCTGGGTTAGAGTGGTGTATCCAACACATAGCAAGTAAGGAGACTCTGCTAATTGGACAAGTCCACTCTAGTGTCTGGCTGCCAGCTGCTAGACAGGAAACCTTCTTGTGTTAGAATTACATGTTGTAAGGTTAATTCCCTGAGCACTGAGCAGGTGCTTTATAGAGCACTCTGTTGGGATTTCCTAAGAGCTCAGCAGATCCTTTGCTTGAAGTGAGAGTAACAAACTTTCAGATCCTTGCTTATGTCTGTAGTAAATAAATTATTTTCAGTTTCCCACACTCAAACTTCTTTGGAAGGGCTGAAAAATCTGCAGTCACATTATACCGTCCCCCATGTAATTCTGATTCTAACTGATATGTAAGAGTTTGTGTACCGAAAAGAGCAGTGTAGTAGTGGCCGCCTGCTAATCATCTAATTTCAAATGTATCTTTTCCTCATCTTAAATAGAACAATTATACTATCCATATAGTTTTATTGCCTCTGATAAGAAAGATTATACTTTCACATAGAGCATGTTGCAAGTGATTAGTGACATACAGGCTTTCCCAAGATGTTTAGAAACTAAAACCTGTGTGCCAGCTCCTCAGCTGATGTAACTCAGCAAAGTTGCACTGAAGTCATCTTAGGATCCAGCCTTGTAGACCTCTTACAGCTCACTATGTGCTAACATCATATGGTAGGATCCAAACATCCTCAACTAAAACTTAAGGCTTTGAGAATAAGAAATTGATACCAGCTGAAACAAATACCTTTTTAAGGTAAAAATGGGATTCAACAAAATTTAAATTTGGAGACCATAACTTGACTAATTTTTACACCGTAGAAACTCTTTTATGCCTATTAGAATCTGCATTATCTGGGGATGATAATGGACAGCATAAGGATGAATGAGAAGAAGTATGAATCTTTCTGTAAAATTCTAGTCTCTCTATTTGGAAGGGGAAATGTCAGGACTAAATTGTTAACCCCTTTGCCGCTGCAGAAGGTGGTACACCTTTAAAGTGCAAAGACTGAACATCAGCATATGCTTATGGAGTAACATTGGAAGTGCATTTTGACTAGGGTGACCATAAGTCCCATTTTAGCCAGGACTGTCCCTTTTTTTAGGCCCTGTCCCAGCTGTCCTGACTTTTTTGACAAAACTGGGCATTTGTCCCATTTGCTCTTGAGAAAAGGGGGGCCTTTGGCAGTCTCATGTGTGGCTTGAACCAACAGCTCTGGGCACAGGTGGGAGGGCTTGGGCCGGTCCTGGGCGCCAGTTGTGAGGGAGACTTCAGGTTGGCCCTGTGCACGGGTAGAGGCCAGCGTGGGGCTGGGGCTGACCCCAGGGAGAGGGGGACCTCAGCTAGGCCTCATGTGGATGGGAGGTAGGAAGGGCTTGGGCCAGCCCTGGGTGGAGGGGTGAGCGGATTGGGATGTCTCAGGGGGTGTCCTGTTTTCCCATGGTCACCCTAATTTTCACCCATGTATCTGAAGACACAATTTACACAAGAATCACAGTGATTCACCTGCAAAATTCTGTATCCTGGTAAAGTCATTAGGCCAGATTCTGCACTGTCTTGCGCTGTTAAGCCTGAGCAAAGTGAATGCAAAAGGGGTGTGTGAAATGCTACTACTTGTGTGAGTGAGTGGAGATTTCGGCTTTAAATGCACACGTGCAAATGAATTTACAAGAGGCAAAACAGCAGAGAGTCAAACACTGTGTTTTTGATATTTATTAATTTTCATCTACCCTTTGTTTTTAACATCACACTGGGATACAAAATTTCCAATACTGACAGGCTTGTGAAAATAAAGCATCGCCAGCTCAACAACAACAAGTTCACTGAGGCCTTGATTCAGCGTAACACAAGCACAAGCTTAACTTCAGTCCTGTTGGCTTTAAAGGTAAGCACTTGCTTAAGTGCTGAGTTGGGGCCATACTCATGCAACAAGTGAGAAACAGCTATTTAAGAATGGAAAAAGAGATATACACTAGAAAGTCACATGGGGATTCCCAAACTTTCCCCTTTCCCTGTCGTATATGAGAAGATTGTTAATTGTCTTTTAATTTACTTATCAGAACACCTTGTGTCCTATCCAACATAATACCTTGACTTTTTTTCAAATCACCACTGCATATTGGCACTGTTTCCTTTCATCACAGATTTCACCTTTTCTACTTAACACATCCTTCGGTTCATACAGAACTTTCTCTAACTTCTGGCTAAAAAATAATGGTAATCATAGAATATCTGGGTTGGAAGGGACCTTAGGAGGTCATCTTGTCCAACTCCCTGCTCAAAGCAGGACCAAATATTTAAAACCTCTGACTCATTCCTGTAATAGTTCTATATGACTCAATTTATTCCCTGCCTCCTTTCACTTGCACGCATTGGCTGAGATTTTGCAATTACTTACACAAGTCAGTAACTTTATACATAGCTAAACCTACTGAGTTTGGCTTATTGACTGAAATCAGTAGGACTCGGTGAGGAGTCAATTGGAAGGCCAGGTTCTAAGTGGTCATGATCCTGCAAACATTTACACACACGAATATCTTTATGCATGAGTACTCTCAATCAGTTCTAATCTAAGCCCTGATCCAGCAATTTACTCCATGCAGTTGGACACCTGAACCTATGTAGTGCCCCTTTGCCTTCAGTATGGCTCCTCACCAACTCAGACGTCTGCCCTTGGGTAGCCAGGTGCAAGATTGGGACCTTAGCCAATGCTTATGGTCCGGAATAATAAGTCAGGGATAAACATGAAATGATCACTCCTTCCAAAACTGCTTGAAAATGTCAATTTGTGGACATATTTTGTTACTATCTTTCTATTTTATTCTTTGACTCAGACCCAGCTGGCTTGGCAAAACAAGGTTTTAGTAGAACTGGTTGAAAAATAGGAGAAATTTCAGCAGAAAGTTCAGCAAATTGTGAAGCGTTTTCCATGCCTTTGTGTCTAGCAACAGTCCAACTTTTCATTTTCTGAATTGTCTGTGGAATTTTTCAAAATCCAAGTTTTTGATTTTGAAACTGGAAAATTTCCAAAAGAGAACTTTGCATTTTTGAAATAAAACAATTCCAAATTTGACATGTTCTTATTTTGAAAATAATCTAACCAATCAAAAGCTTCACAGCAGCAATACAATAACAATAGCATTAAAAAACGAGAGAGGAAACAAGCAGGCAGATTTTTCCAGGACAGCCAAACAACTTTGTCTATTTAAAGTTTCTGCCACAAATTTAAAAAATAAAATAAAATAAAAGGAAAACATTTAAAATATCCAAGTGTTTTCCCATTAAGTTCCATGTTTGAAAAAAAGGGCACAATTCAATGAATATTTTTTTCATCTGAAAAATTCAGTTCCACTTGCTTGAGTTCTTCTTTTGTACTTCCTGCTGTTATGTGAATGACTCTTCCCATGGTGTTATGATCACCCTATAATTTTGACTACTGTAAAAAAAAAAAAATCAGTGGGTTGAATTGAATATATGATATTTTTCTCTACCAATGTTATTTTGGTTTAATTTCAATTAGAATATTAACAAAAAACACTTCCTGCCCAAAATACCAGGTTGAACTATGGTTTTGCAGATGACATTCTTTCTTTCTTTCTTTCCTTCCATTTTTCAACTTTTTTCCCCAAACCATAACAAAGGGGAAATATAGCCACAGCTGTACCAAAAATATCACATTATCAGGCCAAATTCTGCTCACAATTATAACTACTGCAATGCAGTTACTCTGGATTTTGCACTAATGTAACAGTAGATTTTGGTCCAATATTATCCTCTTCTGAAATTCAAACCAAATTTTACCTCCCTAATTGTCATTTTTTAGCGTATTTACAGTCTTTCATAAGAAACATTCTTGATTACACTTTACATTGTTTTAAGGAAAAAATTTGCATTGTAAATAAATAGTCATTTCCTCAAAGTTTAAAGCTCAGAGATGATTTTATTGAGAAGAGGTAGATTTTTTGCTAATTTTGATATAATATGTACATTAAACATAGTTTTAAAAAAAATTTAGTCATATGGGAAGTAACATAAGCCAGCAGTTAGTTGATGAGACTGGGAATCAGGAGACTTGGGTTTTGTTCCCAGCTCTGCTACTTAATTTTTGTGTGACTTTGGACAAATCATTCAGGCAAACATTTTCACGCTTGGAAGCTTGAAATTAGGTACCTAAATCCATATTCAGGCATGTAAATGTGTACATAATGAAAGCTCTGGGTACTCTGATCCTCTGCGAATTAGGCCACTTATTTAGATGCCTAAATATGGATTTAGGCACTTAACTTCAGGCTTCCAAGCTTGAAAATGTTTGCTTTAACCTCTTAATGCCATCTGCAAAGTGAGAATCAAAAATTCTTGCTTCAGAGGGGTGTTCTGTTGGGTAATTAAAGATGTTTGTAAAGCATTTTGAAATTCTTGAATGATGGCTCCTTTGATGTACAAGTGCAAAACACTATTTGTTATTATTATTATATGACATCCTCAATGAGTGGATGTTGCACCATCTTCTTTGCTAGTTTCCTTCTCCCATAAGGCATTTGTATCTGTAACTTGATGAGTTAGTTCCAGACAACTGTTCCACTAGTTTATGTGAAGACCACAGGTAAGTTATCTGAGGACTAAGAACCTGCATGAACTCGTGCTCAAAATTGTGGTGCTGTTCCATTTGGTCAGTGAGTCCCCGTTGCTAGCTGTAGAGCTGTACAAGTCTGCTGCAGAGGACGGGGAAGACAACAGCAAGGGTTGGTGCTGAGTATGGCTCCTCTAGCTCTGCAGTCTGATTCACCATTGTAGTAGCCACAGAGGCAAAGAATAACCTCTGGAGGAGCTTCCTCACTGCAATACTAAAGATACAGTGGAGAAGAGAGATTGGAAGAGAGAAGAGAGGCTTTAGGCGAGTTCTCAGGCAGAAAGGGGGAGGAAGAATAGACGGAAGCAGTGGTGAACATGCTTGGGGTATAGGGGAGAACTAAGAGGAAAGAGTACTGACAGGCTAATGGTCCTTGTGGAGGTCCAGCTGACAAACCTTTGTTCCCTCTATGAGGATCAGTCTCTTAAAAATATGAACCCGTGTTAATAAGATGTAAGAAAGAACCTCTTCTTCCTCCTTTCTATTATAACAAAGCAGCATTAGTGATCAATCTCATAGGAAGCCCATACAAGGGAGCTGTTCTAATTCCTATTGCTGGACTGCCCAAAAGGCACTGATCCCAATAAAGCCATTACTTTATTTTAAGGAGAGTTTGTCTTTCTCCTCTGAGATTCAGGTCACATACAATTCTCACTGATGCCAAAGGGAGCTGCCTCCATAGATTAAGGGGATGGTATGAACTTGAAACATTACATAGTACAGAAATATGGAGTTATGGGTTGCAGGAATGTGGTTGTAATTTGTGGGGCTGCTTCTGTACCACAAAGTCGTGTGGCTGTACTACTATATCAGGATATGAGCAAATTGAACCTGTTAACCATATGATCTGTCCTTCTGGGAACTGAAAGTGGTCTTCTCCCAACCCTAATTTGATTTCCACACTCACTTTGTCCAGGAACTGCCCCACCCACATAGCAGCTCCTACATTAGCACTGATTTTAACACAGGTGTTCTGTGAGCAGCTGTGAGCAATGTTCTGTGAGCAGCTGTACTTACATCTGTTGGTAACGCAGGAATTTCAGCTGTTAAAGTGCAGCATTCTCCTGACTTCAGCCTGCCTGTAACAAAGGCTGAAGCACAGATGTATAAAATTCTGTGCATCCATATTCTGAGTAATACAGCTCAGCATTTACATTATTCCTCAGGCAACCAACACACCTTCTCGCCACCACATCTGTGGTCTCCTACTACCCAATTTAGCCTCATCAATGGCTTTAAACTCAGAACACTACACTGTAACCATTAACCTCTACTTGCTTGCAACTCAAACACCAAGCTGCAGACAATGAAAGGCCTCTTTTTTAATCCAACACTGCAGGAAATGTCATCTTTCTTTTCTGATTTTTTTCATCCTCTTCCTCTCTCGCTCTTGACAAGCCTTTGTCTTTCTCCTCTGACATCAGTGCCAGTAGGGCTCAGGAAAGCTGTTAGAATCAGCACTTGGTACAAGCACAGAGGGGCAACTTTCAAGGATCAACAGGAGGAAAACTGGAAACTTCAGAAACTGGTGCCCACATATTTAGGTTGCTCAGCTACTGGTAACAGTTATGGACTTTTTGCCTTGAATCAAATAGGTAGCATCCACTCAACTCTTGTGTCAAAGTTCTGCAGTGAAATTGCATTACACCTATATGATTCTTTTTTCAATTAATCAAAATCTACATTCACAAGCTATATCAAACAGGCAAACAAAAGGAAAGTATTTTTAAGTTTAACCATCTTGATAGAAAAGCACTGACTATTCAGCATGCCTAAACTTATGGTATCTTCTACAAAGCAAGATAAAGATTGTTTTTACACATCATCTCCCCCAAATCAATTATATTCCAATCTGCTAAACCAATACATCTTCAAAATGGATGGCAAGGAAATGATAGCAGGGTAAGGCATATTAAGATTTCAAGATTTCCATTCCTTGACACACTTTTACTCATAACTTTTATAATGAGCAACCACTTGAACTTACACCTTATCATTATGTAAAACAAATTTATCCTCTTAAAAACAAATTATTCAAATGCTATCCATGGCATTACACAAGTTGTCAGAGTTGCCTTCCCATTTAAAGTTGACAACTCTAAATATTGAGGGTGAAATCCTGGCCCAATTGGCGTCAATGGCAAAACTTCCATAGGATTTAATAGAGCAAGAATTTTGTCCTTATCAATGTAGGTACTTGTATGCCTCCGTCCCCCATAGTACCTGAGCATCACCCAAGTATTTCAAAATAGAAATAACTGGTAGAATGTAATGGGAGGTCATGGTGGCCGAAGGATCGATGATACGGTATTGCCCAGTCTATCCTGAATCTCATCATCTTTGTTGTTTTCTTAAAGCCCCAGATCTTGAAGGCCAGTGAATATACCAGAATCTGCGCTCTGATTAAAAAATAAACAAAAACAGTAAGTTTATAGCCCTCATGGTTGCAGAGATAAACTTGAAAAAGTGAACCTTAAAGGTTTAAAAATCAGATTGCAAATAAAAAGAACTCCATATTATTATTTTTAAAATCTCATGATTTTTAAGCCAATCTCATGATGTTCTGGGGACTGGCACTTGATTTCCAAATGCTTGGGATTGGTACTATTGTGATATTTCAGTCCCACAGAGGGCCAGTCCCATGGAGGGCTTCAAATAGAAGGAGAGTCCAATTCCCGGTCTCTGTCTATGCAGTGAGTATTCAGATCAGAGCATACAGTGACCTGTGTTGCTAAGAAGCTGGGCACCTGCATTGTGTAGCATTTGGAACCATAATACATATCTATGGATTTGAATATGTATTTTTACTCATGTTTTTACCTCTCTCCCTTCAGGAACCCCCTACAATATGCCCTGCCTCCTCCCTTGCAGTACTCCCCACACCCTCCCAGTTCTACAGTTATTCTAACATTGATATATCACAAGTGGTTCTATTTTAACCCCACCATCTAACTCTTCAGTATTGTCTCAGCCAACTGGAGTGTGTTTAGAAAAGTAAATATGTAATAAATATATTTGATTAAAGATGGGTGGAAATTTTTAATAATATTTGTGACCAATTTCAATGAAAAAAAAGGTTGATCACAAAAATGATCATAAACATTTGGTCCTGTTTTTTCCCCACTGAAATGCAAAATTCTGAAAAAAGTATAGCAGAAACAACAATATTTTAAATGTTCATGAAATTTCTGTATTTCAATGAAAAAATGGGATGGCTTTTTAATGAAAGGGTCATCCTATTTTTCAATGACTTTGATATATGATACACCAAGCCACACCTATGTGACCTACATTCATCGAGACAAGGAGGATGAAGCAAAGCTAGTTCGGACTTTTCTGACCCAGTTGACGTGTTCTTAACTCTGTTTTGGCAATGACAGAAAGAGAGAGTTACCTTTGTTTTGATGAGTTCCTAAAAGTATTTATGCTTCAAATGCCAGTGTATTTCTAAATGGGAGCATTCCTACCATTTATGCCAGACATTTCTGTGTTGCAGCTTCTCAAATACAGCTCATATGCACTGTCTGTGCCCTCATCATGGCCTTTTCCATTTCATTCACTTAACTGGTTAGGGACCGAGGAGAGACTGTCAATTAACACTTACAAATGACAACTGTCTCAGATTCCCACTGATTTCATTGAGAGTTGGATCTGATCATTATTCCTATTCAGATTTTTTAAATTATATTTGGTACAAATTAAAGGACTTAAAACCTCTACAATTATTGTCATATCAAGATATAAAATCCAAGCTGATTCTTTAGAAGTGTTGTTGGAGGTAAAGTGTTATATATTTAATGTGTACACAGGCAAATTATTATATGGTAGATGCATCCTTTCATCATTGGCATTTACAGGGATCATGTGATAAAATTGTAAGCTCTTTTGGGCATGGACCATTTTTTGTTCTGTCTTTGCACAGCACCTAGCAGAATGGGGCCTTTGCACAACTAGGACTCATAGACGTTACTGCGATACAAATAAATAGCAACAATAATAAGAAATTACACCAGTGGAAAGAGTCCTATTGACAACAATCAGAACTGTTGCAGTTAATTCACTAACGCCAAAAGGACTGAAGTAGCAATCATTTGGCTATGCAGAGTAACTGCAATTTTGATATCATGCAAATTTCCCTTTATTTGTATTTTACTAATGTGGCAGGTTTCATGTTAACTGGCAAAATGTTATTTCTATAGGAACAAGTGGGAAGACGGATGACAGCATGCTGACATGAATCGCGGCGTTACTTAAAACATGACTTTTTAAAGATGCTCACCTGTGCAAGGTCTAGGAGACGATCTCTTTATTTAAGCAAAAGCAGTCAGATCACAGAACGCAGGTTAGCTGTAGCTTCCAAACTTCATGGCAGGACACTTGTACCTAATTTAGAGCTAAAACTTGATGGCCCAAACCTGCTCCCATTTAAGTAACTGAAAAAACTCATGATGACTTAAATGGATACCAGATCAGGTTCTTAATTTGTAGTGCATGGAAACAGCTTCTGCCACCAAGTGCCAGTTTAAAAATGTTAATGCTCCAGGGGCAGCTCATAATTAGTACACTGAAAATATACAGTAAGTATATAGGCTCCTCAAAGGCACAATCCTAGTCCTATGTAACTGGTGCTTTGGCATAACCCCGAGCTGGAGAGGTCTTCCTTGCAAAGTTACATATTCACTATTATTATCCAGGAGTCAAACAGACAAGAGAGTCTGAAGAATTCAGTGCAGACAGCAACGACTCAATTTCCCTCTAAAGCAATGGTGTGAGCAATCTCACCCCATTACTCCCAACTCCAATAAGTTCATCGTGTCTGCATTACTGCCTACTAACTGCACATACAAAAAGAGGGACAAAGAATTTCCCCGTGCCCCCACATCTCATTTGTATAATGGACTTGAGCATGATGGGAGTTTTCACATCATGGATGAGCAGCCTAACTGATAAAGAAAAAAAGGTTGTCAGCAACAAGAAGCATATGTTGTACTGAAACAGCATGTCAGACTAAGCCGGTTATACTGGAGGAAAGTAAAATCCTATTTCTAGTATCCAGAGGTACTGTAGCTATCAGGTGACTTGCAAAAGGAACCCAAGTTAAATATTTTTGCTGCTATAAGATATCTATATACATTGGATGAACACCTATTTAAGGAAGAACTAAAAAAGACTAACCTATTAACATGCAAGTTTCAACTGGTTCTTCTCTGCTTAAATAAAATGGCCTGTATAAACAGAACAAGGTATATATGTAGTATATTCAGTTGAATAAACAATTTGCATATTAATATAAACTGCCTAGGTGCTTTAATGTGCAAGTGTCGCATCAGATTCTTAGTTATAGACTTCAGAACTCAAAACGGAATTTGTATTCTGAATCATATCCTCAGTGATTGAGTGACTCCGTTGTTCACACTGGCTTTTTCTCAGCGATATCAGCCAGCCCTACGAAGTTGCACTAGATTGATAAATGCATCTATTTCTTTTCATCAGAAATATTTTTTCCCATGACTTCAAAACCAAAGCATGTTTTAGAAATTGTCTTGAAACAGGAATACTCAAAAGTTTGTTACATCTACGGCAATGTCTTTCATTGCTTAAAACAGACTCCTGGTAAATATGAATTAAACAAAAAGAGAGATGAAAAATGTAGAAAACTGTTTCAGGAAACAATCTCCTGTTCTGTTCTACATGCCATCTGGGGTTTGTGTTTATAGAATTTCATTGCTGACTGCCATTAAACATTTTTGTATGGATAGGTATCTTAACCCCCTCTCTTTTTATGTACAATAATAAAAGAATCTCAAAAGTAAGAAAATTAACAAATGATATTGATTCCAAGGTACAATGTTTCTAAAAATCATGGGTTCCTTTAAGAAAGCCAGCATTCAGGCTACAGTTCAGTATCACTAACTGCAGTGACCACCAGCACAGCTAAAGGGGGTGGGAGGGGAAATCCAACCCATAATGCTGCAGTATTGACTTCTCTCTTAATTCCAGCTGCTGATGTCACTGCCATCCATCCTGTCTCATGACAAAGTCTCAACATCCAAAGAATGTGGAAATAAACAGATGATTCGTAAAATGCATTGACTGCACTTGCTGCTCAGCAGGGAATTGTTGCCAGTACCAAAGCAGTTTGCTCACCCACAGATAGGGTTGCCAACTCTCCAGGATTGTCCTGGAGTCTCCAGGAATTAAAGATTAATTTTTAATTAAAGATTATGTCATGTGATGAAACCTTCAGGAATATTTCCAACCAAAATTGGCAACCCTACCCACAGATTCTGGTATAGTTTCTGCAATTGGTCCAGAAACTTGTGGAACCAGATCTTTCCTTCTGCCATGCAGGGGCATAAGGGAGTGAGGTTGGGCAAGATATAGGAAGCCTGTTACCCCCATCCTACTAGTAAGACAGGATCTCTCTCTCATGCTCAAACAGACTGAAAGAGGGGGCTCAGCTAGTGTGCGGCCACGTGCAGGAGCAAGCACATGATAGGCTGGGGAAGGAATACACTCTGTCCTGCATTTACTAGCACTTTCTTCCCAAGTCCAGGTGATATAACACTGCCTGTCTGGATAAATTCCCAAAGCAGAGGAACTATCTGTTCCCCCTGCAATGTTAGCGATGTTTAACCCATACTAGATTATATAATGGATTGTGACAAAGTTCCTCCTCTACCTTGGTGGGTCCTGCGCTTATTGGCAGATTTGCTCGCTTCACAGATTCCTGTGGGTCAGGAAACAGTCCAGAGCCCTTCCCCTCTGGTAGAAGCTATAGTCCAGGTCAATTCTTCCTGTGTTTGATCAGGAGTTGGGAGGTATGGGGGGAGCCCAGGCCCGCCCTCTACTCCAGGTTCCAGCCCAGGGCCCTGTGGACTGCAGCTGTTTAGAGTGCCTCCTTGTACAGTTGCACAACACCTACAACTCCCTGGGCTACTTCCCCATGGCCTCCTCCCAACACCTTCTTTGTCCTCACCACCGGACCTTCCTCCTGATGTCTGATAACGCTTGTACTCCTCAGTCCTCCAGCAGTACGCCTACTCATTCTCAGCTTCTTGCATACCTCTTGCTCCCAATTCCTCTCACACACTTCCTGTCCTCTGTCTCCCCCTGGCTTGACTGGAGTGAGTCCTTTTATAGCATCAGAGGGCCCTTAATTAAAGTCAGGTGCTTAAGTGCCTCACCTGACTCTTAGCAGGTTAATTGGAGTCAGGTGGTCTATTAGCGTGGAGCAGCCCCTGCTCTGGTCACTCATGGAACAGAAAACTACTTATCCAGTGGCCAGTATATCTCCCTTTTGCTACTCTGTTGTTCCCAACTGGGCTGGGTCTATCACAGTATATTTACATTATCAATATATAGCATAGTTCCCCTTGAATGATCTCCAAATGCTTCACAAACTCCTGTCTATACATATGTATCTTTAACATGCATCACTTCTGGGGTGAAGAGCAACAAGAAGACAAACAATGGAGAGTACATTGTGCAATAGCAGGGGGAAAGGCACAGGAGAAGATATCTCATAGGATCATTATTGCCTATGCAGAGCAGACAGGATTTTGACTTATGAAGTCTCAGCTGAAGAGGACCTCTCACTGCAAACTGTTTGGGCCTAGATGTATATATCCTTAGAATGATGAAGGTCTAAGTTGGCCATTTGGAATTCAAGGAGTGTAGGGTATTTCAAGCCCAATTCTTATCCCCTCTGATCTATGGAATAAATCTGTGGGTACAACAAAGACTTACTATACAGTAATCAAGAACAATCAGCCCATCTGATGGCTGAGTGACTGGATATTGCTGACCAGGCAGTTGTGCAGGAAGCTGCCTTGATGCAGTTCTTAGATTGTTCCACTGATGAATGGCTCCAGTTTGTGGTTTTGCTGAAACTTTATCGATTCATATTTTCCCCTTCTGTAATAAGGGCCTCAGCTACATCGGTCTTGAGATATATGCACGAAACTTCCTTTGACATCATTGGGAGTTATCCATGACTATCTGGCACCAGAATTTAGTTCTAAAAGGTTATGGCACCCTGAGGGCACATTTTTATGTGTTTTACATGGTCTCATTTGCAGTTATCGTTGGATACAGTCACTCATCTCTACATCACAGTCCTACTGTATAATCAAGAACTAGAACTATTCATGAGACACCATCTAGTACAAATAAAGGTATCCTCAGGGCACCATGCAAATGTATAAAACTGATGCAATATTCATTCATCTGCATTCCATTATTAATATTTTCGTCATGTTCAGTGAGTTTCTCTGTCATGGAATTTATTCATGGAAATATCAAAGCAAAGGGAAACAATGAGATTGGCAAGGGACAGGATGGGGGAAGAAAGAAAGAGGAAATATACAAGTGTGGGTGGTAGATTTAACATCAAAGTAGCTGTACAAATGATCAAGGGACACCAGAAGAGAACACCAAATATATATCTTCTCTTAGCTGTATTAAAGAAAGGTTGATCTGAATGAGAATATATCATACAGCACCATAAAAATGATACTGTTTTCACTTTCAACATATTGTTCCATTGTACAATGTTAAAGGTCAATTTAGATTAGATGCTCCTTTGGTCTTGATAACAATTAAAGGCTCTACCATACTTTTAAGGCACTAGTCCATAATATCTCCTACAACATCCCAGTAAACTGTGGAAATGTAGCCACTGCAAAGTGGAGATGTGGCAGTATGAACTCCTCTCTGCAACTGGTCAGCTGCACTGGCTGCTACAAAAGGGGAGGCAGGCACCCATCCTCTGCATTCTTCCTGTCCCTTCAGGAGATGGTTAGCAATGCTAGCTTCACACAATCCTTGCATCCAGATAGGTGCAAGAACTATCCATCTAAGTTGCTGTGTAGGGGGGACAAATAAATGGGAAGGCTCCTTGTAGCCTCCTGTCCTTGTGCAACTGTACAGCAACTACTTAGTCTTAGTGATCTATGCCTTGTGGAGCTAACTCTAAACAAAGCGGTGGCTCCAACAACATACTGCTGTCTTTCACACAAAAAAACTGAACATAATCACAATGGGCCAGAATCACCTTTGGAGCCACCATGGGGCAAATTCATTTATTCCACCATGCCATCAGTGGTGTTAGGTGAGAGATTAGCTAAACCCATTATGTCAGACACACATATTTAATTAACCTGTGCTTAAAAACAACGAAACAGGGCACAACTTGACCATAAGCTGCAAGAGTTGGTTGTTTGCACACTCCAGTTTGAAACTAGTGACTCGGGAGAACAGCTGTGTGAATAATGGATGTTTAGGTTTGCTGGCAATTCTGAAAAATACAAAAAAAAATTGGGGGAAACCTAATTTTTTTTTTTTTAATTTTCAGCAAATTGCAGAGTTGAAAAAGTTCTTTGTTCAGCAGAAAATGAGACCATTTGAGCATTTAACTGAAGGAAATTTTGAAATGAAAAGTCACTCTGAATTGGAAAATCAAGATGTTTCATTTTGAAAATGTCAGAATGAAACATTTAATTATTTGGGATTTTAAGGGTTATTTTTCATCAAAACAATTCAGTGAAATCAACATAAATTCACAAAATATTTTGGTGTCATTGAATCTGCATTTTTCTCCATAAAATGTTTTTGTTCAAAATTTCCCCCCAGTCTAATCAGGAACACACTCCTATCTTGAATTGACTATATTCCTTATGCTTTCTGGAATAAATGAAGAATACGCAGCGCCTCAGATTCATAGCCAATAAGGAGATGGCTGTCTACATGTGCTTTACATATCAGTCGACTAATACAAGATCCAAATGCAAAATCCAGCTTTTGGGTACTTTGTGGTTGACTCTGGGGTTACTTTGGACCCATAAAACAATGCATGGCTTACATTAATACCAGGTACTAAAGGGCTCTTTGACCTAGCAGAGGAAGATATAACAAGAATCAACAGATGGAAGTTAAAGCCAGACCATTTCAAATTACAGTAGACACTGGATGTTACAAACACCAATTTTATGAATGAGTTTTTCAAATAATTTTTCCCAATGGACAAAAAAAATTGCATAATGAAAATGATGTCAATGAAGAACAAGTGGCTCTCCCTTCTCACTCCAATGCCTTCCATCCATTGGGAATCACTTTGCAGTGGCTTGGACAAGAAGAGAATGATGCAGTGCACCATCCTGCAATTGAGGCAATGTGCCTACTGTAATTTTGAGATGTTCAATTTTATGAACTCCTCAATCCCTAATTAGTTTGTAAAATAGGGGTTCTATTTCAGAAATAAGATTCACATTTTTAACAGTGATGCTGATTAGCTGTTGGAATACACTATCACTATCAAGGGAAGAGGTGGATTCTCCATCACTTGAAGTCTTCAAATCAAAACTGGATGTCTTTGTGAAAGATATTCTTTATTCACAAAAAGAAGAACAGGAGTACTTGTGGCACCTTAGAGACTAACAAATTTATTAGAGCATAAGCTTTCGTGGACTACAGCCCACTTCTTCGGATGCATATAGAATGGAACATATATTGAGGAGATATATATACACACATACAGAGAGCATAAACAGGTGGGAGTTGTCTTACCAACTCTGAGAGGCCAATTAATTAAGAGAAAAAAAAAACTTTTGAAGTGATAATCAAGCTAGCCCAGTACAGACAGTTTGACACAAGTTACTGGGTTTAATAAAGGAAAAACTGGATGAAATTCTATGGTTTGTTTTATACAGGGGGCCAGATTAGCTGATCTAATTGCCCCTTCATAGGTTTTAAAATCTATGAACATATAATCCACAATAGTAGACTTTTTACCTTGGGTAGATATAATATTATTCATATTATGTGCTTCCATGAGAGAAATAACTGAATGTAAACTACTTATGGTAGAGGAGTTGTAACATGTGTGATGTATTACATGCCTCTCAATTGAACTAAAAATATCTTACACTCTGATTTTTTCAATGGAGGCAAGCCACAGCTTGAAAAAAATTATGATATATATTTTGCAGCACTGAGGCGAACTGCAAAACATCACTCTATAACTTTGCTAGGCTATCTGTAATGTGGTTATTGCATCAGTGAAGAAAAGGATATGAGAAATCAGGGCATATAGAATATAAATTGTATTGAATTTCCTGCTCATATTGTGCTGTTTGGAGGTGACTATGTCAGCTGAATCATATATCATTATTATTATTATTTGTTGCTGGTAACTCCCACAATGTCCTGTAGAGAAATGAAGAGCAAGTGAAAAGCTTAGAGTGAAAAAAGTAAAGTGAGCAGGTGGTGACTAGCTACTTCTGATGATAGAAATGTATCTGATTCATAGATTATAAAGCCAAAAGGGACCACTACAACTCTCTACTCTAACCTCCTGATTAACACAGACCACAGAATTGCACCAAGTGATTCTTGCATCAAACCCATAACTTCTGTTTGAACTAGAGCATCTCCTTTAGAAAAGCATGCAATCTTTGTTTAAAGACTTCAAGTGATAGAGAATGCACCATGCCTCGGTAAGTTGTTCCCATGGTTAATTACTCTTACCATAAACAAAATTGTACCTTTTTTCTTGTCTGAATTTGCCTAGCTTCAACTTCCAGCCATTGGACCTTATAATAATTTTGTGTGCTAGAATAAAGAGCCCTCTAGTATCAGAAATATCTTCTCCATATAAGTAATTATAGGACATGATCAAGTCACCTTTTAATCTAAATAAATTGAGCTTCCTTAGCCTCTCAGGCCCAGATCCTCAAACATATTTAAGCACTTAACACCCATTGATTTTAATGGGAGTTAATTGCTTAAATACCTTTGAGGATCTGGGCCTCACTTCTTTAGTCTATAATTGTAATAATAAATCAACTTTTAAAGAGACTATTCCCCAAGGCCCTACAGCATTGGCATTGTCAGCCAGCTGTAAGTATCATGGCAGATGAGGGTCTTTAGGAAGAGTTTGAATGAGGAGAGACCCATATGGACCATCTCAGGAAGGACATTGTGTGCATAGGTGTTGTGACCCTGAAACCCCCTTAGGAACTGCCACCTGATGTGCTGAGACTACCTCTGAGCCCATTTTCCCTGGCAGCTTGGGACTTCAGTACCCTGCCTAGTTGTGACAGACACGCTAGCCTGCTACAAACACAGACCCAGGTCTGAACTATGTCCCCCAAGAGCTGCAGGCTTAACTAGAGACAGCTTAAGAAGTGTTCCTGTCTCCAACACCCAGATACAGTTCCCAATGGGATCCAAACCCCAGATAAATCCATTTTACTTTGTATAAAGCGTATACAGGGTAAACTCATAAATTGTTCGCTCTCTATACCACTGATAGAGAGATATGCACAGCTGTTTGCTCCCCCAGGAATTAATACTTACTCTGGGTTAATTAATAAGTAAAAAGTGATTTTATTGCATATAAAAAGTAGGATTTGAGTGGTTCCAAGTAATAACAGACAGAACAAAGTGAATTACCAAGCAAAATAAAACAAAACACGCAAGTCTAAGCCTAATACAGTAAGAAACTAAATGCAGGTAAATCTCACCCTCAGAGATGTCCCAAGCCTCTTTTACTGACTAGACTGCCTCCTAGTCTGGGTCCAGCAATCACTCACTTCCCTATAGTTACTGTCCTTTGTTCCAGCTCAGGTATTAGCTAGGGTATTTCTCATGACTCCCAACTCCTTTGTTCTGTTCCACCCCCTTATGTATCTTTGGCACAAGGCGGGAATCCTTTGTCCCTCTCTGGGGTTCCCACCCCTCCTTCTAAATGGAAAAGCACCAGGTTAAAGACAGATTCCAGTTCAGGTGACATGATCACATGCCACTGTAAGGCTTCATTACCCACTTGCCAGCACACAGGTATACAGGAAGACTTACAAGTAAACAGAGCCATTTACAACTAATTGTCTTTGTTAATGGGAGCCATCAAGATTCCAAGCCACCATTAATGGCCCACACTACATAATTACAATAGGATCTCAGAGTTATATTTCATATTTCTAGCTTCAGATACAAGAATGATACATTTATACAAATTGGATGACCACACTCAGTAGATTATAAACTTTGTAATCATACCTTACAAGAGACCTTTTGCATGAAGCATATTCCAGTTACATTATATTCCGACTCATTAGCATATTTTCATAAAATCATATAGAGTGCAACGTCACAGGTATTACATGGAGGAATGCATGGCAATACCTGTGGAAGAAGTAGACAAACAACATGTCAAGACCAACGTCCCTGGTGAAGCAGATGGGGGATCACCTAAAAAGAGACAGGGATGAATAAGTAGACATTGGAAAAATTATGCTAGGGCCATGCTAATTACTGGTACTAGGGTAGTTTATGGTATGTCTGTTAAAGAAACTTCTAGGAAAGTCATTCTGGATGGGCAAATTAGATGCATGCATAGAACAGAAAAGAAATACCTACGAAACAAATATATGGCCAAAAATATGGGTTAAATATTTTCCAGTTGTGAGGAGCACAAATATCAGAGACCTTGCTCACAATCACATCTACTAAAAGAATGTATAAATTGTGCTGTTATTAGAACATACAAAGATATACATACACCCTTTTGGACTTGCTTGTTTAAAATGCAGACAGAACTGATTCCCAATAGTCAAATTCTTTGCAGACTCACACCCCAGGGGAATCAGTGGATTGCACAGGGTGGAAAAGTCAGCACGGTCTCATGCCTTTAATGTTTGCAGGAGTGAGAAAGCACACCCTGATGATTATCACAGTACCACCCAGCATGTTGTAAAAAGCTGGCTGGTTCTGTTATGCCAAAGATGCATAAAAGAAACAGAGATTATTGTAACCATAAGTGCTTGCATATAATGTATAAATACATGTTATAAGCACACAATGATATTGTACACCATTTATTTTCAATAAATAAGACTGTTATCCTTACTTTGTTTCATAGAAGTCAATTAAAAATATTATCTTCCTACTGAGAATGATATAATATAAATTCACTGTTAATTCATTCTCGTCCTCCCTCCTCATAACCCTTTCTTGCACAACTGAATTCACTCCAGGCTGTTCAGTCTTGCATGCACATCTTGAATTTCATTAAAGTTTTCAGTACAGAGATCATCTGCACTGCAATGGGAGATATTTAATAAAAAGAAGTTCAGTACATTCAAGTTTCCAGGAATCGAGCCACTGAAAACTCATCTTACAATTATATCATCAGGGATGTCTGATAGAACATTTGTTTAATCTTCACATAAGACATTCTTATCAAAATCAGAGGTGCAGACAAGTAAGCCTGGTCTCAATTGTGACTTGTTAAAAGGATAATGGAATGATTTATGATTTGAAAATCTTTGCTCACATGAAACAGAATCTTCAATTCTCAACAGTGCCAGGTGGAAAACTAATCTTCAATGGCTACACCGATATATTCTCTCTTCTTTTAACCAGGATGTCACAAATTGACCAGATGTAAAAAAAAAAAAAGCAAAGTCCCTGGCTTCCATGGGAAGTGCTCAGCACCATTTAGCAGTGGCTCCTATGTTTCTACTTTTCCCTTAATGCAATCGGAGAATCTTTCTCCTACTAATCTAACACCTGTAAATTTCAGTGGCTTTTTTGCCTAAAATGTTTGCCTTATAGCAAAGATAGAGTTTAAATACCACTGTGTGATCATATTTTTATGAGATGTCTTAATGACCATCTTTTCTCTCAGCATCAAATATAATATTAAATTTTCAACACTCCAATTATCATTATCATCTTAATACACATTAAACAAAAACAACAGGAAGCAAAGTATAATATACAGTGTTTCAGTATGTTTCCATAAAATGCTGTTTTCAGGTAACTTTGGGTATGAACTACGGTGCCCGGTGTAATATAAATGGATAAACCAGAGGGCAGACTTTGCATGAACTCCAGAACCACAATTCTGACAATTTTATTAAGATTTTCCTTGTGCCTTGTAATACATTTTTATTGCATTAGCTGAAAAGGACTGGAACTGTCCAGTGGCCAAAATTATTCTAACTTCAAATTATTCTAACGGTTAGCTGAGTGGCTGGAGCATCGACAGTGTACTTCACAGAGAGTAATTTTATATATTTATAAGGATAATTTTTTATTAAAATTTCCATTAATCTTTTCCATCAATATAATTGTAACTTTGTCGAGTCAAACCACATTTATGGCTAAAGCAAATAAAACAGTGGTAATATTTTATTCAAAGCAATGTGTACTTTTTCAAAAAGACAAATTACATTTTGGCCATAGGAAGACAAGTAGTAAAATAAAAAAAATGACAACAAACCCTCTAGTGTGTTTAGGGCTGTAATCTCAGATGCATCCAAAGACCATGGGGTGCAGCCTAACTGGGGGTGCAGAGGAGCCCTTTGTCTCTCTCCACCACTAATCAAGGATGGTTCTGCACCAGTCCAGTTCCTGGCACAAATTAGAGAAGCCTAAAGGCTGCTTTGAATTACACCAGCTGACAACAGTGCCTAACATCCTGGGATTGCCATGCTCCTTTGACTTAACTCATGGCTCCTGTGTCAGTAGTTGCTCAAGATCGTGCAGGAGTCAATATGGTGGTTCTAGTAGAGGGTTCTCCAGCAAAGAGTGAATCCATCACTCATTAGTTAAACAATCTTTAGGGCAGCTTTGAGCTGAGATGCCAGTGCAAAGCTGCAACAACAGAATCAGGAACTGGGCCGTTAGAGTCCAGACATGAGTCACATAAAAAACAGTGACCTTTACTAAGAATAAGCGATTAATTCCAATAAATTCAACTGACCCTTTAACTGCCAATGTTGTCAATATTTGATGTCATATTGAAATCTGAGTCCAAACAGCTATACCTATCAGATATTATGTTGCAAACATTGCATCATTAGAACAAACTTGCATTGGCTGACCATTTCTTGAGGGCCGGCCACTATTGCAAGTTTTTTGTGGAATGAATAGCTATATCCAAATTAGTTTTTCCACAGGTGCCACATAGATCACAAGGCTACATTAAAAAACAGGTAGGAAGAGGCATTTGAAGGTTGGAACACTCTCTGTTATATGTTTGTGCTTGTTGTATGATGAATAATAATTTCTATGGTTGAGACCTGCTTGCCTGAGTCCATTTATTATATTTTTGTTATTATTTATATTCCAGTAGCACTTACAAGCCGCAATCATGGACCTGGTTTAAATGCCCAGCTCTTTTCTATCTATAACATCTTTCTGTGATTAAACTGCTTATTTCTTAATAAAGAAGTACCCGGTACTCTGGATTTACAAATGACACAGACACTACTTTAATGCACATGGCCGATTAGCTTATATCTCCTTCCATAGACACCCTGCATGACATTGTGGAATGTGACATAACCTGAACATGCTGCATTACATCACAAAATTAAATACTGTAATTGCAGGTAGAAAAGGGTAATTATCTTTGGCTTGTGAATATTTGACGCCACCTGCAATAAAGAGGAATGTTGCTGCTGCTATAGTAGTATACTGCATTTATTGTTAGAAAGCCATTTTATATCTAGCCACTGGAAACATAAAAACAAAAACCCAGGCCAACTAAAACAATCATAGTAATCCACTTCCAATCAGAGGGCCCAATCCTGGGCTATTGAACTCAATGGGACTTTTCCACGGACTTGAACAGGAGAAGCACTGGGGTCTGTGGTTTTCAACAGACTGGAACTCAGCCAGAGTGACATACCATATTACTGATCATTCCCTAGTCTGCTTAATGTTTTCTCTTCCTTTGATTTCTTTTGGGCTTTGTTTGGTTCAAATCCTTTTAAAACCATGGTAACTCTCTTGGCAGCCTTCACATCTTTTTTTTTTTTTTTACTTTCCTATTTGTATTTAATGCTGTTTTGCAGAGAGGGCAAAAGATTGGGAGAATGAGAAAGAGGGCAAAGGATCTTCCTTGTCTGCCTGTACAAAGGTAGGTTAGTTTAACTTTGCTGTGGACCATTCATTACTGCCCCATCAGAACCTGATAACCCACTGGACAGCTGTCAGAATATCAGATAGCATCCTTATGTTTTCCTCCCTCTAATTTACAAAGATCTGACCAGCAAACACTTAACTAGAAAACTCGGTTTACTTTTTCTGACTCTTGCTATTCTGAGAGCATACTCAATTCCGATATTCCATCCTATCTAGAAGCATATACTGCACCCATCACCATGGTATCTGGGCTCTTAGAAGGCATGAAATTACTATTTGCCCTTTATGAATTATTGCTTAGGAAAACAGATAACTTCACAAAAATTTAAGAGAAACTAAGAATTTGGTTCAAGGAAAAATTTCCCCACATGTACCCAAAAGAATGGAGGTTTTTGTCATGGGTAAAACCTCACACATTTTGTGAGACAGTACAATTTTTCTGTTGAAAAAACTGATAGAATGTTGTCCTGGAAGAAGGCCTATTTTCTTTCTTTCTTTTTTTCTACAGAGATTCCCCCGCCCCCAGCTTTATCACTCTCTGTAGCAGTTACTGTGTCCTACAAATTTGACACAAATAAATCTTTTCCCATAAATACTCTTAGTAATTTTTTTAATTAGATAAGCAACGGGCGAGGGGTAGCATTTTGTCTGGTTTTTAATGGTTTTTTTTTTTTTGCGAATTTTAAAGTAAAAGGT
Source organism: Trachemys scripta elegans (assembly GCF_013100865.1). Taxonomy (NCBI): domain Eukaryota; kingdom Metazoa; phylum Chordata; order Testudines; family Emydidae; genus Trachemys; species Trachemys scripta. The sequence goes on from NC_048299.1 coordinate 256,796,360, forward strand.
GAACATTTGTCATTTTATAGCTCTATAGAAAACCTTTATTTTTATTTTTTTGTATTTCAGTAGCACCTGGAAGCACCAATTACAATTGGTCCCCATTGTGCTAGGTGCTGTACAAACAGAGAGAGACATAAACCCTAACTCGAAGAGTTTATCATCCAAATAAAGGAGGGGAGTGAGGAAGTACTATTACTCCCATTTTGCAGGTAGGGAATTAAGGCATAGAGAGATTAAGGTTCAGATCCTAAAATGTTTGTAGGCACCCAACTCCCATTGAAATCAAAGTTCAAAGTCACATAGGAAGCCTGTGGCAGAACAGGAAATAAAACCCAGATCTTAGAACCAATCTAGTGCTTTAATTACCAGACCATCCATACTTAAAAGCTGGGCTAAATTATCTTTAAGGTTTCTTCAAATATTCCTTGTGCATTATACTGTGTCTTGAATCATGAACGCACAAGAGGAATGTGAGTGATTTCCCAAGGGATGAGAACCTGCCTACTGGAGAGCAAATTAACCCTAAGAATCAAACCAAAATCATAACATTCAGAGTAAAGGATGAAACTGCCTTGAACCCACCCTGTTATTACTCAACACTGGAGAAGACTTCAGTATACTGGATGATTTGCATAATGCTGTGACATCTAGCCACACTGGCACATTAAGCACAACCTTACTCTGAATTTGCTGGCATTCATTCATTAAAGACAGAATTTTCATATTGTAAAATAGTTTTTTGTGTGTGACTTTCCTCTGGGCAGTCTATTTTGAGAAACAAAGTGGAATAGGAGAGGATAAGTGGTGCAGCTCTTTCGTACACTAGTCTTTCACCTGTAGAGATCTGGGCTTTGTTGAATTTTCACTTACACCAGTGTTAATCTGGAGTAATTCCAGTGAAGTCAATAAAGTCATGCAGGGGTACAACCAGTGTAAGTAAAAGCAGAATCAGGCCCCTGAATACCAATCTTGGCTCAACTTACATGCTACACTGTGTGACTAAGGCTTGTGGCTTTGGGTTCTGTGAGTGATTAGTGATATATTTGACACTCCTCTGAGTTATATTTTGAAACTAAGGAGAAACTATTCTTTGCCCATTTATAATACAGACAGTTTGTCATGTTCAAGTGCATATGGTCTGTGGGCCTGGTCCCACTCCCATTTGTTTCAGTGGAAATAGGATCGGGCCTTATACAATGGAAAGTCTCATATAGTTTTGTAAGCAGTCACTGCACACCCAATGATCTTAAGCTTTGGGAACTTTGTTCCAAAGCTTTTTATGATTAGCACTTAAATTAATTTGCCTTGGAAAAGCTACTCTACTGTTTGATAAACTATACAGTACCTAGCAACTCAGGCTAATTGTTGCAATGAATTTTTCTTTATGCTTGCTCTAGTAAAAATCTCTCTTGTTTAAACACAACAGGTTTAGGTGTAATTAAATATGTTGCTCAGTGAAGCATCGGTTTTAAAAATTAATGAATGACAGCTCCTGTGAGACCTCCCTATGTAAGGGTTTTTACTCCAGAACACAGCCCTAAAGGGTGTTTGGGAAGTTACAAACTCTTTGTTTTGGAAGCATTTTTAAAAATAACAAGGTACCTCTTCCCTGAAATTTATAAGATAGATTTGAGCCCTTTATGGAACAGAGACCAGTTTAAATTACCCAAATGCCAAATCCTCCTCACACTGGCCCTAGTGTAAATCTGGAGTCACTCCATAGACATCTATGGGATAGATTCTGATCTCATTTACACTAGTGTAAATCTAGATTGTATTCTCCCCAGCATGTGCATGTGCCTCCCAACTATATACATATCAAGTGCAAGACAGTCTTCCTGGACATGATTTTCCTCACTTACATTAATGAAAAATCAGGAATAACTGCACTGAAGTCAATGGGGTTACAGAAATATAAACTGTATATATTTGGCAGGCTGATTCCCCTCTTACACTGATTTTACTACAATGGCATAAATATAATAGAACTCTGGTCCCTTCCCAGTCAGGCTGGGAAGAGAATGTGAGGAAGCTGCACTGTTTCTTCACATTCTGTACCCAATCTGTGAATAAACAGAGAACTGTTCATCACCAGGGCTGTTAATTTGGCCTCTTTCATGAGCACTGCATTCACTACAACATAATAGTAAAAAATACAAAGGTAACTAAGGAGAATGTATTGAGCCACACAGACTAAAGTTAGTAACATTCATTTAGTAATAAGATTTAAGATTCGACTCAGTCAAGCCACCACCCTGTAAACATCTGGATTTCCCAGTATGTCCAGTCCTCCGAGTGTTTACCTGTAAAACTCTTCAGGAGAGGGACTCTCTTTATTTGGGTGCTCTGTATAGCACTTATGGCGCCCTTCTGAGATTAGGAAGGGGAAAGACGTGGGGTGTGTTCAATATCTGTTTTATAAAATGTTGACACTACCTCAAAAAGTGCAGGATTTAAAACTACAAATGCCCATGCTTTTGACTTGGTTAAGAGACACTAAGAACATTTGAATGGACAGCCTATAGCTCAGGGGAAAAAAGAAACACACTCTTCTCTGCCCTCTGAATAACAATAGCCTGACCTTGGACATTAGAATATCTCAACTTCTGAGCAACAGAATGTATCAATAATGGAGCTCCCCCAATATGACTCCTTCCATAACAAGAGTGGTCCCTGGGCTTCTCAGAAGTGTTTATATGAAAGGGTACCAAATGGCTTCACTGCCCTTAAGGGACCAGTCCTAAAACGGGCAGGGTCAGGGCTTACCTCCAAAGGAAAGCTGCCTTCAGATGAATACCAGCCTAAGGAAAACTCTCTGAACCTATTAATAAATTGCCAAACTACACTGACTCCATCACAAGCACTGAGTATACCATCCATGCTTAACACATAATAAGAATATTTTAAATGTGTAAAGCACATTACAAGTACACTTAAACAATATGCAGAAGTACTGCAATGCCTTATGAGATGCTCTGCATGTATGTTTCATTGTTACCTATCCTAGGCATAGCCATACAAATTAGCACACTGAGATAAATTTTGAACAGATACACATGGGATTTAACTAAGGGGTCACAATAGGAGTGTGATTCTCCATTTGCTAGGCCACTTACATTTTGAATAGTTGGCTGACTTTATGCCAGCCTAATATGTACGTACTCTCATCAATGTCAATGGAATATTTAGCACATTTCTTTCCAAGGTGTTAGCCTGAACCAAAGGAAACTCCTTTCATTTGGACTCCATCTCAGAAAACAATATCACATTCAAAAATAAGCTCTCTGTCATTAAACTAATCGTTCAAATTGCTACATAGGATTCTCACAGGTAAGACCTAATGGATGATTTTTAACTTAGAACATTGTGTTAGGAATAAAATCACCCCTCAACTCCAAAAAGGAATCCAAACTTAACGCACAGAAATTCAGTTAGGAATGAAAATCCTGGACTATATATTTGGGCTTTTTCATTCTGTCGAGAAAGAAAAAAAGAAAAGTATATTATTTCTTTTTTCAAAATACTAATACTCAGCGTTAAGGCAAGACCATCAGCCTGGATTTTTAGTCTTACTTGTAAATTGCTGTGCTTATCTAGACTCAAGGTCAGACTCTCAAGGGAATGTTGGGTTGTAACGAGGCACGATCCATGGCAAATACCCTTGAGCTGGCTTCCCATCTAAAACGCCGCCTCTCCCATTCACAGTCATGATGACCATGGGGCTATATAAGTGGTTGCCAATGAGAAAGGGAGGAGAGCTGTGCTGTAATACCAGTGGAATGGAATAGTAGAAGAGTCATAGGCTATGCAGGCAATACTCTTGGCTACTCAGTGAGCACCCCACCAGCGAGAATGAACTAATTGGAAGCATGAGGCACTGCAGACACTACCTTCTGGGAAAGAAATTCATCCCTTAGATGGGATCCTGGGAAGGCAGCCTACCTATGACATTTGGAAGATCAGCTAGCTCAGTGGCTGAAGAGACTGTCATAATTTCCTCCATGCACACAGGTGCCGAAGGTGCAATAGCCAATGGAATAGGCGTGGTTTTTACTCAGGATTGGCCCAGGGGACAAGATTTAGCTCAGAGCTCAATTTTTAAATGGATTAGACCTATGAGCAGCAAACTTCCTAAGTGTCAATGATGAAGCTAAAAAAAGATGGCCTTATATCTGTGCTACTTACTGTATGTTGCTTTGCTGAGCCTGCACAGCCAGGGACCCTACACTCCTGGCACCAAACCCACCAGCCACAGTGTTACTAACGCACTGTTGGCTGGACCTTGAGGCAGTCACAAGAAACCTATGGGCCAGCCATGAAGCTAATGCTTGAAACTGATGACTCTTGACCATTGCATTTTTAAGCCCTGTTTTAGCTTCTAAAGTCAGGTTAAGAGGTCAGCCCTTCAGAGGAAAATATAAGGCCTGATAGAAGTTCTGAGCTTTTTATTGTGGGGGAAGGGGTTTACTGGGGGGGTCTCAGATACATATTGAGCTTCCTTTAAGAAGAACTGATTGAAGAACAGGAGCATTCAATATTTAGCAAAGCCATCTTTTCTCCCAAATGTTTATTCAGGCATTTGAGTCACAAATGTTCTAACAAACAGTAAAACCAGCATTTTAAACCATCTGCATTAATATTGCTTCCTCTTGCAAATAATCAGGTTTCACTGCATGTCATGATATTGCCATTTCCCCAGATGTCCATACAGTGTTTCATTAAAAATAGGATAAGGCAAGACCCCTTTTAAAAAAAATATCACTTTACAAATCTTTATACAAAGCAAAAAATGGCATAAACCAGCTCCTTTTTATTTCTTTTGCAGGTCACTTTTAAATTTGACATATTTAAAATAAACAAAGAGCATATTATTTTTAGTTTCTGTAAGGTGAGCAGAGCAGAAACTGTTTGGAATCTATTTTGGTTCAGGCCCATCTCTTCATAAAAGATTTCTGAGTCATTTTCAGTGGAAATAAAAACACTTATCCTGTTACAGGGATTACATTTGTAAGGGGAAAGTTGAACTGCCAGGACTGATCTAATTCTGATAAAAACAAATGTTGGTGTGAATTTATAGACCCAAACCACAGCACAAACCTGACATAGTTTTGCCCAAGAGGTAGTTCTGTAAGTCAGAGGAGATCCAACCCAGTGACTGAATAAATATAAAGTCTGATTTACTTTACAGATCAGGGCTAAGGTATGTTGACAGATCAGTGCAGTGATGCACCATACCAACTTTGTCTGTGCACACATACAGAAAATATGACCTGGGAATTAAGCAGAAAGGAGCCCTCATCAGCTAGAAACTCCAACGGAGACTGTCACAGTCATTCATTCACACCTCACTGGAAAACTCTTTTTCTAATGGATTCCATGCTTTTTTGGTTGTTGTTTCTTTTTTAAGTGCCAATGGATTGTTGGCTCCATTAGTGAAATAATAAATCTTTTCTGGAGATTTGAGTTCTCTTTCTAAAATTTTCAGAAATTCTAATGGCTAGGTATAATTTGGAAAACAAAATGAATCCCATATTGGAGTGACACCTTATGGCCATGTGCCCCTGCATTCATTAAAGCAGTTGGAATATATAAGAATCTTTTGATTTCTGTACAGCATTGAACTTCAAGAACGGCAATTACTGTGTGTGGTTTGGTGAGGCTTTAAGGTATGGAACATTTTGCGTAGCAGAGGACAAGAATTGGAAACGGTGGAAGCTGGAGTTGGTTGGAGGTGGACTTCAGGACAATGTTGAGCTGGATGTGGTTTATAAACAAGGATGCCTCTTCACTGCACTCACTTGTTTGTTATTCTGGTCTAAATAAAGTTATTGCAGATAAATGAGAAGGCACAAATGGCTGCCTGGGGCTTGGGAAAGTTAACAAGAAAATCACTAGAGACAAGGATGGGATCCTTTGGGTGATATCATTTGAAACAGCCAAGTAATTGGTGAAGTAGCAGTGAGGAAGAGGTCTCTGGTTAAAAAGAAGAAGAAATTAAAAATAAAGATAGAAAGGTGAAGATTGTGTATTTAAAAAAGCTGCAACAGTGACACTAAAGAGAATTGAAAGAAAAAAACATGTTCAAAGATTCATAATAAGGTCAGAAGGGACCATTAAATCATCTAGTCTGCTCTGTATAACACAGGCCATAGAACTCCACCCAGTTAATCTTGTACTCAGTCCAATAATTTTTGCTTACGTAAATTTTTTTTGACTAATTGAGTCATTTTCCTTACTAGTTCAAAGTGAGACCCTTGTTGTCTTGGAAGGCTTATGTTTGTTTAACCTCAAAAACAGGGTGAATATGAGGAATTGTCTGAAGTGTTTAAAAAACACTATGTACCCCAACCCCAAAGTCCTTGCTGAGAGATATAACTTTTACACAGGAAACTTTCTGGCTGCCCACAATCTGCCATTTCAGTAGCTGTCTGAGGGAGTCCCCCAGGAACCATTTTGCATTTGGAATCAGAGATCCTGAACTAAGAGAGAGGAAAGCATTGTTCACAGACTAAGGAACTTATTATAGAAGGACTGTGTGTCTGAGTCCACCAAGAGAAACAGCTGGCAAGGCAAGAGAGCACCTCTGCTTTCCTATCATATGACTAAGGGAGGCTTGGTCCATAGGCAAGAAAAACTGGAATCATTACGCCCAAGAAGATAATAGTAAATTGGGGGGAGAGGGGGAAACTGTTTGTTTGGAAACATCTTATTAACCAGAGTAATATTTATACAATAACTGAAGTGCAGAAGCTGAGGTATGAAAGGTGCACCACAAAACAGAAAAGAATTCAGCAAAAGAGAGTATTTTGCCAGACTATGTGGAGCATCACTGCAACTCTGTGAATACGGAAGGGTCCTTTCCAAAATCTGAGCCTGTCCATAACAGAATGGCTTGCAATTAATCCCATGTTTCAGAATTGTTTATACCGCAGAATAAGTGGGATTCAAATGTTCCATAGTAGTTTAAATAGTGGAAATGAGATGGAAATTGCTACAGGTGCTGCAGTATTCAGCTTCTGAAGAAATTTACAAACAAAAAATAGCGTCTGTTAAATAAGAAGAAACTGATGTAATATTGAAAAGAAGGAAATAGAGGTTTAAGGATACCCGCAGGTCAAGTCTGCTGTTTGTTGTTACCATTAATTGTTTTGGAAGGAAATAGCCCTTCACTAACTGGCAAACATGGCTTGAGAGAAAGTTGTATTGGAGTACTATGCACCACATGTTAGATCAGGTGGTGAAAATAAAAGAAAAAATTACATCTGATTTTGATCTGGACTGGGGCCAGTGAAAGGCATAACAATAGAGCTGGAAAAACAACTGGTTTTTTGGTTCTCTGGCAATGCCAAAAAGAGAATTGTTTTGGATTAAAATGAAAATAAATTTTTTCCAGAATTTCTGACAAATCAAAAAGTAAAAAATAAAAATAATTTCAGATCAAATGAACAATTTTGTTTGATCTGAAACTAAACATTTTATTTTGATGTAGTGCATTTTTTGAAGTCTTTTCATATTTTAAAATAAAATTAAAGGCAATTTTGAATCAAAAAGTAATTTCAAATCAGAAAATCAAAATGTCAAAAAATGTTTTACTTTTTTCAGATTTTTTTGTTTTAGTTTCGGGGTTTGTTTGATTGTTTCTGAATGAGGCAATTCAGTGAAATTGGCATAAATTCATGAAATGCTTTGGTGTCAACAAATCTGCATTTTTTGCTGAAAAAAGTTTTGGTTGAAATTTCCCCCCCCCCCAGCTCTCCTTTACAATAAAACAGTTAAAGAGTAGTTAAAAAGATCAGACTTAAATTTCTATATGAGGCTTATCTAGCACCATAAGCTTTGTGAACAACTAGAAAAATTCAAGAAGCAGGGAATAATTTCACCTGCAGAGAAGTGAATGAACAAATTGCGTATAACATTAAAACAGATGAAAGAGCAATTGCGTCTGATAAATAATTGACCACCAGCAGAGCGTGGAATATGTTCTTTAGATGGTCTTTCCATTAATGCAAGAAGCAATTCAGATTCATGGAAACTAAGAAAGAACCTACTTGCTTCAATAATGTACTATTTCTTGTTTGACACCTCTGACATTACAAAAGAAAAATGTTTTCCTTATTCCAGTAGGAAAATTAAGTTTTTTCTATCGAGGTATTTATCATCACCATAGTCTAGGAGTTCCTCACAACCATTAATGGATTTTTATCCTCACAACACTTATGTGAGGTCGTAAAGTATTATCACTATTTTACAGATGAGGAACTGAAGCACAGAGTAGATTAAGAGACTTGCACAAAGTCACAGAGGATCTTCTGAGTTTCAGTCCAGTGTACAAGCCTCTAGAGCAGGGATTGGCAACCTTTGGCACATGGCCTGTCAGGGAAATCTGCTGGCGGGCTGGGATGGTTTGTTTACCTGCAATGTCCGCAGGTTTTGCCGACTGCAGCTCCCACTGGCACGGTTCACCATTCCAGGCCAAAGGGGGCTGCAGGAAGCAGCGGCCAGCACATCCCTAGGCCTGCGGACGCTGCAGATAAACAAACCATCCCGGCCCGCCAGTGGATTTCCCTGACAAGCCGCGTGCCAAAGGTTGCCGATCCCTGCTTTAGAGTCCTACAACATAATTCCTACTTTTAATTATCAATAGAGAATATTTGTTTATGATAGAATTATAGTAACACTACAAATTTTATGTGCTAGGATGATGATTGAATTAAATTAACATCCTCCAAGTATAGTGAAAAAGCAACTTTGGTTAGAAGTTATTTTGACTGCCAGATTTAAAGCAACGTACTGAAAGAAAAAATAATCCATGTGTCGTCTGTTGTACTCACTGAAACATCCAACAAACTGCTCCATGGACCTATCCATAGTCCACTGAAGTCAATGCAAAGGCTCCTGTTGACTTCAATGGCCTTTGGGTATGGCTCCAAGTCATATGTGCTTGTGAGTTACTGAACCTTGCCAAAAACTATATATAGATTTTATAGTGAAGAATAAACAAATGTACATATATATAGGTGTCATGATCCCAAGTTTCCTACAATATGATCTCAGATACCTTCTGACCCCACCAAGCTTCTCACTTGGAAATTTTACCTGGGGGAAACCCCTCGGTCTGCTCCCTCATTACCAGAACCCTGTCCAGGGTATGATACGTGTTCTTTGAAGGCCACTGCAGAAATTCCCTTTAACCATAACTCCACTCCAGACTGAATTAACAAACTTGTAATTTATTATTTACAATAAAAATCTATGAAGAAACTCCGGTACTGATCATCTATCCACTGCCCACTGTCCTTTTCAAGTCCCGGAAAGTCTTAATCCATATCCCAGTTCAGGCTTCCTTTTCATAAGCCATGAAGTTGAATGTTCTCCCAATCAGATCTCACTGCCACCCATCTTCAGTAAGCAAGGAGAAAACAACCTCCACCTGGCAAGTCTCCACACTCATTCTCCTCCAATTGCTGAATTTGGGGGAACATATTGGGGTTGTTCCCAGCAACTCAGTGGGCCCTCACTTGGTCCTTAGGTTTCAAACCACTATCTCATTTCTGCCCACAGAGTTCTACCTCCCACATACCTCATACTTAAAATAATATAAATGTGACACTTTTAAATAAATATGAATCCTAACATTCTTCATAGTAGGTAACATATGACAAACACTTCTGCTGCTCAGAGATGTACAAAAGAGGTGGGTTGATACGATAGCCTTAATATTTTAGGTATATTTGCTTTATATTATTGTAAGGCGCCTAGAGCCTGGGATTGGCACATTAATTAAATTTAAATAAACACATTTAAAAGCATGATGGTGTTCTAACACATCTTCCATTTTATATATTTCGTTTCTTGGTACTGCAGTACAATTAGAGATCTCTTGGCTTAAGAGAGAGTGTTTACATAAGTAGGCATAGAGACAATAAGAAAAGATTAACATCTCAACATTCCAAATTGCTTCAGTTGCCTTTTCATATTAGAAGGAAACAATTTAACAAAGTACCAGAGTTACTGCCTGCTTCTTAACTCCGAGCCTTGGACTACACTAGAAACATGTTGGTATAATTATATCACTCAGGGTGTGTGGAAAATCACCCCTCACCTACCCCCGAGTAATATAGTTATACCAACTAAAGTTCCAGTGTAGACAGTGCTATGGAAGACTTCTCCCGTCAAGATAGCTTTCAGAGAGAAGAGATATCTCTGCCAATGGAAGAAGCTCTCCCGTCAGCGTAGGTAGCATCTTCACTAAGCGCTACAGCAGCGCAGCTGTGCCACAGCAGTGATGTAAGTGTAGGCAAGCCCTGGTACACCTGAGTAGTTATGTATGAAATTTTTCCTTTCCATTTATTACTACTGTGTTTCAGGAGTATTTTATTCGCTTATTTGTCGTTGTCATATCAGCTGTGGATCTCTCATATGTTTTGTTTCTGGCCAGCTTAGATTTAGGGGCCAACCTAATGTCCATTAAAGTCAGTGGGTGTGTCTATTTCATTTTCAGTGGGTGCTGGATCAGGTCTGCAAAATACACTCCTTTCATGAACCCAATACAGCTTAGTCTTCCTTAAAAACAAAACTAACAAACAGAACTGTTGATAAACAAAGAAAAGAAAAACCTTCCTTAACATTGTTTATGTAGCACCCAGAAACCTGTTTGTGACTCAGAGGCTCATTGGTGTTTCACTTCTCTCTGCCAGCAACTCTTGTCAGGCCTGAAATACTCATTGCATCTAACACACTGTTGTCATGATGTATGCCCAAAAGATGGCATGTAATATATCACTGGAAAACAAATAACTCACTGAATATTAATACTACTTCATAGAAATCACAGAAATGTAGGACGTCATTTTGTTCACTCCCCTGCACTGAGGCAGGACGCCGCATAATCTAGATTATCCTTGACAGCTGTTTGTCTAACCTGTTCTTAAAAATCTCCAATGATGGATCTTCCACAACCTCCCTAAGTAATTTGTTCCACTGCTTAACTACCCTGACAGTTAGAAAACTTTTCCTAATGTCTAACCTAAATCTCCCTTGCTGCAATTTAAGCCCATTGCTTCTTGTCCTGTCCTCTGTGGTTATGGAGAACCATTTATCATCCTCCTCTTTATAACAACCTTTCACATACTTGAAGACTGTTATTATGTCCCTCCTCAGTCTTCTTTTCTCCAGACTCAACAAACCCAGATTTTTCAATCTTTCCTCATGTTTTCAAGACCTTTAATCATTTTTGTTGCTCTCCTCTGTACTCTCTCCAATTTGTCAACATCTTTCTCAAAGAGTTGTGCCCAAAACTGGAAACACTTCTCCAGTTGAGGCCTTATCAGTGCTAAGTAAAGTGGAAGAATTACTTCTTGTGTCTTGCTTACAACACTGTTACTTATCACCTTATTATTTTCTAGGTGCTTACAACATGTTTGATTATTTGCTCCATTGTCTTTCTGGGTACTGAAGTTAAACTGACTGGTCTATAATTCCCTGGGTTGTCTTTAGTCTCCTTTTTATAGATAGATACTATATTTGTCTTTTCCAGTCCTCTGGGATCTCTCGTATCCTCCATGAGTTCTGGAAGATATTTGTTAATGACTCAACATTTCTTCAGCTAGTTCCTTAAGTATTCTAGCATGTATTTCATGAGGCCCTGCTGACTTGAAGACATTTAACTTGTCTAAGTAATTCTTAACTCGTTCTTTCCCTATTTTAGCCTCAGGTTCTACCCCATTTACACTGATCTTCACTATGTTAATTGTCCGAGTACTGCTAACTTTTTTTTGCTGAAAACTAAACCAAAAAAAAGCATTTAACACTTTGGGCATTGCTGCGGTTTGTTGTTATTGTTTGTTGTTGTCGTCATTTAGAAATAGTCCTGCCCTGTCTTTGGTCTTCTTCCTGCTTCTAATACATTTGTAAAGTGTTTTCTTGTTATCCATCATGTCCCTAGCTAGTTTACTCTTATTTATGCCTTGGCCTTTCTAATTGTGTCCCTGTTTTGCATGAGGTATGTATGGTATGTGCATAAAGAGTTATAAATATGTGCTAGAATTATGTTATGAAAATATGTTTGGCAAGCAATGCATAAGCATAGTCTGCCTTTGACAGAGGAATTTTTGTTTGCTTGTTTGACCAGCCTGGTTGTCAGGCAGAGATGATGAATGTATAATGAATAGATTCATAGATTCATAGATTATAGGACTGGAAGGGACCTCGAGAGGTCATCGAGTCCAGTCCCCTGCCCGCATGGCAGGACCAAATACTGCCTAGACCATCCCTAATAGACATTTATCTAACCTACTCTTAAATATCTCCAGAGACGGAGATTCCACAACCTCCCTAGGCAATTTGTTCCAGTGTTTAACCACCCTGACAGTTAGGAACTTTTTCCTAATGTCCAACCTAGACCTCCCTTGCTGCAGTTTAAACCCATTGTTTCTGGTTCTATCCTTAGAGGCTAAGGTGAACAAGTTCTCTCCCTCCTCCTTATGACACCCTTTTAGATACCTGAAAACTGCTATCATGTCCCCTCTCAGTCTTCTCTTTTCCAAACTAAACAAACCCAGTTCTTTCAGCCTTCCTTCATAGGTCATGTTCTCAAGACCTTTAATCATTCTTGTTGCTCTTCTTTGGACCCTTTCCAATTTCTCCACATCTTTTTTAAAATGCGGCGCCCAGAACTGGACACAATACTCCAGCTGAGGCCTAACCAGAGCAGAGTAGAGCGGAAGAATGACTTCTCGTGTCTTGCTCACAACACACCTGTTAATGCATCCCAGAATCATGTTTGCTTTTTTTGCAACAGCATCACACTGTTGACTCATATTTAGCTTGTGGTCCACTATAACCCCTAGATCCCTTTCTGCCGTACTCCTTCCTAGACAGTCTTTTCCTATTCTGTATGTGTGAAATTGATTTTTCCTTTCTAAGTGGAGCACTTTGCATTTGTCTTTGTTAAACTTCATCCTGTTTACCTCAGACCATTTCTCCAATTTGTCCAGATCATTTTGAATTATGACCCTGTCCTCCAAAGTAGTTGCAATCCCTCCCAGTTTGGTATCATCCGCAAACTTAATAAGCGTACTTTCTATGCCAATATCTAAGTCGTTGATGAAGATATTGAACAGAGCCGGTCCCAAAACAGACCCCTGCGGTACCCCACTCGTTACGCCTTTCCAGCAGGATTGGGAACCATTAATAACAACTCTCTGAGTACGGTTATCCAGCCAGTTATGCACCCACCTTATAGTAGCCCCATCTAATTTGTATTTGCCTAGTTTATCGATAAGAATATCATGCGAGACCGTATCAAATGCCTTACTAAAGTCTAGGTATACCACATCCACCGCTTCACCCTTATCCACAAGGCTCGTTATCCTATCAAAGAAAGCTATCAGATTGGTTTGACATGATTTGTTCTTCACAAATCCATGCTGGCTATTCCCTATCACCTTACCACCTTCCAAGTGTTGGCAGATGATTTCCTTAATTACTTGCTCCATTATCTTCCCTGGCACAGAAGTTAAACTAACTGGTCTGTAGTTACCTGGGTTGTTTTTATTTCCCTTTTTATAGATGGGCACTATATTTGCCCTTTTCCAGTCTTCTGGAATCTCTCCCGTCTCCCATGACTTTCCAAAGATAATAGCTAGAGGCTCAGATACCTCCTCTATTAGCTCCTTGAGTATTCTAGGATGCATTTCATCAGGCCCGGGTGACTTGCAGGCATCTAACTTTTCTAAGTGATTTTTAACTTGTTCTTTTTTTTATTTTATCCGCTAAACCTACCCCCTTCCCATTAGTATTCACTATGTTAGGCATTCCTTCAGACTTCTCGGTGAAGACCGAAACAAAGAAGTCATTAAGCATCTCTGCCATTTCCAAGTTTCCTGTTACTGTTTCTCCCTCTTCACTAAGCAGTGGGCCTACCCTGTCTTTGGTCTTCCTCTTGCTTCTAATGTATTGATAAAATGTCTTCTTGTTTCCTTTTATTCCCGTAGCTAGTTTGAGCTCATTTTGTGCCTTTGCCTTTCTAATCTTGCCCCTGCATTCCTGTGTTGTTTGCCTATATTCATCCTTTGTAATCTGTCCTAGTTTCCATTTTTTATATGACTCCTTTTTATTTTTTAGATCGTGCAAGATCTCGTGGTTAAGCCAAGGTGGTCTTTTGCCACATTTTCTATCTTTCCTAACCAGCGGAATAGCTTGCTTTTGGGCCCTTAATAGTGTCCCTTTGAAAAACTGCCAACCCTCCTCAGTTGTTTTTCCCCTCAGTCTTGATTCCCATGGGACCTTACCTATCAGCTCTCTGAGCTTCCCAAAATCTGCCTTCCTGAAATCCATTGTCTCTATTTTGCTGTTCTCCCTTCTACCCTTCCTTAGAATTGCAAACTCTATGATTTCATGATCACTTTCACCCAGGCTGCCTTCTACTTTCACATTCTCAACGAGTTCCTCCCTATTTGTTAAAATCAAGTCTAGAACAGCTTCCCCCCTAGTAGCTTTTTCAACCTTCTGAAATAAAAAGTTGTCTCCAATGCAGTCCAAGAATTTGTTGGATAGTCTGTGCCCCGCTGTGTTATTTTCCCAACATATATCCGGATAGTTGAAGTCCCCCATCACCACCAAATCTTGGGCTTTGGATGATTTTGTTAGTTGCTTGAAAAAAGCCTCATCCACCTCTTCCACCTGGTTAGGTGGCCTGTAGTAGACGCCTAGCATGACATCTCCCTTGTTTTTTGCCCCTTTAAGCCTAACCCAGAGACTCTCAACACTTCCGTCTCCTATGTCCATCTCTACCTCGGTCCAAGTGTGTACATTTTTAATATATAAGGCAACACCTCCTCCCTTTTTCCCCTGTCTATCCTTCCTGAGCAAGCTGTACCCATCCACACCAACATTCCAATCATGTGTATTATCCCACCAAGTTTCAGTGATGCCAACAATGTCATAGTTGTATTTATTTATTAGCACTTCCAGTTCTTCCTGCTTATTCCCCATACTTCTCGCATTTGTATATAGGCATCTAAGATACTGGTTTGATCTTTCCTCCCAGTTTTGTCCTGACTCTCCTTTCTCTCTGCCAATATAGCCCACACTCCCTCTTGTTTCCGACTCATTTCCCCGGTCTCCATGTTCCCCACTTACCTGTGGGCTTTGCTCACCTGTCCCCGTTGAACCTAGTTTAATGTATATTAACATAACAGGTAAACAAAACCGTCAAACTAGTGAGTTATCTATAAAGACAGCAGGTCTGAACCACAAATGATAAGCAATTGGATCAACTTATAAAAGTGTATTGAGTGTGGTCTTTTATGAAAGCCTGTGACACACTGGTGATTAATATCATTGAGAAATATACACATTAACACTATATGAAGAATTATGGATTCTCATTGATACGATGCTTTAAAGTCTGTGATCAAACACAGGGAGATACATCAGACAGGAGGGAAGGCAGCTATTTACCTGTCTTCAGTGTAAATTAAGAAGTATGGAATCAAAATGATGGAAGCCACTTTTACCTACGAAATGGCTGGAGGATAAGACTGCACTCCCAGGAAATCTCCCGGCCTCTTGAACTTTGAGAAGACAGCATGGCGTCTATACCCCAGCAGGAGAGAGAAGCTTTGCCTGGGCTTACTTTTCAAAGAATTTCAAAGGTTTACTGCACTTGGCAGATTCAAAGGGCCAGAGTTCCTGAAATGACAGAACATTGGAACCTTCAACCAAGGGGGTTGAACTCTCTGAAAATTCAGTTTAGGTGAGAAACCTGCTTTAGGCAAGGACTGTAACTTGCTAAAATTAAGTTTTAGCCATAGAAGTATATTTTACTTCTGTTTGCGTGTGACTCTATCTTTATTCCTTATCCTTGATATCACTTAATCCTATGACTTCTTGTTTAATAAATTTGTTTTACTGTTACTATAAACCAATTTAGTGATATGTTTGATGGGAACAGTGTGTTTACTCCAGATAATAAGCTGTAGTGTACTTTAAAAGAGCAGCAAACTCAGTAACTTCTGTGAGTGTTCAGTGTGAGGGCTGGACACCTCAGGGAAAATTTAGGACTGGGACGGGATTGGGGTCACGCTGCAAAAAGAAACTGGATGGTGGTGACCTGCATGCTTGTATGTGGCCTGTTGATGCCATGGCTGTGAGCCACAGCACCATAGCATTTAAGACACCCAGAGTTGCAGGGCAGGTGGTAACACAACCCTTTACTGGTCTGAATTGAACCACAGAATGTGACAGTGCTAGATGGTTTAAAGAGCACAGTGCAATCCAAGCTCCATTGAAGTCAATTGCAAAGCTACCATTGAATTTAATGAGATCAATATTTGGTCTCTGTTCCAAAGAGCTTACAAACTAATTTTAGAAAGGCATAGAGAGGAATAAATGCTTAGGCAGACTACCATAATAAGATCATGTTGTTGCTCACTTTTGACATGTACGGAGGGGAATAATTCAGGCTGCTCCTGTTGGCCTGTAACCCCAAGAAAGGCTGGAGGTAGTCTTGGAATTTAGCTACCTCTACAGCCAGTTTCCTGCTGCGTGTACTCTTATGCCATCCAGCTGCCTAACCTCCTAATTACTGGTGGCCACAATTGCAGAAGAGCACAGGAGCAGCAACCATGGAATTAGTGAGGGCACCTGGATAACATCTGAAAGGACCATTACTGGGAAGCAAAAAGCTGAGGGAAAAAAATCCCTCTTATTCCCCAAGTGGTTGCATTTATGTTCAGGAAGGATGCAAAGGAGCAGAGGGTGCTGACTGGAAAACAGAGGGTACTTGATAGAGGAAACATGGAACAAGACATAGAGATAGGAGAGGATAAAAGAAGGGAAGGGGCATTGAAGCTATTGTCAATGGCAGGTATACTAAAGACCCAACCAAGGTAATTTTCTTAATGCAGTTATCCATTCCCTTTCCTTACATTTCCACTTTGTTATATTTTTACTTGGACTCCAACCCTGCAAACCCAGCCAAATGATCCTATAAAAGTTAGGTGAGTAAAGACCACTCCATGAGTAAGGGTTTGCAGGATCAATCCCTATCTATTAAGCACAATGCACACTTTAGGTCTGGGTACCTGAAAGTGAGAACAGGCATTCTCATGGCACCGTTGTAGCCGGTGTGGCAAGGTATTTACATGCCAGATGTGCTAAAGATACATATGTCTCTTCATGCTTCAACCACCATTCCAGGGGACATGATTCCATACTGATGATGGATTCTGCTCGATAACAATCCAAAGCAGTGCAGACTGATGCATGGTCATTTTCATTATATGAGTCAGATGCCACCAGCAGAAGGTTGATTTCCTTTTTTGGTGGTTCAGGTTCTGTAGTTTCCGCATTGGAGTGTTGCTCTTTTAAGACTTCTGAAAGCATGCTCCACACCTCATCCCTCTCAGATTTTGGAAGGCACTTCAGATTCTTAAACCTTGGGTTGAGTGCTATAGCTATTTTTAGAAAACTCACATTGGTACTTTCTTTGTGTTTTATCAAATCTGCAGTGAAAGTGTTCTTAAAACGAACATGTGCTGGGTCATCATGCGAGACTGCTATAACATGAAATATATGGCAGAATGCGGGTAAAACAGAGCAAGGGACATAAAATTCTCCCCCAAGGAGTTCTGTCACAAATTTAATTAACACATTTTTTTTTAACGAGCATCATCAGCATGGAAGCATGTCCTCTGGAATGGTGGCTGAAGCATGAAGGAGCATATGAATGTTTAGCATATCTGGCATGTAAATACCTTGCAATGCCAGTTACAAAAGTGCCATGCAAATGCCTGTTCTCACTTTCTGGTGATATTGTAAATAAGAAGCAGGCAGCATTATCTCCTGTAAATGTAAACAAACTTGTTTGTCTTAGCAATAAGCTGAACAAGAAGTAGGACTGAGTGCACTTGTAGGCTCTGAAGTTTTACATTGTTTTGTTTTTGAGTGCAGCTACGTAACAAAAAAAATCTATATTTGTAAATTGCACTTTCACGTCAAAGACATTGCACTACAGTACTTGTATGAGGTGAATTGAAAAAGACTATTTCTTTTGTTTATCATTTTTACAGTGGAAATATTTGTAATAAAAAATAATGTACACTTTGATTTCAATAACAACACAGAATACAGTATATATGAAAATGTAGAAAAACATCCAAAATATTTAATAAATTTCAATTGGTATTCTATTGTTTAACAGTAGGATTAACACTGCAATTTAATTGTTTTGAGTTTATTGTGTGAGTTAACTGTGATCAATCGACAGGCATGCTCATTTGCATATGCTAATTACTCATTAGCATATGCTAATCTCTGTGAGCTGATTGGTTAAGTTGGAATGTCACGTGTCAGCACACAAGACATAAAATAGAATATGCAAATCCTTAAAACTGGCTGAATTGTGGTAATAAATTAATAATTAATGAGCTAAAACTTTATATAAAGGCAGTAATTGGCAGGCTAAAGCTCTGCAGGGATAGGGACCAGCAAGAGAGTGGAATGCTGCCCAACACCTATGAGAAGATACCTGCGCAAGAGATGCCACCTGAAAAACTGCTTGGAAACCAATCACTGCAACAGCATCAGCAACAGCAGCCTTAGCAACAGTTGCTCCTGGCACCCTGCCAGCAGACGGCCTTTGCAGCAGCCCATCAGCAACGGTGAACAGACTTCCATCTCTCCTGCCTGAGGGGACACTTTACCTCAGGAGAAGACAGCAGTGAGCAACCCGGCAAGCAACAGCATACAGATCGCCACCAGACAACGCTCTCTAAACACCGATCATGAGCTGTGACAGATCAGAAGGACCATAGACGATCTCAGAGGGAATTGAGGAAGCTTTTGTAAATTTAATCTTCCCTTTTTACCCCTTTACTCCTAGAGTATATGGCTCTTATCTGTAAATAAAGCTGGATGCCTGTGGTTTGAGTGAGATCTCCCTACCCATCTGATAACTGCCTGATCAGTACTTATTGGATGTTTAGTGTTAATATTAAGTGTTAATTAATATATTGTTCTATGTATTTGAATTGATACATGGTTATAAAGTATAGAGTGTTAAGTGAATAATTGTACGGTTATATTGTTGGATGTGTAGAGTTAATTAAAAATGTAATTTTAATACTGTGTCTTTATTTCTTGCGCCGCTTCCTTTACATTGTATCCGTAACCTTTATGGTTTATTTGATTCTTGCCTCTCTCTCTCTCTCTCTCTCTCTCTCTCTCCTTTTTATTGTAATCCTTCACTTCTAAATACATTCTATTTTTGTTTTTGAAGAATTTACTGCTTGCTGCCTATTCTTGATCGGAGGGCTGTATCCAGGTACTTCAAGGGGAAAGTTAGTTGGCCTTGGTCAGCGGCTTTTCTCTGGCAAATCCATAAGGCGAGCCACAACCTTTAATATCGGAATATAGGGTTTAAATTAAATGCAGTGATTTTAAGTAATATCATTGACTTGATAGAATTGGGTTTAAATCCTCCGGTAACAACTAAGGAGGAACAGGAAGGCTATCAGACTTGCACAAGGTGCATAGGAAGTCTGTAACAGAGCAAGGAATCAAACCCAGGTCTCCCAAGTCCTGATTTGATAACCTAAACATTGAACCACCCTTCCTTTTTATTAAATCATGAAAGCTATTTGTGTGGTGTCCCCTGCTATCAAAGCAAAACAAGAAAAACTCCTTGATACAACTGACAATGTAAATACTCAGGTTTTGAAAAGTTGTTGTTCCTTGATTTTCTTTTCTCATTCTTTCCTTCTTTCTCTGTACACAATGGAATTATATTAAAAAAATCCCACACATGTAAAGAACGGTTGGTTTAGATTTTCTTTTTCCACTAACTTTGATGTTCATCTCCAGTACTCCAGTGGTGCTGCAACCAAGGCTTGAAATATTTCCTCCACTACTTGTGCCATGTCAAACATTCTCTTAATATTAAAACAAATCAAAATCAGGAGGATCTAATTGTCCTGGGTTTGATTCTGTTAATAAACAATGAAAAATTAAATTGGAGCTCAACCATTTCTCAAAGCCGCAATGAGGCTTCAGAGATGACTTGAAAATGAAAGGCTCCAAAAGGGAAAAAATTAAAATTAAAAAAAAAAATTAAGAACAAAGCACAACAGTTAATATTACTAACCCTCAATTTCCACTGAACTTACAGGGAACTTAAGGATTACTCAGTTCCTCATAGTGATCAGGCCCTTGTTGAATGGGAACATATGATTACGTTCCAGTAATATGTGCAAATGCCATCATCTGTGTATGCTCTTAAGGCCCAAAGGGAGGGGTGTAAAAGATGCTTAGACATGAGAAGTTGCAATCACATGAAAATGCAGCTTAAGGCCCAGCAGCTGGGAGAAAATGCAAGCCAGCTGACAATCGTAACTATTTTTCTTTCTGGGGCCATTGCTTTCTGTGAAAATTTTCATTAAAAGTCAAAAAGGTATTTTCTGTTGAAAAACCGTTTCATTGGGGAAAAAATTACCAGCTCTATTCAGTAGAGACATTAGCAGATGGAATATATGGTCCAAGCATGGATTTGACTAGAAGATACATTTTCTGTGCCACAAAATTGGGCACCTATATGCATCAGATAGGTGAATACATATGCCAGGCCAACTTCTGACATGCTCTTCCTGGCAGGTATAACTCCCTGGATCCTCAGTTATGCCTTCTTCTGAAAATGGTCCAGTGGGCACAAACATAATTTGCCCCTGTTGTTGTGTGTGGAAGTGCCTGGTTTAGAAACATAAACTTTTGAAAATATCTCCCATCATCACCACATCCACAATGAAACTGGAAACTCCTCTCAACTAAAAAGCCAGAGGAAAGATTAGTTTTCACTTAAGAATTATTAAATTATTAAAATGAAGAACTAGCACAGAGTCCCCTGATACCATCCCTCATTCCCTCCTTTCTCTCTGGGCCACTTGTTTGGCTCGTCAGACACTTCCCAACAAATTTGATAGACTGCCAAGATTCATAGATCCCAAGGCAAGAAGGGACCATTGTGATAATCTAATTTGATTTTCTCTATAACACTGACTATAGAACTTCCCCAAAATAATTCCTAGGGTCTATCTTTTAGAAAAACACTGTCTTGATTTAGAAATTGCCCATGATGGAGCACTGACCATGACCCTTGGTAAGTTGTTCCATTGGTTAATTACTCTCACTGTCAAAAAATGACACCTTATTTCCAGTCTGAATTTGTCTAGCTTTAATTTCCAGCTTTAGATCACATTATAGATTCCACAGGTAGATTCTTACAGATTGTAATCAAGTCATCTCTTAACCTGCTCTTTGTTAAGTCAAATAGACTGATCTCTTTGAATCTATCACTATAAACAGGATAACTGTTTTTAATCCTTTAATCATTTCTGTAGCTCTTTTCCGAAACCTCTCCAATTGAGCAACATCCTTCTTGAACTGTGGACACCAGCAATGGTCGCACCAGTGCCAAATACAGAGGTAAAATAACCTTTCTAATGCTAATAAACACTTCTGTTTATGCATCCAAGCATTACATTAGCCCTTTTGGCCACAGCATCACACTGGGAGCTCAGCTGATTATCCACCACGATTCCCAGTGCTTTTTCAGAGTCACTGCTTCCCAAGATGGAGACCCCATCTTGTAAGTATGGGCTACACTCTTTGTTCCCAGAGGTATACATTTTGGCCATATTAAAACACATATTGATTGCTTGAGCCCAGTTTACCAAACAATCCAGATGGCTCTTTAGTGGTGAGCAGTCCTCTTCATTATTTATCACTCCCCCAATTTATGTGTCCTCTGCAAACTTTATCAGTGATGATTTTATGTTTTCTTCCAGGTTGTTAATAAAACTGTTAAATAGTGTAAGGCCAAGAACCTCTCTCTGCAAGACCCCACTAAAAACACATCCATTTTGAGACCTATCAGTTAGTCAGCTTTTAATCTATTTAACATGTGCCAGGTTAATCTTATATATATATATATATATATATATATTAAAAATCAAAATGTCATGAGGTACCATGTCAAATTCCTTACAGAAGTATAAGTTTATTACATAAACACTATTACTTTTAACAACCATACTGGTAATCTCATCAAAAAAAGATATCAAGTTAGACAGGATCTATTCTACATAAACCCATGTTGATTGGCATTGATTATATTACTATCCTTTAATTCAAGAATCAATGTGTAAAAATCCCTTCAACGCAAAATGCACGTGGTTGCTACTACTGTTACATTTTGCATTTCAGGTCATTTAGACACCCCTTTTCTCTCTGCAACATAATCAAACATAATCTCCATGCCAAATAAGCACCCAATCCTGCAGTACTTAGATAAAGTTTCAATTGAAGTCAATGGGAGTTTTTTGGAAGATAAATCCTGCAGGATCTGACTTGATATGAACAATATTGCCAGTTTGTGTAACTGCGACTATGCACTTCTCTTAGCTCAGTGAAATGGGCAAATATTATTCATCTTATAGAGACTGGGAACCCTGCTATATCGAAGCTGGCAATATATTTAAACAAGTGCTTCAGACACCAGGCTGTCCCCAGGTGCAGTATATTACAAGGTACCATCTGCATTATTGATAGCACAGAACTTTCTTCCCAGCAAGCTGTAGAAAATCTTACATGGATTAGCTTTTTGAGAATGAGAAATTAAATATTTACCAGAAAACAAGTTCTTCTGCTCATGTGATATACTTACTGTCAGGGCGCTTAGGTCTTTTATCATAAAGAGCAGAGCCTCCTTTAGGATATAGGCAGCCACTTATTACAAAGAGGTGTGGCTGAGATGGTCCTGAGGCAGAGCCTGGCTTTGGTATTGTGTTCTTTCTAATTCTGCAGCATGCTCCCTTGTAAGTGAAGTAGTAATTTCTTAAAGGCCAATTTAAATTCAACAACACATGCTCTGATGCCCCTATACATAAATATTGCAAACGGAGCTATTTTTATTTCTTGCAGTTTGATTGCCCAGATAACTAACATTAAAAAACAAAACAAAACACAGCTTTATATTAGGAGCAAAACTCTATTTTATCCAACACTGCCTACCTTTACCTATTTATGGCTTGGTGCTGAGAGGTACTGAACACCACTACTGCTGTTGAGGTCAACGGTAAGATGCTGAGGCTGTTCATTACTGATAGACAGAATTGTAGACAGCACAAATCATTTTCTTACATACAGACAAATCCTGCAGTTGTTAGTCAAGTAAAACATCTAATGGCTTCAGTGAGAATATTGACAGAGGAAACGCTGCTAGATTTGGCCTATTAACCGGAAGGGATGGATCCAAAGTCAGTGTCTTTGCTGGGCTTTGTATCCAGCCCTAAAAGAGAAAATAGTTGATACTCTATACAAGATTAAGGAATTCAACATAGATAAGACAGTATCTAGCTACCTAACTGCCCCTATGGAAAAGTCCTATAGAACAATATTTTCAAACATTTTTAAAGCAAACCTATAGAGTTTTAGAGTAGAGCAATAATGTTACACTAAATTCTATAGAATTGTTTAAAATTTCTATTGCAAGGAGATCATTTTCTATTGAACTATATAGATTTTAAGAGAAATCTGAAAACAACTCTTTTTAAAATTGTCTATCAAAAATAAGTGATCAAAATTATGAGTTTAATTATTGGTTCACTGCTTTAATTGCTACTGAATTCTATGTTATTGTTTCATAAAGGTATTTATCAACCTAAGCTAAACTAGTTTAGTTTATCTAGATTTTTATTATTTATACCATACTCATCCCTTTGGTATCTGCATCAACCTAATTTGTTGTTTATAATAAATGCAAATGCTGTTGTTATAGAACTGATAGAAAAATTATTGGTCATCCTATTTGGTCCATCGTCCTTCAAACGTGCAGTTGTTAATCTCATAGAGGCAGGAAAACATTCCAGTTCATTTCTTATTTTTTCCCATTCTTGTCAATCACAATTCTATAATTGATGCTTGGTATTGCATAGGGGTAAAATGCATTTGCTATAGTCACCAGGATGCTAACAAGTGTTTAATTTCAATAATCAGGAATTTTACCAAACACCATAAACCCCTCACATAAGAAGCAGCTTTAAACATTAGCTTTTTAGCAATGAAAAATATTGTGGGATTTTTTTTAATGTTAAGTGAATTTGCTGCTTTTTAAGTATCTACATTGGCAGCCCTGGAGAACACAGTCAACTATTTATGCACTAAACAGGTACAGTATATCTAACAGAAGCAATGGCAGCTTCTCCACACTGCTCTACTAATTTGCTTTGAACCTAATCTAGAGGGATTAACTCTTTAGGTGAAATGCTGGCCCAGTCTGAGGTCACAGGTAGGAAGGGTGATGCTACCACAAGGGCTCCAATTAGTTTTGATGGTCTTCTTGTAATATGAACACTTGTGCCCACTAGGTACTGAATTAAGACAGCTAAAGCCCTGAATAGCTTGCAGGATTGTCGGACTAATGAAATGTTTTGTTGTGCACTGCAAATGGCTTCTTTTGGCTGTTCTTAACAATATGTGCATTGGAAATGTACAGGTAGATGAACAGGATTTTGCTCATCCTTATAAATGGATACAGACCAAAGATTTACAGGGCTGAAAGACTATTCCATTAACAATCCCTGGAGCCATCCAGACCTCATGGGAAGAAGAAACACACAGGATAAAACAAGTTAAATCCAGTGATTTACCTGACAGGATGTCAGACAAATTCATTGTAAAGTATAGAGTCTACTTTAGCATATTGGCAGCTGCTCATTGCAAAGAAGTGATTAAGTGGCTGAGATGATCCTGGCAGAGCATGGCTTTGCTATTGTGTTCTTTTTAATTCTGCAGCTTGTTTTCTTGAAAATTATGTGCTCATTTCCAAGAAGCAAATTTAGTTTTTACTGTATGTCACAAAGGCCTCAGAGGATAAAGGCTCTTTCTAAGAACTCTAGCATACTGGGTGAAAATGGACTGATTAACAGTTCACCTCAAAATTAGCATGACTTGTTACTGCTAACAAACTCTCATGCACCTCACCCCTCACCATGTACAGATAAAACTCACACAAGTAAATTCATTGCTAAGGAGAGGTCAGTCAGCTGTTTCAGAGAATTTTGGGTCTGTGATCAAAGACATGGTTGTAGTTCAGACCAAATATTGCTACTCCATCCACTACTGTTCCTATCTGCCATGGACTATGCCATGTTGTTCAACATACATTCTATTGTTCTTAGAAAACAATAATTTCCTACTCATTAATTTGCACTTTGCATCTCACATCCATTAGTTTGGACTGATTTGTCCTTCTCTATTAGATCATGCTAGCTTCGGGAAAACGTTCATGTTTTAAATCACAGTAGTTGGATGTGGTCAACCCTACGGCACTCCAAGAGTTGAACGTGAACAGCTAATACATTTTTAAACATGACTACATTATTCCTAGTAAAATCAAGTGAGCTAAAACTTATTAGCTATCGTGTTTTAAAACATGACCATTTTTTCTAATCTAGACATGAACTTTGTCAAGCTGCAATAACCCATATGAATGTAAATTTCTTCATTTAGCTCAGATTCTGTTGTATAGACATTATGACCTGTATCTAACTTAGCCAGGTTTCCAGATTGTAAAGGGGAAAAAATCACACTCCAGATGACTTTGAAACTATATAAAATGTAACAAAATCCCATTCTGTTGTCAGGTACTTTTTCTGTAATTATTTTCCTGACAGACGGTCTTACCTCAGTCAGTTTCTTGTGCTTTCCTCTTTCATTCACACACAAGTGATCATGCCTCCCTCCCTCAACGTAGTGCCATGGGTTCTTCCCTCAATCCATCAGTTGCCTTCATCTCTTTCATTATTTTGCACGAGAGCTGCCATTTTTCTCTTCAAACGATATCAGGTGATTGGCGGTCATGTTCACACCCAAAAGAAAGCCACTAATTTTCCCTATAAACAGGACTTTCCTTCCCCTCTGTAATGATTCACTTTTCAGCATAACTGGCAAGTTGGAGGAGTAATCCATCCTGGCACATATGGCTGGCAGGGATTCGTCATCCTCCAGTCCAGCCTTCCTGACTGATCTTCTCTGCATGATGGAAGATTTGTGTGTGGTATCAGCAAGGATTGTGTTCATTGCAATGGTCCTCTTTGCAGCATGTTGGCTCAAGCACAGGACTTTTATCAAGATGCCCCTGGAAACCATGAGATATGGATAAGTACCATTTGGTAACTGTAAGTGCTGGATTGTGGTGTGAGTTCCCAGATAGGGTTGCCAACCCTCCTGGATTGGCCAGAAGTCTCCTAGAATCAGAATCGATCTCCCGGTGGCTACTGAAACCAATCCAGGAGATTTTAATAGGCTGGGCTAATGCAGGCTCCCTACCTGCCTTGGCTCCACGCAATTCACGGAAGAGACCGGCACGTCCCTCTGGCTCCTAGGCACAGGGGGTCTCTGAGCACTGCCCCCACCCCAAGTGCCGACTCCACAGCTCCCATTAGCTGGGAACTTCTGCCGATGGGATCTGTGGGGGGAGAAGGGTGGAGGGGGAGAGCCTGCAGGCAGGGGCAGCGCGTAGAGCCACCTACCCACCCCTGAGCCTAGGAGCTGGACATGCCAGTTGCTTCTGGGAGCTGCCCAAAGTAAGTGCCACCAGGCCAAAGCCCACACCCCTCATCCCCTCCCACACCCCAACCCTCTGCCCCAGCCCTGAGCCCCCCTCACACCCAAACTCCCTCCCAGAGCCCTCACCCTGCACTTCCCCCTGCACCCAAACCCCATGCCCCAGCCCTGAGCCCCCTCCCACATCCAAACTCTCTCCCAGAGCCCCCCTCCTGCACCCCAACCCATGCCCCAGCCCTGAGCCCCCTCCCATACCCAAACTCTCTCCCAGAGCCTGCACCCCCTCCTACATCCCAACCCCCTACCCCAGAGTCCCCTCCCACACTCTGAACCCCTTGGCCCCACCCCAGAGCCTGCATCCCCTCCCGAACCCCAACTCCCTGCCCCAGCCCAGTGAAAGTGAGAGTGGGGGAGAGTGAGCAGGTGCGGGGCCTCAGAGAAGGGGTGGTGCATGGGGAGGGCAAGAGTGTTTGGGTTTGTGTGATTAGACAGTTGGCAACCCTAGTTCCCACATGTGAAAATAATGTGACTTTATTCCTCGCTTTACAAAAACATATTACCTTTGATTGCAGGAGCAAAGAGCTCTGTTTATTTAAGAAGGATAAAGACATGATTTTTCCCCCCACCCAAGATATGTGTGTGTGTGTGTATTTACACACAGTACATCTAGCTGCATAAACAAATGGACAGGGCCAGATTTAGAGGCAGGCGACCCAGGCGGTTCCAGGCTTGGTGGGCATTGGGCTTGGGGTGCAGTTTTTGTTGTTGGCTACAAAAGGGAAAATAGAATGTTTGAAGTAAAATATTTCAGGTATTCCATATGCAGATTCATTTTTCACTAACCTCCTACAGTGTTCTGGATCGTTGTAGAATCTCGTGGAACCTTCCAGACTTTCTGAGAACTACATTATTTTTGAACCTCCTAGAATGTTGTCAGCCATGCCCTAGCGGGTATATAAGGGGTGGGGTGTTGCCAGCCAGTCAGATATGAACTGAAGTGAAGTGAGAACCCAGCTTCAATATTGTAAACCTTGTTTTATTGTGTAATTGTGAAAGTGTACTTGTGTTTTAAGACTTGAAGAGTGCAAGTGGTGACTAATAAAGGACATCTTTAATGAGACTCCAAAATATCTATCAAACCCCTATTTATGCAACAGTATCAAAGAAATACTGTTACTTCTTTTGCTATGCTTAACACGTAATATTTGATGACTGAGGAACATAGACTTTTACTCTCCCTAATACTGTCTGTTTTCCCCCATAGAAAATAAAAGATGGCTCAGAAGTTGTTTTAGAATCTCAGTATAGAAAGCAAAAAGCTCAATTCCAATCTAATTTTTAGAAAGGGCCAAATTTGTTGAGAAAATAGCTGAAACAGATCAACATAGACTGGGCTTTAGGCAGTAACGATCGCCCCAGTGCAGAAGAAATTGAGGAGCAAAACGTAAATGATGGAAGTCCTAGTACTAAGAAATGAGCAGATTTACCTGAAGATAAGGAATGGAAATGTGAGGAAAGTGATAAAGAATCATCCAGATTTCCTGCCGGCATAAAGGCTGTCACCTACTATAACACTATTTAATACTGGTCCACCCAGTGTTGGTGCACAGTTCAGTTTCTTGATGTTAGTACATTTCAGTTAGTCTTAAAATTGAAAAGTTTCTTAGAGGAAACAATTTTTTTTATTTGCTTATATATGGTATGAATAAACACAGATTTACAGATCCTAGTGAGCAAATTTATCGTCTTGCATGACAGGGCTAAATCATGCATGCAAATTGTGCATCAAAGTTGTAAAATGGGCTACTAATGCAATAAAAATAAGGTATTCAAAAATTTAACAAATGGAGGGGGGCACTGAAGATGCTCCTCGCCTGGGGCAGCCCTGCAGATCAAATACATTCTTACATCCTTACATACGTTATATCTAATCCATTTGCTTGTCTGTGCAAAAATATGCTTCTATCTTTTCTCTCTCTCTCACTCCTGTACTTCGAGGAAGAGAGAGACCAAAAAGAACCCAAGTCTTAGGTCGGAAGCCAAAGTAAAATAAAGGTCCATTTCTCTTCTATTATCCTGCAAGATGCCCCTGAGAATTCTCTCTGCCCACAGGCTCTTCTAGTTGAAAATTACTTTCTTTATTAGTTGTTTGCAGTTCTTGGGTTTGGGGAAATTTTATACCAGATTTTATTCCACTCTCTTGCCTGGTTCAGGGCACTTTTGGTTTACTTGACTCGGAGTGCCATAGGTTTTTTAACTTTTTTTTTACACTACTGTCCCCACTCTTCCTAGCTGTCAGTGGACTGATCATCTCAGTCTATGAAAGACTGGCTCTCTCCAGGCCAGCTCTCTCTATTGGAACGTGGAATAAGCAGTACACTGATAAAGTTTGAGTCCAGTCCTGTCATTGACTTATTGTGCAGATGTAATCAATTCACTTCTTTGTCTCCCCATGTCCACATATGTAAAATGGAGATATTGTTTACTAGGCTGGTTTGGACAATGTTGCTAAATCCACAGTTGCAGGGATCTCCATTCTAACAAGGTTGAAATGTTAGAATGATGTGGAGTTTAAGCTGCTGGGCTGACAGAAACTTTGGGGAATCAGAAAATCTTCTCCTACATTGTGACCGTGGCTGGGGTCTACCGCCTCTTATTTAACAGAAACTCCATACTCTAATCCAGTATATTTCTTCATAAAGAATTCTCTTTGCCCTAGAACTGAACTGCCACTACCCCAGCTGGCACAGAATCTGAGTTTGGGGCAACAGAAGTAGGAGAATCACACTGTCTTGCAGCTTAGTGCCTCTCCCCCCCAAAAAAAACACGTTGCAAGGGGGCTTTAGATTTGACTGAATAGACCACAACAATTATCTACATCTCAGGGAGGGATTAATGTTTGTAAAGCATATTGAAGCACAATCAAAATATAACTGCTAAGTATGATTATTATATGTACTTTAACCAATTTTAAATGACACTACTGAAGGAGACGTTCTATTACTCCCCAGGGAGACTATTTCCCATTCTAACAGACCCTCATTAGAGGATCTTTCTAATATTCAGCCTGAACAGTATTCAATAGTGTAGTCCCATGGATAAAGCAGGGAGTTTGTCATTGAACTCAGTGGAAGGAGGATGAGACCTCTTGAAAAAAAAAATCATACTTAGCTGAAACATATAAGGAAGAAAAGTGTCTCAAGAGGAGTATTGTGGAAAGCACAGGCATTGTAAAGTGGTTGCAAATGCTACAAAGCAAATGTTACTGTGTTCTTCCTTGTAGACAATGGAGATAAGGAGTCCTCTTTACAACATCCGTAAGGCCAAAATGAGAATACTGTGTTTGGTACAAGGACTCATCTGTAGAAAGGAACATTAAACTGGCTAGCTACATAAATGATGAAAGGATTACAGTGCACGCTCTGTGGGTGAAAGGCACTCTCGTGAATAATAATAATAATTAATGGAGATATCCCATCTCCTAGAACTGGAAGGGACCTTGAAAGGTCATTGAGTCCAGCCCCCTGCCTTCACTAGCAGGACCAAGTACTGATTTTGCCCCAGATCCCCAAGTGGCCCCCTCAAGGATTGAACTCACAACCCTTGGTTTAGCAGGCCAATGCTCAAACCACTGAGCTATCCCTCCCCCCACACCATAGGTCTTAAGTGCCATGGAGAGCTTTGTGTGAAGGGCTCACACAAAGCTCTCCATAGCACTTAAGACCTATGGTGTCCATTTGTGATGGAATAAGTGGAAGAGCCATGCAAGGGGTCTCCTCAGCCTCAGTCATTGTGGAGGGGGTGCTCCACACCAGTCAAGATTAGGCTGGCATAGAGGAGGATGTTGGGGGTGTGACTACTGGATTAGAGCATGTGAGTGGCTGCACTGAAAATTGGAAGGTCTATCCCATGGCCTTCCTGGCAGCGAGGTTGGGAGCAATGTATATATACATACAGCGATGTATTTCAGATTCTTCAACCCCTGTGATTTCCTCCACTCTACAAGATGCCACTGAAAGGATCAGGTGCACAGAGGAGAAGCAGCAGAGTGGCAGAGAAACTGTCAATCAAAACTAACTGACGTGTATTAAATAAAAGGGAGGAGGAGAGTTATTCAGGGCAATCATCGGCGAACAAAAGCTAGAGTGATAATAATAAAAAGCCTAGACATCGGGAAAAAAATATTCCTACCAGTGAGGTCAATGAGGCAATGGAATAATTTACCTAGGGGATTAGCCAAGGGACCATCAGAAGATGTACTCAAGCAGAAATCAGCATTAACATTTTGAGAGGTAAGTTAATGGAACCACCATACTTGTGCAGAGAACCGAGCTTGATGGCTGTGGAGGCCCCTCCCAAGCAGGAAATATATGCATCTCTGACTTTTAATCAAAATTGGAGGCTCAGTGGCATAAAACTCATTCTTGCAGACACACTGATTGTTAGATGACTCCCTTTGCTGTAACTTGCCCACCACTTCAGTGCCTCTCTCATCCCTCCTCTCACTCTTCTGACTGTGACAGCCAGCTGCTGCTTTCCAGAGAGTTAATTCCAGAACTGATGGACACTTCACTTCTTTAAACAAAATTATAGATTTAGTGCAATTTTATTCTGTGTAGTGTCTCTCATACAAACTGTATCCCTCCAGGTTTGCAGAGTTAGGGCCCCACCCTACAGCCCTAACTTGCATAAATAATCTTCTTCATGAGGCTATTCCCAGGATCAGGCCCTTAAATAATGCAATCCGAGACACAGGGATGTGATATTATGGCATTGCTATGGGTCATATCTTGTTGTGCAGAACAGCTGTAAGTAGAATTTGAAATTAGTGCTCACGTTGGTCATCATAGCTTTCCTTTGCAATGTAAATCGAATGGCCAATGGTAGAGTGCATGTCATTATACCAGATATTATCTCTGGTGAGAGGAGAGCCAGGACCTCTCACTGAGAGTCAGTGGAAGATGTTGGGTACTTAGTACTTTTTAAAGTCTTGGCCTTTACCTTTCATTGTGCAGCAAAACCGCAAGATAACAATGATGCAATGTGCAAACGTCAGGATTGCTGTGGTGCATACAGCTGGGAAATTGTGACATCTTCTGTTTTCTATTCATTCAAGCTTTATATTTCCTAGACCTCTCCCTCTGCGTAGAGTTCAGGAGCCACTTATAGAGAGTTGTTGCAGCCTATCACAGAGGAGCCATCCACCTTCTCTGCTTTCATGGTGAGATTACTTCTGTTCTTTCTTGCTTTACTCAAGTTTAAAAGTGTCATTTTAGACTGAAAGTATGTTTTACTCTGTTTATAGAAACAAAGGCTAAGCCTACACTACAGAGCCCACATTTGCATAACTATGCCAGCATAGTTCCCTACCACAGATGCAGCCTACATTGACTAGAGGAGTTCTTATGCCTGGGTAGCAACACTACCTCCCTGAGCAATGTTAGTGATGTTGGCAGAAGCACTCTTCTGCTGGCATAGCTGCATCTGCATCCTGGGTTTTTGTCAGAAATGCATTTATTTTCTGCTTCGGAGAGGCCTCCACAGCCATCAAGCCCAATTATCTAGATAAGTACAGCTGTGTCAGTCCAAGGTGTGGGATTTCTCACACTCCTGCCTGACATAGCTATGCTGATATAAGTTTTAAGTATAGACCAAGCTTCAAAGCCTAGTCTCCTGAAGTGATATGCATCTTGTCAAACTAGCATAGTTCTGGGTATACGGGTTACAGATGCTCTAACATTACTGTGCTGAGGGCTATATAAGTATACTACATAGCTAGAATGTCTGCCTATTACATAGTGATCATGCCTGTAGTACAGTCATGTACCTAATGATGTGGTGGATTCTCTATCACTTGAAATCTTTAAATCAAGACTGGATATCTTTTTTAAAAGAAATGCTATAGGTCAAACAGAACTTCATGCAAAAATATTTGCTGAGGTTCTTTGGTCCATGCATGAAGTCAAACTTGATGATCACAATGGTTCCTTCTTGCTTTAAAATCTATTAATCTAACAGCAAAAGGGTATAATGAAAGAGGTTTGGTAGCTTCAGGAAACAAAATATGACATGTTTTTATCATGGGGCAGGTCATTCATTAGCACCAAAACCATATTGCATATGTTTGTTTTGTAAACACTGCATCTTTGGGATGAATGTTGAATTCCAATATGCTGTGAATGTTCACCAGGCAAGAAAATGTTGATGTGTATCTTATTGTGGATTATTGTTTTGTAGCCCCACAAAGGTTGAGTTGTGAAAAGATGTAGTTATTTAACTTCTGCATTTGAAGCCTTTGTTACGCATTGTTTTAATCTTTATTTGACTCCAATGTAATTATTTAAAGTCTGTTTTAACATTACAACCCCACCTCCAATGGAGATAGTCATTGTTTGACATGCCTGTTGTACGAATTCTGTAGCATTAGCTATATAATTTTGGCAACTGGTACACAAGTAGTAAATGTGAATCAAAGCAGAAATGTCCATGAATCTAGATTCCAAAGCTGAACATCCTCAGATCTGAGGGGTGCAACTCAAGAGTTTGGTTGGTTATAGATATTTAGAACCAGTTCCATCTTTTGAGTTCCAGATCCAGATCTCAGTGGGCTACTGAGTATGGAAATGATCCATGCCACAGTTCCAGCCCACCTCATTCACCCACCTATTGAATACTTCGGGTAAGGGAGTACTCAGACTCCATCTTTCACCTTGCATGCCCAGCATCCATTCCAGCAGGAAGTGGTATATGCTTCTCCTTGATGTAGGCCTCCCTGACAAATCTCAAACTTTCCTTTGGGATACCTAGTGAAGCTCAAGGAAGCAGCATCCGGAAACTGACTATGCTAAGTCTTACATACTATACCTTGGAAATAGATAAATATGGATATTTGGAAAGGAACTTTAAACAATTATCTTTTGTTGTTGCATTATCCCTATTCATTGTGTGAATGATCCAGTTCAACAGAGACTTGATTTTCAAAACTGTGCTGTTTGAAAACATGCTTTAATACAAGTTTTACCTCCAAAAAATGTTTTAAGAAGTATTTTGTTAACGAGAAAGAGCCTCTTACAATAAAATGGAGTAGCAAACAAGGGATTAAGTATACTTAGTGCAATCAAATAAAACTAGTAAATAAGGATTGAGGTTACATATGTTTGTCATATAGTAACAATTAGCTTGAGGCTCTGAAAGAGTATTAGAACTTTTACTGTGGGAGTAGCCATCATATAAGACTACGATTAAGGGGCTTGAAATGTGGTAGATGCTGACAGAGAATTCCAGTCCCCATAACATGGTGAAATTGGGTTCAGCTGTTTGGATTTAGCAGGGATAGATCATAAACTTGATTTCAATGATCCACGGTATACAAAAAATGCCTTAAAGTCTGTGGAATAGGATGTTCTTTCTTTTGCTTTTTTCTTACTCCATCTTGTGACACATGTTGCTTTCCACATTCACAAAGGGACAAAAAAAACCCCAACCCACTGATTGTTATAAAGAATTTTGTCGCTGGGATTAAAACATGTGTGAGTGTAAATATTCTTTATGTAGATTCTAATTCCACAATGGCTTCTGGCACCATCCTTGCATCAAATGCCATATTTCCCTTTTATGTCCTCAATGTTTTTGGCTGTTTTATTTGAGACAAAGAAATTAGGCCTAGATTTTGATCCTACATATATTGGAGTAAATCCAGTGTAATTCTGCTGACTTCAGCAAAATTATGGCAGATATACACCAGAGTAACTGAGATTAGAATCTGGCCCTGAATGTCAACTCTGGTCTAACATACAGGACTAAAAAAATTGTTATGCACAATACTTAGTTGTTAAAATATGCAACAAACAACTTATATGACCTGCTCTTTTTATTTATGGGTAAAGCTCACGCACAAAGATGTGCTATAGAAATAATTATAATAAATCTTCTATTTAAAAAAATAATGGCACCAACAATGTCTTTTCTCACTACATAATGATTTTTTAATTTTATTTAAAAATAAAGAGACATTAAAGACAAATTCTGTGCTTTTAAAGATAAAAGCACTAAACTTGAAAGTTTTGGTGGATCTCTGTTGTGGCTGGTTTCTGGAAAAATGTTAATTTACATGCATGTGCCGGGGGATAAAATCCAAAGCTGGCAGCGGGGATGAATTAGATCATCTAATAGGGATTTCCCAACTATAACTTCTGCGATCCTTATTTTTAAATTATATTTTATTGTAACAATCAAGTACAACATCACAGAAATATAACACATATCACATTTAAAATGGGAAAAGACAATAGAGACTCTCCGACAGGTTATAATTAAGAATGACAGCAGTATGCCAGTATATGTGTCATTTAATGTTCTATGTGAACACGGCAGCAGTATTGTCTTATAAAAATTATTGGTTTTAAATGAAAACAATAGTCCAGTACAAGGATCTTAATGTATTTCTGAGTCTACATAGTTACTTCAGTACAATAATTATTGGTGTCAAACTTCTGAAAGATTTAAATTCTTGTTTTTAGTAACTCTGAATTTCAAATTACTTTTAAATGTCACATTTTATAAAAAAGATATTACATCAAGGAAATCATCTCAACATGAATAAAGCAGGACAAGAGGGAAATTAAATGAGAAACAAATTATCCAAACAATACAGAAGAGATCTGAGAAGATCTTCATAAGACTTACCAACCCCTTCCATTTTCATCAGCCTGAGAAAACACATGGTTGGGTTCATAAGCAATAAAATTATACACAAGTGCTCATCCCTTGGGTCGTGTGACAATGGAAAAGACTCACAGAACTGCTCTATTATAGCACTAAACAAAGTTATTTGTCAGAATCAGGAACAGTTTTATCTCTTAAGCTACTCTCTTCCTGCTTCACTGCTAGAGCCTTCCT
Organism: Trachemys scripta elegans; assembly: GCF_013100865.1. NCBI lineage: Eukaryota > Metazoa > Chordata > Testudines > Emydidae > Trachemys > Trachemys scripta. The sequence continues at coordinate 256,831,874 of NC_048299.1, forward strand.
CAGACCTCTCCTGCCGGGTTTGCTACTACAGATTTTAATAAAGCATTGCATGCCTTTAATCCCTGTGTAAGGCTGAAGTAAATGGACTTTGCATGGAGGACCTGCATACCGGGTAGAATCCTACCCTTTGATCCAGAACTTGGGGTATGGAGTAGTCATGCAGCCATTTTACAGCCACGAGTTTGAGTAGCAACTATTACTTACTATATGCTCCATGAAGGTTTGGATCAACACTAGAGTAGGTCAAAATGGGATTTCTGGTCATAGGCGCCGACTCTGTGGCTGGAGCACCCATGGAAAAATAATAGTGAGTGCTCAGCACCCAACGGCAGCCACACAGATCAGTTTTTCCCCCAGAACCTCCCACCCACCGGCAAGCCCAGCAGATCAGCGCCTCCGCCTCCCCCCTCCAGCGCCTCTTGCCCACCCGCCAGTGATCAGCTGTTCACTGGTGTGCAGGAGGTACTGGGGGGGGAGGGTGCAGAGCGGGGGCAAGAAGAGGCAGGGGCGGGGACAGAACAGGGCAGGAAGAGACGGGGCAGAGTGAGGGCTTGGAAGAAGAGGTGGAGTGGGTGTGGGGTCTGGGGCAGAGCAGGAGTCGTGCACCCCCCCTGGGATCTAGACTGTTCTCAGTGGTGGCAGATGACAGAACAAGTAGCAATGATCTCAAGTTGCTGTGGGGGAGGTCTAGGTTGGATATTAGAAACACTATTTCACTAGGAGGGTGGTGAAGCACTGGAGTGGGTTACCTATGGAGGTGCTGGAATCTTCATCCTTAGAGGTTTTTAACGCCCAGCTTGACAAAGCCCTGGATGGGATAATTTAGTTGGTGTTGGTCCTGCTTTGAGCAGGGGGTTGGACTAGATGACCTCCTGAGGTCTCTTCCAACCCTAATGTTCTATGATTCTCACTCAGAAATTCGGCACCTTTATTTCTGGTTCATGAGAAATTTTGACATTCCTGGAAACCCTGGAAGCCCTGGCATGGCAGGGCTGCCCAGAGCAGCAGATTCTAGAAGTCTGAGTTACCTAGCAGCCCAGTTGACCTGGCAGGGAACCAGAGAAGTTTCCAACAGAAGCCGGCTTGGCAGGCAGAGTTCCATTGGAAACCTGCCTGTGGTTTGACAAAATTTCATTGAACCCATATTGTTTGCACGAGACATTATCGGTTTGACAAACTGACATTTTCTGACAAAACTCTGTTTCGACAGAAAATTTCCAACCAGCTCTAGCCAACATGGGTCACATTGCAAACATATTAATCATGGCCCCCACCTACCTCCTCCATGGTGACATGCAGAGAGTGTGGAACAGTGCTTTGTGATGTGCAAGGCATGGAAATCCCTTTACTTCCCGTCTATCCTGCTTTATTCTCCAGGGAGTGGAACTGTTGTTTTTTAGTCCTTTTTCATCCATGCAAAAGGTCAGGATTCGATAGTGCAGTTTTATATCTGCTAGGAATACTATCTCTGCTATCTGCAAGGGCCACTGTCATTGGTGGAAATTTAGTAGACTCTGAAAGACACATTTCCCTCCCTGCTCTCCCCTTTGCTCCAGAAGGAAAGTCATCTGTTCTTAAATTAAACCAGCTGCTTATTACTTCTCCCTCCACATCAGTTTTGCTCCACTGGCCAGAACTCTGGGTGGACAGAGCAATTGCTCCCCTCATTCCCCACCTCTCTCCACCACCTGAACAGGGAAGGAATAGCAGCTTCACAGAGCCTTCTCTCCTCCTCATACAGACTGGTGAAGCAGTAGCCCACACAGAGCAAGTAACAGTCATGCCTTTAGTATACCAGAGCAATGCATTGTTTCCCATGTCCATCTCGGATTAGAGGAACCCATCATCTCTCCATAGTCACATAGGGCTGCCATGTGTGGCATCTAATCAATACTCTGGCCCAGAATATCAGATATTAACTTTTGGCTGCAATTAACTAATGTATTATATTTTCTTTTACATTGCTATAAAATATGGATAATACATCTGCTTCCATAGATGGCATCTCTAGCAATTGTCATTGAGCAGTAAACCTTTATTGAAAAGTCTAGATGGAGTTTAATGAAAACCTGTGCAAGATTTTAAACTGTAATTATTTTAATCTTGCTTCCCTGGCAGATTAATGAGAAGCATTTAACATCCATTCCCACTGATCTTTAATTTATTCCTGAAGTATTTATTCTCATTGTGTTTTAAGACTGACCAGCACTGATATTCGACTAACTCAGTAGATATGGAGGAAATCAGATGCTTTGCTTCTTTTAAAGTTTTGTTAAGTTACCTAATAACTGGCACTGACTGACGATCAACTGTAGTCTTTCTTTAAAAACATGTATCAATTGATATCATTCATTTGTCTTATACAACTGAGTCAAATGGTGGCACAATGGGGGGGAAAAGATAGCTCAGTGGTTTGAGCATTGGCCTGCTAAACCCAGGGTTATGAGTTCAGTCCTTGAGGGGGCCATTTAGGGATCTGGGGCAAAATCAGTACTTGGTCCTGCTAGTGAAGGCAGGGGGCTGGACTCAATGACCTAGGTCCCTTCCAGCTCTATGAGATAAGTATATCACCATATATTATTATACAATCCAGTTGTGCAGCACCAGAGGTTTGCATGGCACTTCACAGATAAAATACAATCTCAGAATATTTTACAATGCAGGGCCATTATCCTAACAGTGTCTCCATTAGGGTAAGGAATCACAGGTCTCAAAACTGGCTCTGCAGGAGTCCCCAGGCAGTCTGCAGACCAAAGCCACCACCCAATAGCTCACTGGAATCAGCAGAGAGAGTGGCTTAGAGTGGACCTTAGCTCTCCAAAGGAACCACCCATGAAGCTCCTGATTGGAGAAGACCATCCGGCCTCTGATTGGCTAAGACTCATTATTTAAGCCAGAAGGAGGCACATGAAATTGTTTGAATGACTAGGTGGATGGCTGGCTACCTGTGAGCAACCACTAAGTCTGACCACTTCTGTCCTAGTCCACAACAGCAGGTAGCCTTTGCTGACCACATGAAGCCCCCATAACTCCACTGTTAATATCAAGGCCAGTATTTTCAAGAGAGGTCATCAGCATCCACAATCAGGGTCAGATTTTCAAAAGAGTGAACATCTGGCCACAAATGTTACAATGGGAGCTGCTGAGTGCTGAACACTTTTGAAAATTGAGCCCACAGTTTTGGCTGCAGAGCATTTTAAAATTTGACCCTATTTGCGAAAGATTTTAATAACCTTTCATGAAACACATCCCCTGCATTTTCAACTGACATAGCATCTCCCAGGCTTGATATTGGGACTCCTCTATAAGGGCGAAGGAGACAGGATTAGATTCCTGTTCTGGGAGGATTCACTCAAATACAGTGGATGCCATTAAAACTCAACACCTGACACTTCCACAGACCCTGAAAACAGGAGGATACTATGGATACTGTAGTATGTACCTAAGGTGGCAAATGTACCACTCGATGACACTTACCGATATTTCTCATAATACATAACAGCACCTATGCCAGGAGAGAGGGAGTTCAACAAATCTACACTCCGCTCCATAGGAACTCCGCTGGCACAGGCTGCTTGAGGTTGGCACTGAACCAGCATATCTCCCAGCCAGTTTGAGACGCCTCTGGGAATGGCTGTGTGACTGCTGTAGACCATCTTCATTGGAAATCACAAGGGGGACCTATGTGTTGTAACACTCAGCATTGCAGTAGCTAATTTTTAGGTGCCCTGGCACCCAGTGGAATTCACAATCCAAATTAGGCTCCTTATACCATATATGGGAGAGTTTGGCATCTAATAATGGGATTCACAAAAACAACATGCTGAGCCAGGAGTCACCTAAGCTAGCCAATAGGAAATGCAGAGGAGAGCACTGGGCTATGGGGTACTTGACAGGAGGTCTCTCTCTCTCACCTGTTAGAGCTATTCCACTGTGTATAAATAGTCACTGGAGCAGGGACTGGAACCCGTGCATTCCACCTCCCAGCCTAACCACTGGGCTACAGAGTCAGAATCTCTCTCACTCTCTTTGGCCCAATGATTATTTAAGTATTTATACACAGGGAGGGGGAGAGCCCAATTCAAATGCCTTCCCCACATGAGGCAGGAAGGAAGATTGAAGCTGGGTCTGCAGAGCCAGCCTCAGGGGCAGGCAAACAGGGGGCTGACCTGGGCATCAACTTCTAGGGGCAATAAATCAATGCCCTCTGGGGTGCTAAATTGGGTTTTTGGAGGGAGGGTTTTGCTTTTCCTCCCTTGGTCATTTGGGACGGAAGTGGTAGCACCAATTTTTTTCCCCACTCTAAGCGATAAAATGCCTACAGCCAGCCCTGTGTCTCTCACAGTCTCCCTCCCACATCCTGGGAGAGAGCCATAATCACTGGACTAAAAGTAACACAGCGAGAACCATGACCTTCTCCTACTACTACTTTTTGTGTGGATTTAGGCATGCTCAGAGAACACCTCCCAGATTGGGCCCCAAAAGGCAAAATAGGTGGGAGAACACCTAGCGTGTGAATTCTGCTGGGGCTTAGGGTGAATTAGGTGCTGAGCTCCTTGGTGGTGTCAGAACTGTGGTGCTGAGCATAGCACAGTGGAAATATAGGCACCAAGGGACTTTGAGTAATACATGGTTAGGCGGCAACTGAGCATGGGTTTTCCAAATACCAGTGGTGCCTAAATGTTGGACTTAGGTGCCTAAAATAGCAGTTATGTACTTGTGCCTCCCTGGTGAATCTCACCCTTACCTATGCCCCCCCCCCACCATGTGAAGCTCACCCTTTCCATCTCTCCATCCACTTTCCTGGTAGACTTACCACTAGTAAGAAAGATAAACTGAACAGTAACAAGTCACCAGGACCAGATGGTATTCACCCAAGAGTTCTGAAGTAACTCAGAGATCAAATTTGAGAACTAACTGTGGTATGTAACCTATTCATGAAATCAGCCTCTGTATCAGGTGACAGGAAGGTAGCTAATGTAATGCCAATTTTTAAAAAGGGCTCCAGAGGAAATCCTGGAAATTACAGGCCGGTAAGCCTAACTTCAGTACCAGGCAAATTGATAGAAACTATAGTAAAGAACAAAATTATCAGACACGTAGATACACACAGTTTGTTGGGGAAGAGTCAACATAGCTTTCATAAAGGGAAGTGATGCCTCATCGATCTATTAGAATTATTTGAGGGAATCAACCAGCATGTGGATAAGGATGATCCAGTCGATACAGTATTGTTGGATTTTCAGAAAGCCTTTGACAAGATCCCTCACCAAAGGCTCTTAAGGAAATTAAGTAGATGTGGGATAAGAGGGAAGGCCCTCTCAGGGATCTGTAACTAGTTAAAAAGATAGAAAACAAAGAGTAAGAATAAGTGGTCAGTTTTCACAATGGAGAAGTGAATAGCAGAGTCCCCCAAGGAGCTGTACCGGGACCTGTGCTGTTCATATTCATTAACGATCTGGAAAAGGAGGTGAACAGTGAAGTGGCAAAGTTTGCAAATGATACAAAATTATTCAAGATAGTTAAGCCAAAGGCCGACTGTGAGGAGTTAGAGAGGGATCTCACAAACTTGGCTGACTGGGCAACAAAATAGCAGATGAAAGAAGTGCAAAGAAATTCAAATAGAAAAAAATAAACCACAAACTGTACATATACAATGATGGGTTCTAAATTAGCTGTTACCACTAAAGAAAGAGATCTTGGAGTCACCACGGATAGTTATCTGAAAACTTCCTCTCAATGCACAGCAGTGGTCAAAAAGGCAAACAGCATGTTAAGGACTATTAGGAAAGCAACAGAAAATAAGACAGAAAATATCATAATGCCCACTATATAAATGCCTGGTGCACCCACACCTTCAATATTGTGTCCAGTTCTGGTCACCCCTTCTTTTAAAAAAAGGATCTAATGGAAATGGAAAAAATTCAGAGAGGGGCCACAAAGATGATCAAGGGTATAGAACGGCTATCATACCAGGAGAGACTAAAAAGATTAGTGCTGTAGAGTTTACAAAAGAGACGACTAAGGAGGGACATGATAGAGGTCTAAAAAATCATGAATGGTGTGTAAAAATGAATAGAGAAGTGTTATTTTCCCTTTCACATAATGAAAAAACTAGGGGTCACCGGGCAGCAGGTTTAATACAAACAAGAGGAAGTACTTTATCACAGAACACACAATTAACCTGTGTTGTATTGGCCAAAAGTAGAATTGAGTTGAAAAAAAGACTGGATGAGTCCATAGAGGATAGGTCCATCGATGGCTATTAGCCAAGATGGTCAGGGAAACAACCCCATACTTGGGACAACCTTAAACCTGACTATCAGAAGCCGGGTGTAGAAGACAGAAGGTGATCACTCCAAATTGACCTATTCTTTACATTCCCCTTGAAACTCTGGGACGGGCCACTGTTGGAGACTGGAGACTGGAAAGATGCACCATGGTCTCACCCAGTGTGGCAGCTATTGAGTACCCACGATCCAGTGATTGAACAGGCCCTCTTTTTAGTTTTTGTACTAACATCGGGATAACATTCAGTGCCACCTCACGTTCCACCAATATTTTTGTTTTTACCATGCCATAAACATGCATGGCGCTTTGCCTTTCTCCAGTGTCCCTGCCTTGAAGAGCTTGGTCTAAGGGCCAGAATTCTACCCTCAAATTCACTTTCCACAGGAGTCATTGGGAATGTACACATGTAACCAAGGGCAGAATTTGATAACAAACTGTTCCTTTCTTTTTGGGTCCCTCACACGAGGTGCTGTGAAACAGTTAAGTCAATGGTGATGAATATTTTTTAACTTGCAAGTAACTTGTCTTCAATTATACTTGGATTAATTATTAAATGAAGATCATCATTAAATATTCAGCTGCAGAATATTAGACATACTACAGTCTCTGTCACAGATGAAAAAAACCTCTCTTGAGAGGATTGCAATCCATTCCTGGGTTTATAGACCTAAACGTGCTAAAGGCAGAGCATCGCAAACTCACACGCTGACCCTGAATGTTACCCTTTGCATTTGTTTCAGTGACTTGGGACACCATCCTGGAAGGTGCTGAATGCCCTTGACTCCCCCTGGCTCCAACAGGCATTGAAGGTACTCAGCCTGTCACAGGAGTGCCTGGCACCTTGCTTTAGCTATTTTTTCAGTGAAAGGTAAACCGAACTGTTGACCAGACCAGATATTTTCTTACATACACAGTAAAAGAGTGTGTTCAATTTGAAAAACAATAGAAGCCAGGATGGCTGAAGCAATACTGGTTCTGGTATGCAATAACCATAAGTAATCTTATTATAAATGTTACGATCTGTTAATGACTTGTTTTTCAGGCATTCATTTCATGTGCTCAAGCAGTTCCATTGTTAGCGTGATACAGGAAGTAAGTCTTACACTTTATTGGCTAGATTTTGCCTTTAAGGGATCAGTGAGGGGACCATACTACAACAGGGGCATAGAATTCCCTCCTAAGCTCTGGACATGCACACCAGGCAGTGCTGCCATTCTTCAAATGGTGGCAGGGGGGCTGCCACCCAGAAAGTGGGACTAATATGGTATGTGCCACCCTGATCACTTAGCTTAGATAAAACAATGAGGAGTCCTTGTGGCACCTTAGAGACTAACACATTTATTTGGACATAAGCTTTTGTGGACTATAACCCACTTCATCAGATGCATGGAGTGAAAAATACAGTAGGTAGGTATAAATATACAGCACATGAAAAGATGGGAGTTGCCTTAACAAGTGGGGGGGGGGTCCAGTGCTAATGAGGCAAATTCAATCAGGGTGGATGTGGCCCATTCCCAACAGTTGGCAAGAAAGGGTGAATATCAACATAGGGAATATTACTTTTTGTAGTGCTAACGAGGCCAATTCAATCAGGGTGAATGTGGCCCATTCCCAACAGTTGACAAGAAGGTGTGAGTATCAACAGAGGGGAAATTACTTTTTGTAGTGACCCAGCCACTCCCAGTCTTTATTCAAGCCTAATTTGATGGTGTCAAGTTTGCAAATTCATCCTCTTTTTTCTTTTAGGCTGTGAGCTCTTCCAGGGCAGGGACTATTTTCCTATGTCTATGCTGTGTTAAGAGAATGAAATAGGAACTTAAGGGAAATAATTGTGCATTCCATTCCACCTTCACATTTCTTTCAACACTATTAATAACACACTCCAGCCCTTCATATGGCTTTCACCTCCATCTCCAACAGATACCAAAAAGGAATACTATACCTCAACTTCATCAAACTTGCAGTCTAATGCAAAACCTTAACAGTGAGCTCATATGCTTTAATATCATTTATGCCAATGGATCAGCACATCTGACAGTCCCATGTCTTTGGGAAGACATAGAGGGTGAGGTAATATCTTTTATCAGACCAACTTCTGTTGGTGTGTCTTTCACCAACAGAAGTTGGTCTAATAAAAGACATTACCTCACCCACCTTGTCTCTCTAAAATCCTAGGACCAACACAGCTACAACAATAGTGCATACATGTATTTGGGAAGTTATTCTGCCCTAACACTGTTGAGGCCACATATTTTCTGTTACGGATATAAAGTTCTAAAATGTTCTATATAGACAAAAAATGCTGATGTCGATTCTGACTCAAATTCTTCCTTAAAAACTTTCATTTGCTGTGGTGCCAACAAAAACTTGACAATGGTGAGGCTGGTGGTGTACTAACCAATATTATCTCATTGTTTCTTTGTACTTGCCTGCCTGTTGTCTCTTGTCTTATGCTTGATTGCAAGCTCTTTATGGGCGGGGCTATCTTTTTGTTCTGTGTTTGTACAGCACATAGCACAATGGCAGCCTGGGTCCATGAGTAGGGATGCTAGGCACTACGGTAATACATATAATAAATATTAGTATAACTGATATTCTAGGAATCAGCACATGAAGAGTAACTGTCTGGCCAAAGGACAAATCTCAACATTTTACATTTCTTGCAAAGAGGTACAAAGAAAAGAGACAATCCAGTGAAAAAAACATGAAAATAGATGGTATTTGAACTCTTGTTACTATTCTTGTATCAATTTATTTTCCATCAAACCACCATGAAAATCATGCTCAGAGTTCTATGTTTTGATTTTGGCCATTTCAATGAGATTTTTACAAAATAAAAGTTTAAAGTGCCTGTTAAAACTGACCTCTAATACAATTTTTACTATGCCACAGCTACTGATGCACCATAATAAACTGTTGAACTATATCTCCTTCTGATCTTCCAGCCTCTTGCTATGGAACGTAGTTAAAATGTACAATACAGAAATAAAACTCACAATATATACTGAATTGCTCATACAACATTACTATAATATTAGCCCATCATAATAACAATACCTATTATTTTGAGTGGTAATAATAATACCATGCTTTGCGAGATTCCCACTAAACTGAAGTTCTGTGTTCTAATGTAACCCATGCCTGCTTGGTATGGTGCTCTGTCCCCCTCTAGTGGCACCTAAAGATTGGTGAGTTTGCTACAGCTTTGGCTGAGAGCCATGTGGCTTTTAGCTCATGCAGTAGATAGAGGCTCATAGACTAAGCTTCAGAGTTCCCAGGTTCAATCCCACCCACTGATGACCAGGGTCTGTTGGCATTACACTAACAGGTAGTGATATTAGGTACCAACAGACCTTTGGTCCTTGTTCATAGATTCCAAGGCCAGAAGGGACCACTGTGATCATCTAGTCTGACCTCTTGTATCACACAGGCCACAGAACTTCCCCAAAATAATTCCTAGAGCAGATCTTTTGTTGGGATGCACTAATAAAAGCATACATTTTGTTGATCTTATCCCTACTATTATCACCTAATGATGATACTCTGAAGAACACAGAGAGCAGCAGACTATTTGATTCATTTGACACCACTAGGTTGTGCCTGAATTGTAGCTTGTATCTCTGTACTGTAACAAACTTATGTCTGTTTTATGCTCACGTAGAAATAGAAATTAAGTTAAAAAGTGAATTTTCAGATTGGGCTATTTGCTGACTCACAGTGCTCAGAATTTTGATCCCAAACTTTTTAGGCTGGCTAGGACAGGGAGTGTTGTAGTGCTGATATATGTTGCCAATTAATTCAAGCAATAAAATGTACATAAAATAGCTTGAGACTGGAGAAAGGTGACATACATGGAGAATGAAAGGTAACTGTGAATAATGGACTGTATTCCATCGAGGATTTTGGATGGTATCATAAACCACCAGAACAATGCTGAGTGCTTTGTGTCAGTTTCAGAATTCTGAGTGGGAAATATAGCCCTAAAATGCAAAGTGTGTCTGATCTCTATTTCACAGAAGTATCCAGTTTTCTATTCGTATTTCTCCACCTTTACTTTTTTTCTTCTCCACTTTCCCTTCTTATTGTCTCTGACCTTGAACAGCTCCAAAACAAGCTAGAGAATGGTTACAAAAATATAACCACTCACAAAAATGAATATTTGCTGGGAATCATTTCACTGAACACTGTAAGAACTATGGTATTACTAAATAGCCAGATGCCTTAAGCTCATTTTAACAACCACAACAGAGTACAAAACCCCACATTGAAAGGCACCAGACTATGTTACAGGGCAACACAATTATTAATCAAGAGACATAGTACCCTGATGAGATGTGAGCCCTAAGGTAGAGTATCGAGAACTATAACCACAAACATTGAGAATGAGGGAGAGAATGCTAATACATTAATAACCTATTACACCGTTAGCTCTGCATTACCATTCTTTCTGGGATGTCAATAATTTAATGTTATGGACTGCTGTTGTAGATAGAGATACAAGATACTTCTCATTTTCTATATTGTTTCCCTGGACAGAATAATAAAACTGTTCTCATTTTATCCTTTCAACACTGTTATTCTCCATAATTTGGAAATTTTCTCAGTTTCTGCAGTTCCGGTTCTTACCTTTGCTAACCAGTTTGGATGTTAATGTACTAGAATAAATCTTTAGTTTTAAAAAGCGATCGTAAAGTATGTCCTAGTTCATGGCTTGAATTCTTCCTGGGGCCACTGACACTTGTTTTACCCTTTATACTTTATACACAGCAAGAGATTAAAGACACCAATCCAGACACATAACAGCACTTGCAAAAAGCCCAGACAAAAAGGACAAGGGATATGACAAGCCCAGGCAAAGATTCAGCAGGGATAGTCACCAATTCAACAAGCCCAGGAAGGGACTAACAACAACTATAGCAGACGCCACATGACTGCAAACACTCAGCAGCAATCTTTAATACATTGAGTGTACAGTTTTGCAACCAAGAAGACAGAATTGTTATATGCAGAGAGAAAGGCTGTTACTAAAATATAGGAGATAACCAATCTTCACCTTCTTTTATCTATTTCTCCAACAAGCAACAGTGGATTAAATTTAAACAATGTGAAGAACTATGTTCAAGTCAGGAATCTCTTGCATAACAAAAGCAAAGATTATTTTAAAGAGTGACACAGAGCAATCAGGCTATTGTCACAACATTTCTCAAAGAATCAGTCTACCGAGAGTACCTTCCTTAGGGTACACACTGGCATTAGGAACACAGCAGACAGCCTGCTAAAGATTGGTATGCAGCATTAATGGAGAGCATGTCTTTTGCCTATTTTTCAAACACATCTGTCAGGGTTCCCTCCCCACTCTGAACTCTGGCGTACAGATGTGGGGACCCGCATGAAAGACCCCCTAAACTTATATTCCACCAGCTTAGGTTAAACATTTCCCCAAAGCACAAATTCCTTTCCTTGTCCTTGGACGGTATTGCTGCCACCACCAAGTGATTTAAATAAACATTCAGGGAGGGGCCCTATCCCCCCAAAAATATCCCCCAAGCCCTTTTAGCCCCTTTCCTGGGGGGGGGGGGGCTTGAGAATAATATACCAACAGAGTGAGCACAGACCAAGTCCCTCCTTTTTAGGACAATTAAAATCAATCAGGTTCTTACAAAGAAAAATTTTATTTAAAAAAAAGTAAAAGAATCACACCTGCAAAATCAGGATGGAAGATAACTTTACAGGGTAAATAAAAAGATTTTAAACCCAGAGGATTCCCCTCTGATTCTGCTTCCCAGTTACAAAACACAAATAAAATTACCTCTGAGTATAGGGAAAATTCAAAAGCTAAAACAAAAGATAATCTAACGCATTTCCTTGCTATTACTTACAATTTCTGTAATTTTAGATGTATCATTTCAGGATCTTTTTAGGAGATGTTTTTTTCCTGCCCTGGTCCCCCTCTCTGTCCGAGAGGGCACACACAAAGAGAGCACAAACAAAACCTTCTCCCCCTCTCCCCAGATTTGAAAGTATCTTCTTTCCCCATTGGTCCTTCTGGTCAGATGCTAACTAGGTTAATTGAACTGATTAACCCCGTAAGTGATTCTGTACCTCTGGCCAAGAGGGATTGTATATTACTGCATACATAAAGGTTATTACCCTTCCCTTTATATTTATGACAACATCCTATTCTGATGTTAATATTAGCTTAAGTATTGTAACATATGCACTTGCAATAAACATTTGGGGCCAAATTCTGCAACACAGTTCACAGTCTAGGTGGCTGGATTCTTCACTGGGGTTTCCTGCTGGAGCACAGTGCAGAAAGGAACTCTTGAGACTGTAGTAATAAACCATAGCTAATAGTTCTCTACTCCTCCTCAGTCCATCCTTGCTCCAACCAAACATCTGTTATTGAAAGATGAAGCTGAGGGAGTTCTTTTTTGAAGAAAACTGAAACCTTGAAAAAAAATCAGCAAGACTTGATTACTAGAACTGAGGGTGAGGGGAAGTCAAAAAGTAATCTGAACACAAAAAAATGCCTTTTATCACAAATGAAAATGTACACCAAAAAAAATTCATTTTCAAGTTTGTTCGTTGAAAAACTGGAAACTGAAAGCTGAACACTCTTCAATGTAAATATCTGATTGTTGATAACTGATTTTTTTAATCGAAAGCTCATTTTTTTAAAACCCAAAATAATTTTTGAAAACTGAAAAGTTTTCTGGTTTTCATTAATTTTTTTTGTTGGGACAATTTTAATGTCAATGAAAACACTTCCCCACAAAAAAAATGTCCTATGAAAAACACTTGGTATTTTTCAACCAGCTCTATTGGCAACAGCAATGTCAACATGGACAGCCTTCAGGTATGTTACTGGATATTTCTATAATTTCATAAGACTAAGGAAGTGGTTGGGAGTCATCAGGAACTCACAAGTCTAGGGGGAACTTCAGATCCAGTTGCAGGACATATTTCCCTGATGACTCACAGGAGGGAAAAGTGGTGGATCACTAACTCCTTTCTCCAAGATCTGTTGACTACGTAGCACTTACTGGATCATTGCAAGACAAAGAGGTGAACTTTCCTTTGCCTAGAGTCTGCAGCTGACTTTTGCTAGCCAAGAACTCAATAGATTTGAGTTGTCTCTGAAGAAGAAGAATCCAATGTCCTCATTTCTCTGCAAGTCAGGTTTCTTTTTGATTCTGGTGGTGGTGATAAAATGAGGCATTGCAATCATACATCATTTACAAGGAACTTTAGACTATGTATATCGCCAATATAGCCTTGTATAGAAAACCAATTGTCAGCAAGACAGGTTCATCCATCACATTAAACTGAGGGTATTTTAAAATGTGTATACTTCATTTACTATCATATACTATCATTTGATTTTTGAAACTTTATGATTAATTATGGTTTCAACTGCAACATTTCACATGCTTATGTTTAGGGGCAGGATTCTTGGGGAGTCACAGAACAGGTCTTAGTTTGGAAGGGAACTTTCAGAGTAATTGATCTTCAACCCCACCCTCGTTAGTTAGAAAGGCATTACCATCCCCATTTTACAGATGGGAAACTGAGGTGTGAAGAGTCAGATTGTGATACTCTGAGCCACTGGGAATAACACCTCACACCAGGAATATTAATGAGGCTACTTGTGGAGTAAGTCACTATTCAGCAGGAGTAAACGTATCACAGTTTGACTCAGAACAATCACTGGGACTCTGTCATTTATTAACATGGGAATGCTCATTTATTTACATTGACTCACAAACTGAAATTCTGGATTGGTTAATTTTAATTATTCCTGAAAAATATGTAACTGATCAAATCATAACTTAAAATCTGATCTTCTAAACTACACAGAACTGTATTTTCTCTCTTTTTAATCTAGGGTATGTAGAATTGCAGTAATACTGTAAAATGATATGGATAGTAAACACTATAAATTCGTTAGCTGCACCTGCACAGTGATTCTGCAAATGATATTTGTCTCAATTGTTTTTATCTACGTTGGCCTCTCTTTGCGAGAAAGTTCCTTGTCTTTTAACTTGTTATTTTTATAATTGCAATGTAAATATATCATGCTAATAATCAATTAATACCACCTGTGACCATTAGGCCAATTATTTTTTGTTACACTGATTTTGTCATTGTTATTGTTTCATGTGTACCTGATTATTATCAACCTGCAGGGACTTGTCTGTGCAGATATTTTGCTGATATACCTTTGATCCTAACCAGATTGTAGCAACAAAGTCTTAAGTAAAAGTTAAAAGTTCAGCTGGAACTCCACTGAATGGAAGAGAAACCATCAAAAATATCACAATAAGGTTCCCTCATGTAATCTTAAATGCTTAAGAGACGTGGGAAACTGTCTTTTGTCTCTGCATAAATTGGAACAGTGAAAACCTCAGCAAATAGTAATTTTTTGGATTTACTGCATGACAGGAACATCAGGTGGTAAGTTAAATAATGCAAGGCACAGAAATTGAGCAAAAATCTTCCTATGGGGCTGCTTATCACAGAAATATGAGCAGCTGCTTCCCACTGCAATTCCTACTCACTTTTAAGCCTCCCCAGCTGGGATAACTGAAAACCTTATCACGGTCATTGACAATCTGACAACCATCTGAGATATAGTATGAGTCTCTTCCATATATGGGAGAGAGGAACAGAAACTTCCATTGGAGGTATTGACAGCAGACAGCATGTTTTTCACTTGAGTTTCTCATCGCAGAGTAATCTCAGTTTGACAGCTCATGAAGAGTGCTTTACACTGACACCAAGAATAAGAAAGGCTTACACTGGTATCTGTTACATTCTGCAGGCAGGTGAAGGTTACCATATCAGTAGGAAGCACTAGACGGCAGTTATCCTGATTATGGCAGAGTGGCTTTTCAAAAGGTACAGAAAAGACAACAGAAACACTGAAAAACATAACTGTTCAAATAGCGTGGGCCCAATGCTGCTGCTGACAAAGTCATTGGTGACATTCCCATTTTATATGTTACAAATAATTAGGCTTGGCGAAATTCAAATTTCATTTTGTAATAATTTTGACAAATAATATAGGTTTATTTTTCAGCATTTTTTATTTTTATTGCTTTAAATTTTCACAGTTGTGCAAAATTATGGGTTTTAAGTATTGTGGGGTTTTGGTTTTTAATCGATTTAAATTTTCAAAGTTGCAGGAAATTATAGAGGGGAGTTAGTCACTGGAGGGAATCAGACAATTGTTTAATGACAATAGATGTTGAGATTCAAAAATTAAAGCTTTATAACGGTTAAAACACAAATTGTCAGCATCCCATGTCAAAATATACAGAGTCAATTTCCTTAAATCAAACTCTAATAAGTTTTCAAATAGCATTTTTTTTACTTTGCCTATCTGTAAATTTTGTTTATTACAGATGAAAATATTTTAAGCTGTTTGTTTCTACAGTGAAATTGACATTTACCAGCAGTTACTGATAAAAATCAAATTCTTCTAAGCCTACAAATTAATGTAACAAACAGATGAGAAAATGGCCTGGTGGGGCCAGATGTTTCAAAAGACCTCAAGAACCAAATGTTCAAGTAGTCAGCACTCACAGTCTGGGCCAGATTTTCAAGAGAGCTCTGCTCCCATCTAGGCACTTTAATAAAGGTGAGATCTTTCAGAAGTGCTCAGAACTGACCAGTTCCCACTGTAAAAGGTGTAGCCACATTTTCAAGAGATCAGGACATAGCTCATCTGAGCACTTTTGGAAATCTAATCTTGACTGTTGCTGCTGAGTTCTTGAAAATAGGGTCCTTGAGGTTATAAAATACTGGTTAAAAACTGTATCATGTGATTGGTTAAATAATGCCAGGCATAGTAGAGAAATGACATAAGATAAAGACAGGATGGATTTCTGCACCAATAAAATGTACATTTCAACATTATTCTTGTTGTATGGTAATATTCATTCCAGTGTGGAGACCACAAGGTACAAAAAAAACGAACCACCCCACATCAGTTCTTACCAACTAGGATATTGTGGTCAAACTGCAGAAAAGGAGACATCCAGTGGGATGGAGGGCATGGGAATGAAGTTTCTCTGTTGACAGGTACTTAGATAAGGTTGCAAGTGAGATGTTGAAAATTCCGTGAAAAGGCCAATTCAACAATCCCTATCAGAAATGATACTCAGTGACATTCTTGTTAATCAACCAAAATATCTTGAGGCCTTGTTCTTAAGGTGCTGAGTATCCTCCGCTGTCATTGGAGTTGGAGTGGAGAGGTCTCCAAACTTTACAGGAGGTGCTCAGCAGCTAGCAGGATAGGGCCCTAAACTACTCTAGCCAATTCAGAGTAAATACAAATGATGAAAAGTTTATTCCCATGCACAAACAAATAAGGGCCTACTGCCATTTCCATTTAAGTCAATGGCAAAAATCCCCTTGTCTTCCACAGTGCAGGATTGGGCCAAAAGGAAAGAACGTTTCTTAAATGGTTCTAATTTATTTAAAAGGTGCAATATTCATATGATTAGTGCATATGATTATATATATATATATATATATATGCATATATTATAAATATATATGCATTTTAACTAAAAAAACCCTCTAAGCAACAGGTTTTTGTGGCATACAAATCAAAAGTACACCAGGTAAATCAATTGTTTTGTATCACAAAATGTTTAAGCAGGGTACTATGAATAATGGTGATTATAACTAATAAACTAATCATTTTATATCTATGTTTTCCAAATGAAACATTATATTTTTTGAACAATCATAAACTATTATAACATTTTGTCAAAAGCCTTAAGTAAAGGATTTGCTTCCCCCCCCCCCAGTGATTGTGTGTTATGGGGACATAAATTACACTAAGAGAGAAGTCTGCTCATCAAGCAGATTATGTCTGGGTGAGAGTTTATGCTAATAAATTAGAAGTCTAAGTTTGATTTACTTGATTGAGAAGATAAAAGGAGTAACAGCAAGAGAAAGAAATACATTTTTAATATACTACTCCACAGTCTCTGCAGTAAAACAGCAGATGAACTATGAAATTTATTTTTTAGATTTCATTAGGATTGTATTAAAATGTATGAAAGATTATTACTCATATAGGTAAAATAAAAAAAGGATCTGTCTATTATGACATTCTCTCTCTCTCTCTATATATATATATAAATTATTTGGGGATGGATTTTGTTGGGACATTGGAAACACCGGTTAGATTTAGACCCAAACTACAGTAGATGCAATAATTTATAGCAACTGAATGGTAAAACACTATTCTAGTATTTAAATTAGCCTTTAATAGGCAGCATGAATCATTTTCACGGTCATGCTTTTGCACATCGGACAGCACTACTAGAAATACAATGTTCTTGGTGACATTGTTAAAGGGTCTAATATCATATTGCTGCTTCAATAAGTTTCCAAGAACTGCAGAAAAAGAGATGGGGTACAACGAACAAAATAATGCAAAAGAACTTCCTACAAAGAAAGCATTACTCAGCTGCTGAGATAACTCTTTTGAAGAAGAAGAAAAGTTGTAGCGCTAAATCACCAGACTGAGTGTAGTATTCTGAATAGGATTTTTAATCAAAACTAGCAAAAGAATGTACAGATAAATTGTATCCAAAACGAAGTCTGTGGCCTCTTGCAAAACAGTAACTTTGGACCATTACTGTTTGTAATTTGATAAAGTATGATGTAAATTTAATGGCTTTCAAGACACAAGCTATTAAATAACATACAAATCTGGTAAACCCATTTGAAAAGTCTCAGTTGCTAGGCTCCTAGATCTTACCACAGTTTTAGAAACTGCAAGTTTAATTTCCAGCACCCCCAGTTGGGATTCAGAATTACAGAAGAAACAATGACTTTCTTTAAGGTTTTACATACCAGTCAGGAGAGTCACTATTCCAGGAGATTGCCAACATACACAGAGACAAACATACAAGTGGGGAAAGCCACATGGAGGGAAGGATGAAAGACTGTCTCATCGCTGTTAACCTACTGTATCTCAGTCTGCAAACAGCCTAGCTGCCATTGCAATGAGGAAGCTTTGCTTGGACTCATTCGGCTGCCGTTGGCTGGAGCAAGACTGAAATGAGGGACCATGGAAAATATAATACCTAGGGAAAATGTTAAACCTTTCTTCATTGAAAAGCAATGAAAAATGCCTGATAGACAATTGGACTAGGAGACTAAATACTGCATAAATATGTGTTTCAGTTTCAGAATAAAGATGATATATACTATGGAATATTTTTTTTACACTGAGCAAAACACGTACTGGCCACTGGCTGTAATAAAATAACCACAGAACACCTCCAATTTAATATCTCATGGAGATCCTGTCCAAGCACAAATGCCCCCATCCCCACCTGCCAAATATTCTAGTGCCTACTCAGCTGAAATATTTATGAACTTTTATGAGTTTGGTCCTAAATAGTCTCTGGCCAAAATTCAGGAACAGTTATTAGAATCCATAAAACCACCAATGGCCATTTCATGAGAAACCATGAAGATAACAGACATTTTGGTGCATGTTCTATGTTGCACAATTTATTGTATCCATATATGAGGACTCAACTAGCAGAGCATAGATAGCTACCTAGCTTACTACATTAATAACAGCCACTCAATCCCAAAGTATTTCTAGGTTTATTCGGCTTCATCAGTCCTAGGCCTGGCATGTGTACCATTCTGTGATTATTAATGTACCCTTAAACAATTGTGCACTTAAACTTCCTAACCATTTCCTGGAATTAATGCTAAAGGCCTTTGCCTTGACCTTTTTCCAATCAGCAGAGAAAAGATCTGCTAAAAGGGCCGTATTTCTGTCCTCTTATCTTCACTGAAAGTCAGTTTAAGTATCTCAACTTGGTCAGCGAAAACCGAGTTCTGGAATTAAAAATGTAACTACACAACAAAGTGTGCAAGTATTGTCTTTTGAATTTGAGCCAGAGGCAGATTATTTGGGACAGTATTCCTAGCTACCAGACAACAGTACTTTCACATGACTAATAATTCTTTTTTCCATACAAGTGCATGGATAACCAGAGTGTCAGAGAAATTACAGGGCATTTGTACAATACCAATTTTTATTTTATTTTAATTTTATTTTATTTTTAGTGAACAAAGTATTTAATATAAAAAAGTGGAAGTCAAGATTGTCATGCCACATTGGTAAAAATATAAAAATACCATTTAAAGAGGACATTTCTTCTAACACAGAACAAGACGCCATATTAGAATAAGGTACACAGCATTATCCCTAAAGCTTCTTTCTCCCTGTTTCACTGCAGAGGTTCTGCCTAGAATATTTCCCAAGCCCCCTACTATTTGACTTCCTGTTATAGGTTTAAAGAAACAGTGTACATGTCCTCATAAAAATTAACTGTGAAAGTAGTATTTTACTCCTGTGTTTGGAGTGACATTTTCAGTACAGCAAGGGCTTGCTGCCTGCTCAATAATGAGGACAGACATTTACTAGGGTACCTACTCTGCTTCATGTCTACTCCTCATCATGGAGATCATTACTTCTGGAAGCAACACCACCTTGGAAGTGATACAGTGAATCCAACGGAGTTTCACCACTGGAGTGGGGATTCACTGCTAGTGAATGTACTACTTTAAATGATATAAACCATTGCTCTGTCACGGCAAGGTAAATACAAATAATCTGACATCAACACATCCTCGCTTGATGAATCGGAGGTAATCAATGTAATAAATAAGTAAACATTGTTGCCCCTTTTTGACCCAAGTGGCTAGTCAAATTTCAGGGCCTGAGGATGTTCCAGTTGGAAGCAGAAATTGATGGAGTCTGATTCTCCCTTTGATGCAATCTTGTTTATTCACAAAGAACATACAAAGTCCTGCTCCTCCGAATGGAGGAGGAACCAAAAACAAAAGAAGCAATTCCTTAGCTTGTAGCCCCAAGCCTCTTTAGTCAATGCCCAAACCCAGAAGCTCTCTCTAGCTTTTCGCAGGATCAGTGTGTGATCACTGGCTACTGCTTGGCTTTCTTGCTTTTTTCCTGTGTCTCTCAGTTTCTGTGTGTTCTCCCTTCCCACACATACACACCTGGATCACGATACCCAGTGGAACCACCTACCCACATGGTGCTAGTTTCGGGGCAGACTCTATTAGGCTTTGTTTTAGGTGCAGCCCCTTTACCCTCACTTACAACTATCTTAAATGAAGGGCTTGTTCACACATCAGTTTGACAAGGTTTCAACTCAACCTATAGCAAGGTTTCACCCAGCCAGGGCCAGCTCTAGGCACCAGCATTCCAAGCATGTGCTTGGAGCGGCACCTTTCAAGGGGCGGCATTCTGGCCCTCTGGGGCGGCACTTTGCTTCGGCCGCAGCAATCCGCCTTTTTTTCTTTTTTTTTGCTTGGGGCTGCAAAAAACCTGGAGCCAGCCCTGCACCCAGCACATAAAAATATAAATGGTAACACTAGAGCAGTTTGGATAGGGTTCTCTGTGCCTATGCTATAAAGTTTGGGTCCGATTCCAATCCAAACTCCCAAAAATTCCGACATTTTTGGATCTGGGGTCATTTTTAATTTTAACCTAATCTGATCATTTACTTAAATATTTCCTTAAAGGTACCAGTCAACTTGAAAATTACATTTCTGTCTGGCTATTTTGTAGTGATCATACTTACAAGTAACAGATAAGGCCCCTATCCTGTAAATGCTTATCCCTGAACCCTACTTTACCATGGCGAGTAACCCCAGTGAAATCAACATGACTACTTTTAGCAGTAAAGTTGAGTATACCTGTAAGTGTTGCAGGATCAGGGCTTACATTACTATAACTGGAAGTTATGAAAACAAAATCTCTCTCTCTTTTATTGCCAGTTTACTTCATGCATTGGGTAGCATTTGGTTTTGCCAATGTGACCTATGGTTGCCAACGGCTCCAGGTTATCATAGGGAGGGATAGCTCAGTGGTTTGAGCATTAGCTTACTAAACCCAGGGTTATGAGTTCAATCCTTGAGGAGACCACTTAGGGAGCTGGGGCAAAATCAGTACTTGGCCCTGCTGGTGAAGACAGGGGACAGGACTCAATGACCTTTCAGGGTCCCTTCCGGTTCTAGGAGATAGGTATATTTCCATATATTATATTATTGAATTTCAAAATAAAGGGACTGTTTTCTTAGCATCCTTATCCCACACCTCCTCCTTATATTATTAATTATTATTATATCCATTTTTGTAAATACAGTGAATGCCATTGAAGAGTCATTACTGCCTTACAGTTAACACACAGAATTGGAAATAACTGCAGTGTTTCAGATACCACTGGGTTGAAAGTGTAGGTGAAGCGGATTTTTTAATCCAATGCATAGGTGCTGAAGCTGGCTTGAAGTGGTTTCCATTATATACAGCGTGCACAGTTTGATTCAAAGGCTCTCAGCATCCCCACTATAACGATTGTTCTAGCACCCATGATCCAATGTAAAGGTAAATTGAATTTATGAATAGGTGAGCTGATTTGAATAAATTAGAATCATGCTAAACCTTTATCAAAAACAAGAATTTATATTTAAAATAAAATAGACTTTCTAGAGGCTCAATTTCTTTAAGAACTATTTTGCAAACTTCTACATTTCCTGGTTTCATTGTACAGCAGAGATACCACAAGGGAGGCTATTTATGTGGTGTTTCCAACCCGGCCAAAATCAGAAAATACTGGAAATCTCCCAAGAAAGCCTGTGCCAACAAGGGAACCCTGTACTGTGCAAACAATAAAGGAAAACATGAAACTT
This sequence comes from Trachemys scripta elegans, assembly GCF_013100865.1. NCBI lineage: Eukaryota > Metazoa > Chordata > Testudines > Emydidae > Trachemys > Trachemys scripta. Next base: position 256,853,927 of record NC_048299.1, read on the forward strand.
TGTATTTTGTCCTTCTATTTGGATACATAAATAACCCAGACAAGTGTCTTATTGCCTGTGAGGTGGGGTGCTATTGAACTGGAGTGGAAATTAATATGCCACAGACTGGATGGATCCACACTGAATTATTTAACTTTACTTTTAAGTGCTTAAATTTAGTTACTGCGAAGGGCCTGGCAGCAGACATATTATTTTGTTGCCTTTGCCAGTCAGAGTTCTTCTGGAACAGAATGTTACCCTAATTGGGTGCATTTTTTGAGCAAAAGTAGTTCTATGCAGGTCTTCATGGTGAAGGAATATGGCATAAGTTAGCGGAGGTCCTAGGTGATTCACCTGTAATTAAGATTTTGAAGTCTTAAAATTTTCTCTGAGAACAAAATCTGCCCTGAGACAGGCAACAGTAAAAACATCTGCAAACATGATTGTGTATGGAAGCGTTTTGTAATGTTTTAAAGGAAAACATGTAATTCTACATTTTCCGTGCTTTGCAAAATTATTGTCCCCCCTTCCCCATGATCACTAACAGCAGCTTCTGAAGCACATACTATTTTTCAATATTATAAATCACACTGTTTTCTGCCTCTTTCTCCCTCTGCAGACTGGCACATTGGCCTACCTAGATAGTTTGCAAAGCATAGAGTTTTTATGAGAGTTCCAGCCTTTGCGGGAGGAGGTGGTAATGTACATTGTAAGCCTGGCAATAAGTCATGTATTACCAAATCACCAGTCAAAGAGTAGCCTATGTTTCTCTGTGGGATGCACGTGCAGGACACTTGTGAGCTAGGCTGAAGTTGTCCTTTCTTTAGCTATAAGCAATTTTTCACAGAACACTTATGGCAGGTGATAAGGTCACTCCAAATCACTCCTCAAAGTTCCCCTCTATCTTGATGACTATGGAACCCTACCAGTTGATTGTGGTGAGACTGATGGAAGCAATCACTACTACTTACTGAACAGCACTTGCTTGTTTCACAGTTTCCTCTTCACCCTCTCCTGCCTATTCATTTCATCATCGCTGTTATATCTTGGCATAAGACCATAAACTGTTTGGGCAGGACTGCAATAGCGCCTAGCACAATGCCCCCTGCCCCTGCCTCTCCTCCCAAGCTAGGGCTTCTAGACACTGCTGCGATCCAATAATAACGAGTTCTGACATGTTGATGATAACATGATGTCCTTATGTCTTATGGTAGTCCCTTGTTTTCAAATCTCAGAGGCTTAGCTATAGCACCAAAGTATGGCCATTAGAAACTTTTAAAAGGACCATTTTAAATTTAACACTTATGCTCTTACAGCAGAGCTGGATGATCTCAGTTAGAGAAACTTGCTGAGTAATCAAAGTCCTTTCTCATTACTCCGTGTAACATGTACACACCTAAACACAAAACCTTTTGTCACATCAGGCAATTCTTAATAGAGCACCCATTTAATGACTGCAAAACAAAATGTTGCAGCACACACAATCTAAGTTATATAACCAATGTCATACAAGTATGATTAAGCACTGGAGTTCTTCTTCCCTTTCTGGCACTCAGGGACTGCTCCAAGCTTAGGAAAAAGAGAAAGGGACTCACCTTTTTTCCTTAATGCATAAATTATTACTTGGGATATAAAATAATATTTATAAACCCTGGATAGCTAATGGGATTGGTAACAGGGTATTTATTCACTGGCCTATCTGTTTTGTATAATATCAATGTTCAGCTCCAGGCCACCAATTTCAATCCAGCCAAATGGAAGTGGCTGAAAGTCATTATAATCCGATAGCCATCAGACATTATGTTTTCAGTATAAATATGGGATCACACTTTGTACTCAGTGACCCTCTTGTTGGCAGTTTCTGTGTAGAGACCAAAGATTGTCTGTGCCCATGGAAAACGAACTACCTCTGCTCAACTCTAAGGTGGTCCCTGCAGATCACCGTTAAGCCTCTTTGACAACACAGTGGTAGAGAAACTTGCACTGCTACTACAAATGCTACATCTTCTCTACAGATACACAGAGCATTGGACGCTCCAGAATTGTTAATCTGGGGATTCACTATACTCACTCATAATTTAATAAATAATCTCTGTTCAGTGGGGATTGGGAATAATGACAGGTGCAGAATGAATTCAAAGCAGCTTCTCCAAGGCAGCTTTCCTATTAATGTGAAGCTGCTCACACTTTGTGGACATATAAAGGGCTTCAGTATGTAGTACTTTTGCTTCCTAAGTCATAAATACTGTGTTTACCTAAATGTAAGGGGACTGTTGCCCCCTTACTAACATTCAGTGGGGTGTTTTGGTTGGCTAGCTCCCAGCACTGAAAGGGGAAGGGTCGATGGCAAATCAGGAGCCTGAGACTGACAGTCCCCAGGGGCAATGGGGAGAGGCCAATGCTCCAGATCAGCCTGATTGACAGGGCGGGCAGGCTAATCAGGAAGTCAGGAGGCCAGGGGGGTCCCGTCCTCCGTGGAAACTGGAATGGCCTGAGTCAGACAGAGTGGGGCCGAGCTAAGGAGAGGGCAGGGGCCCGAGCTAAGCTGCTGGAAGCAGAGTTGCAGCCCCAAAGCCAGAGCACAGCCTAGAGAGAGCAGACCTGCCCTGGGAGCAGAGCTGTAGCAACCAGAGCCAGAGGGGCCAGACAAGCAGCCAGGAAGCAGGTCAGAGCTGGGAGCAGAGTCACAGAAGCAGCCTGCAGAGCAGAGCTGTCCTGGGGGCAGAGCTGCAGCAACCAGAGCCAGAGAGGCCAGAGAAGCAGCCCAGGGAGCTGAAGGCAGAGCAGCAGCAGCAGCCGTGCTGAGGCAGTCCGGAGCTGGAGCTGAGGCAGAGTGGAGCTGGAGCTGGGGCTGGAGCAGTCCGGAGCTGGAGCTGAGGCTGGAGCAGTCCAGAGCTGGGGCTGGGGCAGTCCGGAGCTGGAGCTGAGGCTGGAGCAGTCCGGAGCTGGGGCTGGAGCAGTCCGGAGCTGGGGCTGAGGCTGGAGCAGTCCAGAGCTGGGGCTGGGGCAGTCCGGAGCTGGAGCAGTCCGGAGCTGGGGCTGGGGCAGTCCGGAGCCGTGTGCAGTCCGAGTGCGGTGAGCAGCTGGGGAGAGTGAGGGGGACCCTGGGCAGTGGGCCCAGCACAGGGAGACGCCTCAGCCAAGAGGCCTTGCAGGCCAGACTTGCAGGGGGATCATAACCCCGACTGGGCAGGGGCGACGCTGGGAAAAAGGGTCCTGCCACCTAGAGCCTGAGAGCGTGTGGCCACCGCCAGAGCAAGTGTCCAATCCACAGCGTCTCTGCAGCACAGACAGGGCCTGAGAAGCAGGCCTGGGACCTACAAGGAACAGATTGAACTGCCCTGACGTTCCAGAGACACTGGTTGTAATGTTCCCTGCCACAGAGCAGGGTGATGTGTTTTCCTCTAACCTTTCCCATTTTTCCTTATTCTTTTTTTAAAATTAATTGTTAATTAAACAACTTGTATTTGCTTTAAATTGTATGAAATGATCAGTGGGTCAGGGAGGTGCCCAGTGCAGAGAGAGTACCCCGGAGTGGGGACACCCTAGCCCCTGTCCTGGGTGACCACCGCAGGGTTGGGGGTCGAGCCCCCCAGGAATCCTGGGCCCAGCCTTGTCGGGGTTTATGAGGACTCTGCCAGACAGGAGAGTGGAAGGGAAGTCCTCAAGGGCAGGGAGGCCTCTGGGTAAAGGAAGTGGGAGCGAGGACTCGGATCCTTTCGCTAGCCCTCTTCACCGGGGTAGTGCAGAAGCCAGGAAAGTTCCCCACAATAGCGGGACCATTCCCCCGCTTACATAAACAAGGAAGGAAGAGAAGAGAGAGAGAAAGAGAGAGAGAGAAAAAATCTGGCTGCTTCATTAAGGAATGTTCTTTTAAAGACGCTCATGCCAAAACATACATACACTCCCTCTAGTACAGATAAGAAGATCCCAGTTCAGGAAGGCCAATGTACCATTGACATCGATTTTACATGGAAACTCTTCAAAGCATTTTTTTTTAATGTGAGAGCACTGACTGAACTGGAATGCTTCAATCAGGTGCATGGATCAGATAAAATAGCTCACAAACAGGAAATACTCAAACTATGGTCAAAACAGCTATAAGAAAACAAAAATATATCAACAGACTAAAATGCTGCCAAGACCTTTTCAGCCCTCTGGCATTTATTTTTCCTCTCTTCATGTGGCGCAGGAGATTCTGGCCTGGGCAGAAATATGAACTCACACGACAAACTAGACTGACAAAATGAGGGTAAGAATAGACTGAAGGCTCATTTGATCATACCGCTTTTATAAACAACAAATGTGAATGAAATAACCGGGGGAGGAGGGGGGGAAATCCAAGCTACCAAACTTTAACCTCTTTAAAAATAAAACAAAAACTCCCAGACAATTTTTATTCTGATTCCTGAAATCTGCCTTGTTCTTTTCATAATGAAATAAAAACCCCACACCAGATCTTTCAGACACGTTTGTGTTTTATATCCACACTATGTTCTCTCCAGAGTGAGCAAGTCTGGGATGCCATTAATAGTCGAGGACTGAATGAAAAAGGGGAACACAAAGCTCCAGTATGTTATATTAATTATTGTGAAAGCACCCAGAGCAATGCATGGGCACTTTTCCTACAAAGCTAACTAACAATTAATTAAATACACATAGGATCCGATTCTGTCGCTGCGCTGTACATGGAAATCTAATCGAGATTGATAAGATTTTATGGAATGGGTTCAATTAGTGTGCTCGCACCTAACCTACAGAATGGGGGCAAATCATACACTTGCTTCTAAACTCGCCACTGCACGAGGTGCTACAGTCCCCAGCTCAAACTCCTCTGGAGAAACTTTTCAGAAGTGACCGTTGATTACGGGTGCCTCAGTCTTTGGGTGCCCAACCTGAAACACTTTGAGTTGGATTTTCAGAAAAAGTACAGAGCACCCAAAATGCCAAGTGATATCGGCAGAACCTTTGGATGCTCTGTGCCTCTGAAAATCAGGCCTAACCGGTCTCAAGATGGGTCTCCAAAAAATGAGGCACCCAAAATCAGTGGTCACGTCTGAAAATTGCATCCTTAGAAAGCATATCTCCCAAGATATCAAAACCAAATAGCACAACTGAAGGTTTGGAAAACTCATCCCATCCTCCTCTTTCCCTATCCAGAGCCATTTCAGACAAGTGGAAGGTTTATGGTGGCTGCAAATATACTCAGAACAATGCAGATCACGAAATAAAGGACCTGCTGAAATATGGGGAATATATGGTTTAGCATCCATTTATTCACCCAGCCCACAGGGAGACCAACTCCCCAGTTTATCAAGTGTGATCCCACTTATTAACTGCAGGCATATAGTTAGATTTAAACAGCTCAAAAAACACTGACACCAACTGCACACCCAGGCAAGGGCTAGAAACATTGGGAAGGGAAACTTCTGCACATACAATGTCTTTCCTACCCAAAAGAAATCTGAGTTACTAACATTATACCCTGACTATGCAGTAAGCTAACTACTTATGCTAGGTCTGTTAATGATGCTATGTCTATTAGCTATATCTATTTACAGTGCCAGGGTGGGGATTGATTTTCCAAATCAGTTTAGAAAAAATAAATAAATCAGGTCATCTGAACATACTAATTCATTTATAACATTCCCTCACTCCATCCCAAATACATCCAAGCTCTGGTTGTTAATACCTGGAGTGAGAGGCTTTATAGCCAATTTAACCACAGAAAAGGGGAAGCAGTTCAGTCCTGGCTGTTAAGAATATCTGCCATTTGGAGTCTGCACACAGCAACCAAATATTTACAAAAAAATATTGTCAGAGCCAAAGCTCTGCAAACCACCACTCCCAGAGATAAACTGACTTCTTTCCATTGAGAACTAAGATGGTGTTTACATATTCAAAGGCTTGGCTAAATCCAAGGTATCAAAAACACAGTTTGTTCTGTCAGCAGAGGACAAGGGTTTCATTAAGTTGAACGGATCAGAGTTCATCATCTTAGGTACTAAGATATCTGTCCTCTACATCATTTATTCCAAGAAGTATATTTATACCAGGATCTAGACCTGGAGAAGCTGGCAAAGACTGGGGCAGTAGCCCCCAGTGGAGACAAGTATGCTGGGTTGTTTTGGAGGGCAGAGTAATCACAACTTCCCCCTGCATGTGTGTGTGAGTGCCTCTGTGTGTGTGTGTGTAGTGTGATGGAATGGAACGGAAAGCAGCCAGCACAGCCCCTAAAAATGGCTTGTGCTTCCCACAGTGTGCTTCCAGGACTGATGGAGGAAGCACCGATTCACACTTCCACATAGCAGTCTTTGCTGGTGGGAATTAGCCACTTAAGACTTGTGGGGGACTGGATTGGTCAGAGAAAGGCTTTACTTCTAGATCACCAGTTCAAACTTATACCCGGTCAATATTAGCCAGAATCATTATCATCTGGTGGCTAAAGTGAAATAAGTTGTGGTCTCACTCTAGCTCCTAGTGAACACGAGAGCTAGTTGAAAGTGTTTTTTAACAGAGAATTCCATTCGGAACAAAAGGAAAACACTGATGAAAAAATTCAGTTTGATAAAAATTTTCTGCGTTTTGATAAAACATTTAAAAACAAATTTCCAGCAAGTGGTGGTGTTTAAAAAAAGTTTGTTTTTGTGGGTGGTTGTGAGGGAATCTATTCTCACTTTTAAACATTTTTACCATTGGTAAAAAAAAGGTGTGTGTGTTTAAAAAAAAAAAAAGACTCTCCCCCCACCTTTTTGACTCTCTCTCCTCCCACACCCCTTTTTGGAGGTGTGGGGAGAAAAGATGGGAGAAAGTAGAAAAGGGAAAAAAATAAAGTTATTTCCCCACTTAAACTAAATAATATTTCAAAAAAATTTAATATATTTTGAAAAAGTTTGTATTGACAGTTTTTGTTGAAAAAATGAAAAATGTCACTGAAAATTTGAATGATATACACTTAAACCAGCTCCAACAAACACACACTTGCACCAGATACCACCATTTCAACTGATACTAATTCAATTCCTTGCTAGCAGACAAGCTCCATCTTATAACTAGTTCCTTCATTTGTCTCCATTACTCCTATGGGAAGAACCTCACACTTCTGACAGTTGGAAACTTTCTAATTTCCAGCCTAAATTTATTCATGGACAATTTACACCCTGTTGAGCTTGTGCTAACATTGTCCTTTAAGTTTAGCTTAAAAGCTTTTCTCTTTCCCTGGTGTTTACCCCCTTGTTTGGGCTTAGAACTCCAGTTTTTCAGATTAAGCATATGATACTCACCTGACTGTGCTATTCAGGCTTACTTAATGCATTATTTCCATCACACACCCAAAAGCACTTTGTTTCTCTATGTATTTTTGATGCCATCTCACTGACTGTGGTATCTCACTGCCTACCTTGGTTTCTCACTGTCACTGTTGGGAAGAGCGCAGCTCAGACAGTGTCAGTATCTGCCACAATGCTAAATGTTACAAACAGGCTTGGTAGGTCTAATGATCTTGGCTTACATGCTTCACTAAGCAGTGACCCTAAGTTTCTCTTGCTCCACTCTCTGTCACACATGACAAAAACCACCAGTTAGAGGGTCTAGTAATTGTGCCAAAGGCATCTGGGTAAATCACATTAACAGTGTAACAGAAGCGTGTCACCTAAAGACTTGTCTCAATATGTGCCCAGCATGATGATGTTAATATCCTGATTTAGGTGACGGTGCTCAACTGACGTTTGCACTGAAGTTCCGAGTCAACACTATTGCATGTGCACCACTTGGATCTTGTACGAGAGAGTTTATTATTCTCAGAAAGTAGCATATATTATTATAGTGTTACCAATGTTATTCTCCATTTGTAGATAGCAGACATCTAAGCTATCCTAATTTCTTGGAAATTTCAGCTCTGTGGCCACTTCATACTGTTCTAGATAGTGAGAAACCCCAGAGTTGGTGTAATGAGGCAGCTTTTAAATCTAGTTACCCTGCCCACTGGGAGAGAAAGTATTCTGAGGCTATTCTGTGTCACAGTTATTTGCCACCTTATTTATGTCTACTCAGAATGCCTCTAGGAAAGCAAAAATTTAGCACAGGGAATCAGAAAAGTGCCCAACAGTTCTGACCCCATTCATTCATTACTGAAAAGCATCACCCCAAGCACCTGGGGAAAAAATTTCCTGTAGTTAATCTAACTATTAAGGTAACAAAGAATTTGGCATCAAGTTAATAAATCATTCTAGTTAGAATTATTATGAAGGAGGGTGTAGAAAGAAGCAAACAAACCCATGGAAATCAATCTGGCAAGGACTGAAATGAATTACTGAACAAATGGAATATGTTTTATCTGCTTCTCGGCTGTTTGAGCGCTGAGCCATAAAAAGACAGACCTTTGCTATATACTTCTGCCATAGATAGAGTTAAATGTGTCCAGCTTTAGGGCAGGTTATTTATATAGAGCAAATGAGGCAATAAAAATGCCTATTGGGTGGATATGCTCATGCAAAGAAAGCACCTAGATCTGACACTAAAAAAAGTACATTAGTAATACCTAAGATAGAAGACATTTAGATCTACCTTGTTGGTGTTTGTGTGTGTGAAGGGGGCGGGGGGATTGTTGTGGTATGGAAACAATGTGTGATATATTTTTGTCATTGCCTTGCTGATGGCAGGCTCTGAATATGTATGTGATGAGCCAATAAGGTTAACAATCCAGTTACACATGGGAGGGATTCAAACCCTATCCACTACACATGTGCCTAAAAAGGATGATAAATACCTTTTCCCGGTCCAGGATGCAAAATAAACCTTATGCAAAGACTGACTTCATTACAGCGACGTAATATTAGCACTTGGAAAGACTATCATTAAGGGGCAATCACCCTCTTTCTAATCTGACTACAAGAGCAACTTCCTGTTGAATTATGCATAGCTATATTTATGTTCTAATTTAAACATAATGTAATGTTTAATTTGCTGTTATACATTCACACCGTAAAAGTAAGTTATTCCTTAATTGCATGGTCATCTTGTGTTTACCAAGACAGAGCTTTTAGGGCCCAACAGGGCAACATAGACTTCCTTCCCTGCGAAAGGTCTTCTTTAGTCATCTCGATGGCTTTTAAAAACAAATTAACAATATGCTAGCTGCATCAAGCCTAAAGGGGATTCCTTTCCACTTTGAATGTGGAGCAGGTATTAAATAAACAAATTTAGTTTTAGTAGATTATAAAACTCCACTCATTTTGAATGTTGATTAGCCACAAAAAAGCCATGGTGGAGAATTAATTGCTCTGCCTATAGTCTTGGCAGACAAGTTATTAAGTCAGACACCTGAGCAGGACGAAAAAGGGGAAATCAGAATGTTATAGGGCCAGACATAGTGCAGGTATGGGGGAGAAAGGGGAAGTTACAGATAGTCTTGCCCTCATTGTTCATCCTGCACAAAGACTAGACACAGGAAAGTAATCCCTGTGCTTTATGAAGCCCAGAGATTGTTCTCTTCTTGTTCCCAAGGGGAGCAACCTACCCCAAAAGAGTGGAAAGAGACCAGATTTTACCTTTCCACTGGCCTGCTGGGCGCTCAAAATGGATGATGCAACATGAACAACCCAACCTTGTGTATTGGGGAGCTGGATGAGGGATTGTGCCTGAGGGATTATTACCCATCCTGTGGATATATGGTTCCGCATCACTCCCAACAAGGAACTCTGTCTATTTGTCAACTGTATTTTGACTAAATCCAGCCAAAATTTTCAAAATTCTACAGAACACAAGCATTCTAAAAATCACTCTGTGAAACAATCAACAACTTTCAACCCACTCTGGGCCTCCGTAAACTGGAACCACGGCCCATATAAAGCATGGGAATGATACAAAATTATCTGCTTCTTCTAAAAATAAATGGCCATCGTGTAAAAATTTTGGCTATACCAGGAAGTAGCAGAAAATAATTCAATGTGATTTTAATGTCTTTTGAGCTCTAATTTTATCAACTTTTAAACTGCAAGGGAGATACAAAGTAACCTTTACATTTTCATTGCCAAGAGTAGTAAATTTGAACTGGTGTTTTTTTTTTTTTTTAAATCGAAATCCTGACTGGACCAGTTACTGACAGAATCAAATTATTAATTCACCTCCCTGAATATCTCCCCCCAAAACATTATTTCATCACCATAACAACCAAGTGCTCTGTTTATATTACAAGACAAATAATGCAGTGTATCCCCTTTCCCCTAATGGAAGTTTTATTTTCAAAATTAATTATTCCAGCAAGACTGTGAAATGTAAAATAAAAAGTGTTTTGCCATATTTTGTCATGGCTGCAAAAATAATTATATTTGTAGCTTTTTAATTAAAATTTAAGAAACCCTCACATTTATCTTTTTACTTTAATTAGCTATTATGCAAGTGCCAGAGGGTTCATTATGTCAATTCTGGAAACAAGATAATGATTGCAAATCAGGGCTGGCTAAGCAGTTCGTAGAAATACTTTAAGGCCAACTTAAAGTTCAACTTTCACGATAAAGAGATTGCACTACAGTACTTGTATTAGGTGAAATGAAAAATACTATTTCTTTTGTTTTTCAAAGTGTAAATATTTGTAATAAAAATAAATATAAAGTGAGCTCTGTACACTTCATATTCTGTGTTATAATTGAAATCAATATATTTGAAAATGTAGAAAACATCCAAAATATTTAAAGAAATAGTATTCTATTATTGTTTAACAGTAAGATTAATCACGATTAATTTTTTTAATCACTTGACAGCCCTAGTTTCAGCATAAGAATTTAAGAATGGCCATACTGGGTCAGGCCAATGATCCATCTAGCCCAGTAACCTGTCTTCTGACCGTGGCCAATGCCAGATGCTTCAAAGGGAATGAAGAGAACAGGACAATTACCATCCATCCTCTGTCATCCAGTCCCAGCATCTCGAAGTCAGAGGCTTAGGGACAACTAGAGCAAGGGGTTGCATCCCTGACCATCTTAGCTAATAGCCATTGATGGACTGATCCCCCGGGAACTTGTCTAATTCTTTTTTTAATCCAATTATACTTTTGGCCTTCACAAAATCTCCTGCCAATGAGTTCCACAGGTTAACTGTGCATTTTACGAAGAAGTACTTCCTTTGGTTTATTTTAAACCTGCTGCCTATTAATTTTATCAAGTGGCCCTGGTGCTTGTGTTACGTGAAAGGGTAATTTACACTTCCTTATTCACTTTCTCCACACCATTCATGATTTTATAGACCTCTATCATATTCCCCTTTAGTCATCTCTTTTCCAAGCTCAAAAGTCCCAGTCTTTTTAATCTTTTCTCATACAGAAGTTGTTCCATAACCTTAATAATTGTTGTTGCCCTTCTATGTACCTTTTCCATTTCTAATACATATTTTTGAGATGGGACATCCATAACTGAACGCAGTATTCAATGGTGGGTGTACCATGGATTTATATAGTGGCATTTTGATATTTACTGTCTTATTATCTATCCCTTTCCTAACATCATTAGCTTTTTTGACTGTCACTACACTTTGAGTGGATGTTTTCAGAGAACTATCCTTGAACTACTTCAAGATCTCTTTCTTGAGTGGTAACAGTGAATTTAGACTCCATCGTTTTGTATGTGTAGTTGGAATTACATTTTCCAATGTGCATGACTTTGCATATATATCAACACTGAATTTCATCTGTGATTTTCTTGCCCAAGTATCCTGTTTTGTGAGATCCCTTTGTAACTTTTTGCAGTCTACTTCGGACTTAACTAGCTTGAGTAATTTTGTGTCATCTGCAAACTTTGCCACCTCTCTGTCTACCCCCTTTTCCAGATCATTTTTGAATATGTTGAACAGCACTGGTCCTAGTGCAGGACCCTGGGGGACACTGCTTTTTACCTTTCTCCATTTTGAAACCTGGCTGTTTATTCCTACCCTTTGTTTCCTGTCTTTTAACCAGTTACTGATCAATGAGATGGCCTTCCCTATTATCCCATGACTGCTTAGTTTGCTTAAGAGCCTTTGGTGAGGTCTTGCTTCTAGGGGGGCAGAAAAATCTTCTGGGCTTCAAATCTTAGGCTCATCTCACTAGCTTTCAGTTCATCCCAGGACATAGATTAATCTCACTGCTTGGCCAGCATTATTGTTCTGCCTGTATTTCTCCTACTGCTCTAGACCCTAACTCTGGGTTAACTCTGTTAACCTCTATCCCTTCCCTCTTGATTTTGCTCTGGTTCTCAAAACTCCAGCACCTGCAGAAGTCAGCTGCCCACCTCCTTAGCCATTCAAAAAGGGACAAACGCACCACCCCCATCCTCATATATTTACTCATGGAAGGCATCCCACTGATGTAAATGGGACTATTCGTGTGACCAAATTTATGCAAGTGCTTAGGTATTTTCAGGATTGAGGCCCAAGACACTAAGAAATCCCACTTGTTCTGTACTTAAAAATAATACAAACCAATTAAAACACCCATGTAAAAACAAGGAAGAAAGTTAAAAGGCTATGCTGGCACACCTGTTGCATGCTATTATTAAGCTAATGGAATTAAATTAATTAATGTTTGGTGTAACCATAACATCATCCATAAGTGACAAGTTATAACTTCTCAGGAAAAAAGGGCCAAGCAGCATCACAAAATGATGAAATCTCTCTTTGGATGGTAGTTTGCCAACAGAAGCAAACCTATCTGTATTAATTGAACTGATTTGTGTTAATGTCAGTACATTATGAGGTTATGTGGCTTTGGAGGAATCACAGCAGCCTGTGGTGACTGATGTCTGAAATGAAAGATTTCTGTCTGGTTCGCAGCAGAGAACAGAGAGCTCTGTGTAGATGTTGCCCTACGTTCCCTGAGTTCCCCTACAGGAGTCTCAATAGGCAATTATGAAAGCCACTAGCAAAGGAGAAATGCTTTTCTTTATTATTCACAAATGTGCAGGGTTTCAATAATGCTCAAGGCTACAAAACATTAACATTGCATAGCTCATCTCCACTACAACCAGAGCAGGTAAAAACTACATAGGGCCAAATTGTGGTTTCTGCCAAGAAGTGGTGTGCAAGAAGGGAAAACCCCTCCAGCACTGGATCCATGTTGAGGGAAGAAGACTTTTTGCCTCACTACAGGGCGGGAGGGGTGTTAAGATTTAAGATACACAAATTCAGCTATGCAAATAGCGTAGCTGAATTCGACGTATCTGAGCCGACTTACCCTGCTGTGAGGACGGCGGCAAATTGACCTCCGCGGCGTCCCCATCGACGGCGCTTACTCCTACTTGCGCTGGTGGAGTACAAGCGTTGATTCGGGGATCGATTGTCGAGATGCGATAATTCGATCCCCGAGAGATCGATTTCTACCAGCCGATTCAGGCGGGTAGTGAAGACGTAGCCTATGAAAGGTACAATACTTACTGAGCACTGGGGAGAGTGCACTGAGCTGTGGCACTAGCTATAATTTCTGTTTTTTCCACAGAACTGGTGCATGGAGAAGGGAGGGGTTACATGCCTACTATGCTCAAATCCTCTGAGGTGTACAGAGCTGGTGCCAATGCCATTTCTTTCCTCGAGGGCTTGTCTATAAGGGGACATGCAGGAAAATTCATTTGAATTAACTACCAGTGCTAATTCCACATTAAAACCCTGTGCTGACACTTTCAAAATTAAAGTGGCCTTCATTCAGTTTATCTTAATTCACTTTGGAAGTGAATTAGGATAAACCTAAATACGTTTGAGGCTCTGGAACTCAGTGTCTCCTGCCCAGATCCACAAAGGTCTTTAGGCTCCTAACTTCTAACTTCCATTGATTTTATGGGAAGTTAGGAGCCTAAAGACCTTTGCAGATCTGGGCCTCTGAGCCTCAATTCCCCATCTGTAATGGGGATGATAGTATTCCCTACCTCAGAGGAGTGCTTTGAGGATAAATACATTAAAGATTATGAGATGCCAGATATTATGGTGATGGGAGCCTTATAAGTTTCTAAACAGATAGATATCCTTTTTGTGAACCAGCCACTAATGGGGCATGTGACAAATGGGACATTTGGGCATTCTACCTCAGCAGCACTCCCAAACAAGGTAGCCATAACAGAGACCATAATGTGCTGTAATTTCCTTTGTGTATCAGAATCCGGTCTCAACAGTGCTTTTTGGAAGGGAAAATACCAAAAAATCTCCACACGTTCAGTCTTAATTAAATCTAATGTATCTGACCAGGCTGGCCTTGCCAGGACAATTTCCTAATGCTAGATAGTGCAAGTCAGCAAATCTTATTACTTTCAGGGGGTGCAGTGTTCAACCATCAGCTGACATCTGTTCAATATTAGTCTTGTTACACATGGGTTTATCCATTAAGGCTTAATTATAACAGCAACAAATTCCAGCTTACTCAGCCCTATGACAATTGCACTCTCTCTCTCTCACACACACACATGCATGTGCCCTCCACCCACCCCTACCTGCCTATCTACCTACAGTCAGGCCAGCCAAATGTAGCTCACTTTGTGGTGATCAGACTCAGGGCCGGCGCTTCCACTAGGTGACCCTAGGCGGTTGCCTAGGGCGGCAGGATTTGAGGGGCGGCATTTTGCCGTCCTCGGCGGCAATTCGGTGGCAGGGGTCCTTCCACTCCACGTCTTCGGGGTGCTTCAGCGGCGGGTCCTTCACTCGCTCCGGGACCCGCCGCCGAAGTGCCCTGAAGACGCGGAGCGGAAGGAGCCCCGCCGCCGAATGCTCTGAGGAGGAGCGCTGCCACCTAGGGTAGCAAAAACCCTGGCTCCGCTCCTGATCAGACTCAGTCACAGTGTCCAGTACATTGAGGTAATCCCATTTTTGCAAGGATTATTCCCCCCCGCCCCAAAATGTAACAAGCACCTAGCTTCTTTTTGTCTGCTCTCATGGAGTAAGCTAAATGAGACCAAGGCACTCGTATTCCAGAATTTGAAGTGTATTAGTTAAACCATATGAACCAGAATAAGAGTGTCCACACATGGAGTTACAAACCCTTAGATGCTGGGCCTATTATCAACATGATTCCAAACCTTTCGATGGTGCATTTCTTATCAGTGTATGTATTGTGATGTTATAGTGCAGGACCCTTTGGAAGTCTTGTTAGACTATCTTCTGGATCAGAAAGGTATTTAGGGGATACCAATATACAGCCAGTCAGGTTGAGCATTTTGTCTTGGTATGTTTCTACTTTCAAATTCCCAGTTCATGCTTCTCAACCTTTTCTTTTTTCTGTCTTCCTGACATTCAAGCCTTAAGTCACACCCAAACCAAAAATAATCACGTTCAGAGTGAGATCATGCGGCATGATCTCATTCTGAACGTGACCAAATAAGCCTAGCAGTTCCACTGCCTCCTGTGCTTATGAGCAGTTTGAATTTCCCAGTGGTTCAACTTAATGGGTGAATGGCAATGAACTCACAAACTCATGAAGGGCTTATTTGTCAGTGTCCAAATCTTTGGCGAACAGCTCACTGTACTTCTCAATTATTTCTGCAGTTACAGGAGATCTCAAGGCTATTATGTCATTTTTGTATGCTTGGAAATATATGAAATTAAGAAGCTGTTATCTCATTGAGCATCTGTTCTGTTAAACCACTGGTCTATATGTAGTCTAGGCAGTTGACGATTTTTACAAAAAGCAGATAGCTTCCTAAAAAAATCACATGTATTACCAGCATACCATAAATGTAAGACAATGAAATAAATCTTGAAACTTGTACTATTTAGTAAAATAAATTAGAATAGCAGCAGTCATATTTTAATTAGATATAATGTAATAGTCTAACCCAGTTTTATCATTTAAATGATTTCATAGTCAATTACAAACTTTAGTGTGGAAATTTAATACTAAGTACAAGATTAATCTAATTTCCATGTGGAATTTACAGCTCAGAAGTAGAATTAAAGTTGGAAACTCATCCTTAACTCTGCCTCCTTATGCTTCTGGTGTAAAATATGTTTCCTCTTTCCATCATTATGGACTATTATTACTATGATGTTGTATACCAGGGATCAGCAACCTTTGGCACGCGTCAGGGAAATCCGCTGGTGGGCCGGGACGGTTTATTTACCTGCAGCGTCCACAGGTTCGGCCAATCACAGCTCCCACTAGCCACGGTTCACCGTTCCTGGCCAATGGGGGCTGCGGGAAGCAGCGGCCAGCACATCTCTCAGCCCACGCCGCTTCCCCTGACGGGCTGCATGCCAAAGGTTGCTGATACCTGCTGTATACAATACATTTTGGAATTCCTCATATTTATTTCAGATGCCAATGTGATGAGTGTTATACAAATACCTATCAATAAACATATCCTTTGCTACAGAATAATTTATATATTCTTCAGACGTCACATCATTTTTAAATGTCTGCATTATCTATCAGAAAAAAGTCACATTTCAAGAAAGCAGTTATTATGAGATTTTGGCTGAAAATAATGAAAAATGTCACAAAATAAGCAGGTTGCACAAAATTTCTTACACTTATGCGCCAGAATCCAAAATAGATTTCTGCCAATTTTTGACCTAAATTAAAAACAAAACGATAAAGACATTTCAGATTTGAGGAACTGCATCTGGCCCTCCTCCTGTTCTCCAAACTTGAAATTTGAAGGGAAGTTCCAGTTTTGGGCCACTCATAAACATATGGCTAATGTTCACATACTTTGGATGCCCAATGTTTATGTTTTGGTTTGGTTTGGTTTTGAGTGATAGAAAAATATGTAAGGCTTATGATGAGTTTTAGAGGAATGTGTCAAAAATGTTATGCTGTCCACATGCTTGTTGCCAAGAAAACCCACAAGATTCACATTCTAGAAGTTTTCCTGACCTTACTTTAGATCTTAGTCCATCCCATGCTTTGCTGCACATTGTGCTACCCACATTTGCCATCCTTGCCTGTCAACTGCCCTTCTCTCTAAATCTTCCCATTTCATGTTGAGGGCTTGATGTCATTCAGAACTCTGTGTTTCCATGTTATTCGCGGTCTTCCTCTCTTTCTTCTTGTGTTTTCTGGCTTCCATTCAAGGGCGGTATTTGGTAAATGTTCTTTTTCCATTCTCAGCACATGTCCCAGCCACTGATGTCTTCTTTTGTAGATTATTTGTGAGAGGGTGCCTTGTTCAGTCATTTTTCTGATTTCTTCATTCGTCTTCCTATCTATATATGTTATTGCCAATATTCTTCTCAGACATTTGTGATGAAATGCATCCAGCTTTTGTGTATCTTTCATGTAAGTTGCCATGTCTCAGTACTATATGTTGGGATGGCAATAACAATTGCTTTGTACGCATTCTGTTTTATCTTGATGGAGATGTTTTTGAGATGCCTGGTGTTTTTTGAGTCTTCCAAATGCAGCATTTGCCTTCCCGATTCTTCTTATTTCCTTGGAACTAGTACCATCTTGGATGATGGTACTTCCAAGATACATAAAATTGTCCACCTTCTCCAGTTTCTCTTCTTCAATTTTGATTTCTGTCCCTGTAGTCCCCATTAACACGATTTTACATTACTTTGCATTGTATTTCAAACCTATCTTCTCCATTACTTCTTTTACTTGGTTTGTGCATTTTTGTAGTCCGTTGGCATCTTCATTGATAAGAGCGATCTCGTCAGCAAAGTCTAGAACAAATAGCCTTGAATTGTTCCATTATAGGCCATATCTAGTCGATGACTAGCATAAAAAAAAGAGAAGACAGGACACACCAGGGAAAAGGAAAGACAATGGGGTGGTATAGGAGGAATCTTTGCTTGTAGTGGAAGCAGAGTCTCAGGCTCATCTGGTGAACATGCTAAAAGGATGAGTGCTTAGCTTGAAGATTCAGTCATCCTTCACCCACGCTGTGGATTTTTACTGTTGAAGTGATAGAGGAACAGCATCTTCAATTCTTGATGCAGAGTTTGGGGAGAGGTAAAGAATAACCTATTTTTATATATTTGATAGGGACCTGCCTATAATTTATAATTCATTATAATTTTAATTTGCTCCACGTTTCCAAGTGTAGTTCTTTTAGGGTTTTTTTCTCTTGTTATAATTTCAAGCACGGTTCAGTTTCATGTTCTATATCTGCATATAGACCTTTATTAGTGTAAGACTCCACAGATACCTTTTTTCTTTGTATCTCATTTCCTCTGTCCAGTGGTAACCAGTTTATTTGAATTAATAGTCATTTATAGAAAGTGAAGGAATGTAGTGTTAGATGGACAATGCTCAGTATTATTTAGGTATCCAAAGGGATAAATCTTTGCACTGGTTAAATGTAATTATTTATACAGGTTGATTTGGAGGCAGCAAAAAAAGTTAACGGACCTGGTTCTGATCTCAAACCATTTCTAAACTAGCATGAGTCCATATAGTGGAATTAATCTTGCATTGTACCTGGGTAAATGAGAGCACAAGCAGACCCAATTTATTTTATCCTTTATTGAAAAGATTACCCTGATTGACTAGAAATCAGAGGTCATCTCAGTTTACTATCACTAATTAGGATGTGTGCTGAGCTTTTCATTTATGCTCTGACTAATTTGTAAGTGTGTTGTATCTATGTTACCTAGGCAGTATTTGATAAATAGCCACTCATCCTTTAATGTTAACTTTGTGCACCCATCTAGTATGTTTAATCAATCATATTAGACTTGTGGGTGAAACCAACCTTCTTTACTTTCAAATTAGTGTAGGAGCCATTGGTATTAAGAAGATTTAAACACACACACACACACACATCTTGAAAATGGGGTACTTAGGCACCTAAATCTATATTTAGGCACTGATTTTTCAGAGGTCCTGGGCACCTACAGGATTAGTGTAAGCAACAGGTACTCAAAACCTCTGAAAAAATCAAGCCACTTAAGTGCCTAAATGTAGATTCAGATACCTAATTTTATGTATCCAGGTTAGAAAAATTTCGTGAATGTCTTGCAATTTTGATTAAACTCATCTCAACAAAACTCATAATGTTAAAGGAAGAAAATCAACCACCACATCCTCATCTCAGCATTCAGCAAAAGATAACCAGACAAATTACTTCTAAAGTGACTTTATAATACAATGTAAACCCACAAAATGACAGATTGCTTCTCTTCAAGTTGCAGATGGTTAGAATATACAAAAAACAGTCAAGCATTTATTTTCAACCAGGCTAATATATTTTTTTATTCTAGTTAGAGTTTTTTTTACAAAGCCACCAATTATTAATGTTGTCTTAATTTGCTAGCTAGCTAATCTCAATACCATAGTTCAATTAGTCTGGATTCAGTGGTTCAATTAGTGGTTCTCTCTTGCTGGTATGCTGGATAATACTTACCTGTCTAATGTTGTTTGCTTCTGTCTTCTCAAAACTAGGGTGACCAGACAGCAAATGTGAAAAATCGGGATGGGGGTGGGGGGTAATAGGAGTCTATATAAGAAAAAGACCCAAAAATCGGGACTGTCCCTATAAAATTGGGACATCTGGTCACCCTATCTCAAAACACTGTGGATAACTTGAGTCTCGTGATGTCTGGTATTTTTTTTTTTTACTATTATTATTACTGGTTACTCTAGAACCTTATACAAGATCTTTCTTTGACTACTAATCGCAAATCTTTCTCCTGTGGTACTTCCTGAAGCACAGTTTTACAGAAGAATAATTTGATACTGTATTACATTCTCCAGGTACATCTTTTTTAAGAGTTCCATGCCCCAACCTTTCTACTGCCCATTGCCCCATCCTCCTTAAATCCTCATGAGGTCTGGCAATATCTTCTCTAGCATCTACCATCTCTTCCACCCTTAAGGTGTCCACAAATTTTAGTACCATATGTGATTTAAAAATAAAAGAAAGGGAAAAAATCAACCCATATTATTTTCATGAGAATACAGAATATCTACAAACCTGGCCTGTTTTAATATATGGCCATAATGCTTAGTGAAGATCTAAGATAACTCCTCTACCTGTTTTATCCCTGTACAGAAACTAACCTTTTACTCATCTGAAGAGAATTTCTCTCCATTGTGGGACTAACTATTCGCCATAATTGATATAAGTGTGGGAGGCAATACTGATGGGCAGATGCAGAATCACTTAATATTTTATCTGATCCTGTAAGCAAAATTAGATATAATAAAGCCATTTGTTACCTTTTACCAAACCATTGAGGAACTGTATTCCATCATAAAACTAGGAAAAAATTGCTATTTCAGTCAAATAGAAACACTATGTTAATTACAGCAAACCTTTATTTGCATCCTTGGGTCCAAGGCAAACAGAGACCGTAAGGCTGAAAATATCCATTTGAACATAGTCCAAAAAGAACCTCCCTTCCTCCTATTAGAAACTTAAGGCTTTTCTACAGAGTAGGGTAATGTCCTCTATGGGGGTGTGATTTCTAAAGCACACTAATGTGCTGCACATTAATTGGTCCAATTAGATCCTGTTTGAAACAGTAATACATTAAAGCACAGTAGGGAACATTTAGTGCACACCAGCAGGGTCTACATGGACCAATTAATGTGCAACACATCAGTGCGCTTTAGAAATCACACCCCGGTAGTGCTCATTACCCCATCTTGCAGACAAGCTCTAAGACAAGGGCATAGAACTCCAGCATGATTCTCAGACACTGAGCCAAATTTACCACTGACTAAAATTTAGTTATAACCATTTACACTAGCTTTGGCCCCCAGTGCGATACTATGAAAGCCAGTACAGCCAAAATTTACAAAAGTCGTCAGCACTCATAATAAGGGCCAGATTTACAAAAAACCTTAGCTATCACCTAAATAAGTGACCAGATTTTCAGAAGAGCTCAGCACATGGTGTACAGAGCTCTTTTGAAAATTCAGTCATAAGTGTTGTCATAGTTAGAGGGCTAGCTTCATCTCTGTCTTTTCTCTAGTCTCTCTCAGTGCACTCCCTCAAGTGACAGGCCCTGTGCCTTTACCTAACTTGGGGTGGAATTACATAATTCCCCAACTCTGATACTGGGCCATGGGCTAAAGTACCCCATATATCAACCCGTTCTGACTGGATTTGGCACCTGTGATTCTTATCTTCAGGAGTCTGTGATCAGTATTGTACCATGACAAAATAGCCTTCTTAAAATCAAAGAATTGTTTTATTTCAATAGTAGGAACAAAACATTTAGAGAAAATGGATTTTAATACAACAAACAGTCTACATTCACATCCATCTTACCTAAAGCCCTACCAACCTATGATGGTGCCACAGTTTTTTCAGATATCTCAGTGGGTGCCTATGTTAGTCTGGTTTCCCCAAACAGCTCCCTGACAACTACCTCCTCTCTCTCTCTCTCTCTCTCTCTCTCTCATCCCTTATAATGCAGCCAGAGTTTCTTTGTTCTTGTCCGTTCCTGGGCTTCAGTACCCACAGCAGGAGGTCTAGCCAGATTCCTCACCCTCAGATCCAATGGTGTTTTCTGAGGATAGGCTTATCTTGAGCTAATCTCCTTCCCTTTCTGCTTATTTTTCCTTATACCTCACTATTAAAACTAAACCAATATATTCATACAGTAAACATCCCAGTTGCTAGGTCAACATACACAAATATTACAGAGCAGCTCCAATTCTGTCACAAGTGTCAGTCAGGGGCGGCTCTATGTATTTTGCCGCCCCAAGCACAGCAGTCAGGCGGCTTTCGGCGGCGCGCCTGTGGGAGGTCCGCCGGTCCCGCGCCTTCGGTGTACCCGCCGCCGAATTGCCGCCGAAACAGCGGGACCGGCAGACCAGCAGGCCACCCCAGGCACGCGCTTGCTGAGCTGGTGCCTGGAGCCCCCCCTGGTGTCAGTCACAAGACTTTATGAAAATCAGAGCACAGTTGTGGGTGCTGAGCACCTCAAAAGTTGACCCTGACCTCTTTGGAAATGTTCATACCACATGACATATATTAGAAAGATAAAGACATACAGCCAATTAACAACAACAAAAAAGTATAGATAAAAGTGTTAGGAGATCGAAGAATAAATAGCACTTAGATAAATAGATAAAAACAAGAAAAATATCTTGAGCTTTGAAATTGATAAGATGACCATTTTGCAAGTCCAAAAATCATCACACAGTCACTAATGTCATGTATTACATCATCTTCAGGTTTGAAACTTCTTTTTCAAAAGTCTCATTTTTTCCAGAATGTATATTTTCTGTCTGATTATAAACATTTGTCTCCTGTCCGAGAAATGTTTGCTTAGCCTAATCAAGTTTGAGTTAGAACACAAAAGAGGAAACTACACATTAACATCTGAAGCTTTTTGTTCTGTTTCTTCTTTGTTTCAAAAAAATTTCCCACAAAACAATTTGTTTCTTTCTTTTTGATGAACGCACCAGTGTATTCCAGAAATATTCGAACTGAAATTGCTGTTACTCACAGTCTGTTGTTTTCCTGGCCAGGAAAACATCATATTCCTAACAGGCAGTAATTCTGTTTGTCTGTGACACTTCCAAAATGACATGTGGAATTGCTGCTGTGGAGGGCTTTTTTATAACAAATTTGGTACTCTCCAGGCAAAAGATAAAAATATCACTGTTATCTGGATCCAATCTGAATAGTTCAGCAGTAAAGGCGTAGTCACAAGCCTTAAATTTTTCAGGAATAGTAACCAGTCTTAAATTCTTAATGTGCTGTCTACTTTCCAGGTATTCAGTCTTCAGAAATGGCACTGGGTGGTAGGTATTTTTGTTTGATTTTTGTTTTGTTTTTTCCTTCATCACAGCACTTCCTAATTACCATATCTTCTACAATCCTTCTCCAGTTCAATCCCAGTACAGGTTAGAGCAACCACAGACCTACCTGAATCTGTACGCAATTGCCTACGATAAGCAACACTTAGTGGTGCCTAGGAGGAGGGCTTAAATGGTGCAAAGACCTTGTGTGGGTCCAAAGCCCCAAGGACCACTGTGGTAGCAGCCTTTTCCCTGGACACCACCCCACGTAACCTCTACATGAAGGGCTTCAAGGGGCTGGCATTGAACCTCTACCCCAGCTCTATGCCATGCTTGAACTGCCTCCAACACCGGGAAGAGCAGGCCTTAAATTCTCATAGAGTATTTTCCGGAGCCCCCCATGTTGTCCCCATACACACACACACACACACACACACACTATAAAAACTCCAGTGGGTTGAAAATATTTCCTGGAGCTTTGCTCCAAACAGCTCCAGCAGAATTTAAGCCCTGGGGCAGAGTTTATAGCCCCTTTACACCAGAGGAGCCAGTGTAAAAGGGCCACACTGACTCTGGTTTAAAGTGATGCTACTAGAATATTGCAGAAGAAGCCAGGAGTGTAATAGTACACAGATTTCTATTTTAAATATGGCTGGTGTAATTTTTTATTTTTTAAACTACTCTCCTAATGTGATAGAGCTTAATCCACTGGAAGGGATTAGATTTAGGGCCAGTTGCATAGTGACTAAATCAGACAACACAGTGATTCAGCTCAGATCCAGCCAAAGGTATATCAGCACTCATTCCATGCATAAATCTTAAACAGAACTGGTCCCAAATATTGAGCCACAAGGCACTTCATTTGTTACCTTCATTCAGAAGACTCTTTGCACACTGATTAGCACCCTCTCTATGCTGCCGCGTAGCCCATTATCAAAACTTTTCACCTATTCGCTACTGATGCCATCATATTTGACCTTACCAGCTCCCGGTGAGACATTGTCAAACATTTTCTTAAAAATCAAGATACTGTAAATTATGTCAACCTGTCGGCCTTTCTTTGTCAGGTTATTTACTCTCCCAAAAAATCCTGAGACAAGCCTTGCAAGCCTTATTTGTATTTGGCACTTGCTCAATATCCTCTTTGCTATGAACAGTACACCCTCTCTTCCTTGATAAATGACCCACATGGTTACACATGCACTCCTATTTTTGACTACCTGGGTGGCTATGTTTGGAAGTATCCCAGAGTGTTTTCTCTGTGAAACGCCTAGAGGGGAGAAAGGGGAAACGATACACTGAGAAACAAAATGGCCAGGGTGCTATTCCTGGCTCTGACAATGGGCTAGTATGTGACCTTGGACAAGTCACTTCACTTCTCTATGATTTTGTTTTCCCTCCTACCCTGTGTCTGTCTTTTCTATTTAGAATGCAAGCTCTTTGGGGTGGGCACTGTCTGTGTTTGTACAGTGCCGAGCTCCCAGTCTTAACTGAGGTCTCTGGGCCTTATATCATAAAAATAATAATTAATAATAATAAAACAACGGTCTCAATGACCAAGGAAAATAGTGAGGTATAATATATTTCGCAAATGATATTTTAAACCATAGAAAAAAGAGAGAGGGTAAAATATATTCCCTGATTAGGAAAGGTTTGAGGCTGAAATTTGCTAACTCACATGCCTAATTATGGATTTAGGTACCTAATTATCAGCACCCAACATAGAAAATTTTGGCCTGAATGTTAAAAGGCAAGGAACAGATCATCTGAAAAGAGGTTGTGTTATTGGGGAAAGCCAAGGAAATCCTCCCTTACAAATGAAGGACTCAATCCTGCAATTCTTATTTCAGGCAGGACAAGGACCAAATCTCTGGTTAATGGCCTTGGATTTTTAATTTTTTTTTTCTGAACAGCTCTGATATATCTATAAAGATGATTAAACATTATCTGTTTTCCCTTTGTGAGCCTGCATACTATCCTCTTCTGGTGTGTTCTGCTTTCAAACCATTTAAGTTCACATAGAATTCTTTTATGTTTGTGGATTAATTTGCTACGCAGAGGCTGCTCTTTTCATTTTCCGATTTTTTATGTTTTCATGTATCTAATACAGGAGGGTTTTTTCACTTTATGGAAAAACCATGCTGGCAGATTTGGAGCTTAATTTCCTCATAACAATAAATTTAACACAAAACATATTTGTATTGTAATAAAAAATATAAAAGAAGCTATATGTATTTGAAAATTCTGCCAAACAAGGCAATGTTTGTTTAGTTGTTATAACATCTAAAATGTTTTGCTATGTTGGTATAGGTTTTATATATATAATGTGATTTAGTTTGGTTTCAATACAAAGGCCTCTGCACATCCAACCTAACCAAAAACAATTTGGGCAGATTGCTGTTATGGAGTTCTGCATTATGTTATTCCTTTCAGTCTTCTTGTCCTTTGTCTAATCATTCTGACCACGAGGCTCTTCTTTCTGCTGATGGGAATAGTGGTTTTAAAAATTATTGTCTGCAGCCTGTTAGGATAGTATTGGGATTGTTCCAACACACCAGATGGAATCATATAAAAATTGGTCATCCACTCCTTGAGAATACCCTCTCCTCAGTTTTCTTCAGAACCACTAATTTAGAACCCACTAAAGCCACTGGAAACTAGACTCCCGTTGACTTCAGTAGGAGTTGGGTCAGGTTTTTAGATAGCAAGAGATCTGAGGAATCTTCAGATACGTGTTTCCCCAATTCAGTGCTTAGAGAAGCTTCCATGCCACTCAGCATTTTGGGACTGATACAACTCCCTCTGAAGTCAGTGGAAGTTCTTCCATTGACTCAATGGGCTTTGGATCAGCACCTTCAATGGTCAGTATGCAAGGCAATCACATCATCATTAAATGTAAAAGGTCTTTTTTAAAAAAAATATTGGCCCTTTTAAATAACTTGACTCTAACGTAGTAAGTGAACCAACATATAAGCTAACAAACACCCATTGGACTAGAAGGCTGAGGGCACAGGTAATAGAGAAAACCTTTCAAATGTACTGATTCAGATCCAGTATAGATGATTAATGATGGAAAGCTGTTACTAGCTGATGATGAGCTTCTATGTGAAACAAGTTCATGGACTGTATTCAGATCTCTGTGGCCTCACAAGCTAAAAAGTGCAGGATCTCATCTGTATTTGTATATGATACAGAATTATTCTCCACTTCAAGCTTAACCTGTAGTGTACTCTTGCTATGCACTGTTAAACAGAAGCTTTAGCACTTTGAAAATGAAAAATCTGTGTTCCACCCCAGAGGTGGCTGACATTTCAGTAGTAGCCTGATTCTTTCTTGCTGTTAAAGTATTTTGGAATTCAAGACTAAAAGTGCTAAGCAGAGAGAAGATATTATTTGTTTCTTATTATTAAACCCTGTTCCCAACTAAGAGGGCAACAGCCAGGATCTAGAGGAAGGATGACAGCTTCTGGTCAATACAAATTCATCATTGGATGCAAGGAAATCCTCAGTGATAAATGCACGAAAAAAAATGGGGCAGAAGAATTTCTTCTGATTACTGAGCATACCCAGGAGAGAAGGGCATGGCCCTGTAACATAGAAATGAAGAGTGTGACAAGATTTCCCTTAAACAAGACATCATTTCATTGACCCTGTGTGACACTATACCCCATATTCTTCATAGTGATATTATTATGATATTATTATGGCATAATTATGATGCATTTTGTACAAGATAGGTCATGTGAGGGGTCATTGGAAAAGTTATGATTTGCTGAATATGATTATCCTAGTTGTATGCCTGTATCATTTTTGTATCTATAGTTAGGAATATTGATTATATATCTGTATTTCAAACGTGCTTACTCTGGGTGACACCCACAACTAGCCTTTCTGCTGCAACAATGAAGAAGCCAGACAGTGCTGATGGCCCATCAGCAAAGAAAATGGGCCCTGGAAGAACTTAACCTTCATGTGAATGTTCCAGACAGCCTGTAAGTAATGGCTGCTATGACTCAGCAAGGTATACAAGGGCATGTGACCACCATCTTGGTCCATGACTCTGGACTCCATCTTGGGATGTCCGTTTTTTTCCACAAACTGAGTTTGGGACAAAGGGTTCTACCATATGCTAAAATTATATAAGGCAGGGAGTAATATCATCTGTTGTTCTTCACTCCCCACACAAGAAGACTCACAAAAACACCTGAGGAATAAAGGCTGAACTGGGGAAAGTGCCGGACCTAGGCTAAAGGAATTTCTAGCCTGTTTATGAAAAACCTGGGGATTCCAAGCTGCAAAGCAAGTGTAGCTTGTGCCTTAAGAATCTGCAGCCTGCTTGTGTCATCAGTCAGGGTGAGATTGGTAAATCAAATCCTATCTTTCTAGTATATTAATCTTAGGTTGCGTAATCTGCTTTGATCTATTTGCTATCATTTATAATCCCTTAAAATCTATCTTTTGTAGTTAATAAATTTATTTTATGTTTTAATCTAAACCAGTAAGTTTGGAGTGAAGTGCTAAGGAATCTTAGCTTAGGGGGCTGTTGCATTTCCTCTCCACATCGAGGGAGGGGAAAACTCTATGAGTTTATGCTGTACAGTTCCCTATGCAGCACAAGATAATTTTGATTTTATATTCCAGAGGGGGGTGCATGCCTGGGAAGCTGGTGGTTAGCTTGGCTGTAGCCTCTCTATTGTTGGTTCACGCAGTGGCTGGTCAGAGAGCCTGCCTGTAACTGCAGCTGGGTGTGTCCCTGACTGTATGAATGCTACAAAAACAACAAGGAGTCTGGTGGCACCTTAAAGACTAACAGATTTATTTGGGCATAAGCTTTCGTGAGTAAAAACCTCACTTCTTGCATCCGAAGAAGTGAGGTTTTTACTCACGAAAGCTTATGCCCAAATAAATCTTAGTCTTTAAGGTGCCACCAGACTCCTTGTTGTTTTTGTAGCATTCATACAGTCAGGGACACACCCAGCTGCAGTTACAGGCAGGCTCTCTGACCAGCCACTGCGTGAACCAACAATAGAGAGGCTACAGCCAAGCTAACCACCAGCTTCCCAGGCATGCACCCCCCTCTGGAATATAAAATCAAAATTATCTTGTGCTGCATAGGGAACTGTACAGCATAAACTCATAGAGTTTTCCCCTCCCTCGATGTGGAGAGGAAATGCAACAGCCCCCT